>NC_031998.1:17738626-17756813 GCF_001879085.1 Nicotiana attenuata
CAGTCCTTAACTTTGAATTCCAAGTTCAAAAGTTAAGGACAGGAAGTCCTTAACTTATAGTTTTAAGTTCAAAACTTAAGGACACAAAGTCCTGAACTTGGACTAACTGAAATTAATCATATTACCATGATTTCATTCTCAATCTTTTTTTCTGCTACATCTATTTTCTGATTTATTCTGGTAACTTCAGCTTGCAGATCCTTCTTAAAACTCTCTGATAATCTCTGAATCAAAAAACATAAAAAAAAAGTGTCGTAAGCAAAAAATAATCAAATAAAAAACTAATGCTATTCAAAGGCAGAAAGACATACTCTAACAAATTCCTTAAGTATGGGTTCATCAAATTGTGTGGAAGAAGGCCTTGAGCTTTGATATTGTGAAATTGGCTCCTCCACACTAAGAGGCTCTGTATCTTCTTCTTCAACAGGAATAAATGGTGACACCTCGATCAACTTATACAACTATTATATGACAAAAAGTAAACATAAGTTTTCAGAACTAAAACAAATAAACAAAAAAATAGCTAGTAATTACATTAACTTACATTTTCATTATGGAAGTATTTACAAAGAGAATCAAACTGTGGAGATTTCATTTCCGAATAACATAACATCCGAGGATAACCAGATTCTTGGAAGTTCACAAATTATTTTTCCTGGAAAATAGGAATTACTTCCATAATCCAAACACAAAAGGCAAAAGGAAAGCCAAGTCTAGTGTAGCTATCCTTGTCTTTATCTTTGTCTTTCTCTTTCTCAATCTCATTCTCATTCGGCTTCAAACAACTCTTCAATGATTTTAATAGCGTGTCATTAGAAAGAGAGCCCCAGTTGAAAGAAGAGCAGAGTACATCATCGTCGATAATTTTCATTATCTGCTCGGACACATTCCTATTCTTCCGCTTGCCCATCAAAACTGATTCAACAAAATAAACTGTTGCCAACTTCACAGCATCATCATTGCTGCCTACAAATGACGAAGATGTACCATGTGGGTGACTAGAAATAAAACTAAACAAATCACCCAACTCAATTCTATCCTTTCCGGTGAAATAGACTTTCGAAAGCCTATTCTCTTTCTCATGTAAACCTTTGATGTCCAGCGAGGAATAACACTTCAAACCAGTAATTACATGAAATGCGTCACGTGTAAACTTAATTTCACGGTCAAATACCTTGAATGTCATCGAATCAGGGTCATTATTCACAATTTCTGAAAGCAATATACAGTGAATAAGTTTACCACAGAACTTCACACTTTGTAATCGGAAGAAGTTGCCGAAAATACCATCCCTCAACTTCTTCCACTGACTGTTTGACAAATTTTTTTTAATTGTTTCCTTATACTGTAAATCTCTTTTCCAATACACCATAAAATTACGCCAATCATCAAATTGAACATACGATCTCCTTCCATTATCACACTACAAAGAAGGAAAAAGAAAATAAAGATTAGGACTTATAGTTAGTTGGAGGGACTTGGTCCTTAACTTCAAGTTTCACGTAAAAAAGTTAAGGACAAGCAGTCCTTAACTTAAAGTTTAAAGTTGAAAAGTAAAGGACAATAGGTCCTGAACTTCAAATTTGTAGTTCAAAAGTTAAGGACACTTGGTCCTTAACTTCAAATTTCAAGTTTAAAAGTTAAGGACATGTAGTCCTTAACTTTGAATTCCAAGTTCAAAAGTAAAGGACACTTAGTCCTTAACTTAGATTTACAAGTTAAAGAGGTAGGACTAGGCAGGCCTTAACTTATAGTTTCAAGTTCAAAAGGTAAGGACACTAGGTCCTTAACTTCAAGTTTCAAGTTAAAAAGTTAACGACAGGCAGTCCTTAACTTATAATTTCAAGTTGAAAAGTTAAGGACACTTGGTCCTGAACTTCAACTTTCAAATTCCAAAGTTAAGGACACTTAGTCCTTAACTTCATGTTTCAAGTTCAAAAGTTAAGGACACTCAGTCCTTAACTTTGAGTTAACTTCAAAAGTTAATGTCGTTTGATCCTTATCTTTCATGAACACAGTTAACTAAAAATTCAGAAACACAGTAAGCTTATGATTTTCTACGACTATTTTTATGAAATGTCCTTACATAATCAAATATATTGAATCAACCACAAACACATTACACATTTCAATATCAAAAATTTCTGAATAACAGCATCACAAAAATACGCTACTTCTCCGACACTGAATCAACTTATAATGATCATTTTTGAAATTTCACACATACTTGACAGGGCATTGAACGCCATTACACATATAGATCGATCGATTTTTGAAACAAAAATGCATAAAAAAAAGAATAAATTACCAATTAGATCGATCGATTCAGAGAAGATGACAGAGAAGATGAAGAAGGAGAAAGATTAACTAAAGCTCGTTTGCATGCGAGGATCATACAGCAGCAGAGAACACGCGAACTTCCCCTCTCTCAAATTTCCCTCTTCTGAATGAAAAAATAAGGGTTTTAGGCCTTTTGGCATATGAAGGAAGGGTAAAACAGTCTTTTCCCTATTAGTAGTGCTATTTTTGCTGAGCATTATAATTAGTGGATAAAAATTAAAGACACCCTTAATTAGTGGATACTACACGCCATTTTTACGCCATACCAGCCGTGATAGAGAGAGTGGCATGCCTGCAGCCTCTGTCCGACAAGAACTCCTTTCTCGGTTTGTTTGGGCTTGGATATTTTCATCCAAGCTTTACCCTATCCGTATATATTGTTGGAGTGTGAACAAAGTCCCACATGAAAAGTAGAAAAGAAAAATAAGTTACTTATAAGGAGTTGGATACTCTTAATGGCGTGAGGCCTTTTGGAAAAAAGCGTGCGGCTTGGCCCAAAGCGGACAATATCACACCATGTTAAAAGTATCTTTGGGCCTTTTAGCCCAACAACTAGTATCATAGCCAATGGTTTGGCGGGACTATGGAGATGGCGGAGTGTGGCGTGGGGGCCTGGCTTAGTGCCTTTGCTCGTCTACGGGGTTTACGGTCTTTACCCGTAGCTTTGAAGACGCATAATACACAGGATAATGTGGGGCACACAGTTAATCTCCAAATTAGCCCATTAACGGTGATGGGTTATGTGGAACTTATTTCAAATAGGGGTTACTGGGATAAACTACACAAAACGACTGGCCGGATCGTTATAGATACAATATAAATAATATTAGAATCATATTCATTTTTGAACAATATAATTTGTTTTCACCGAAGAATGTTAATTTTGAGTCACTAGATTATATGAAAGGTTTTTCTTCTTGATTTCAACGTGAGAAATATTGGTTTCTAAATGATTATGTTCTTAATCAATTTCCAAGTTAAACAAAAAGTATATTTTTAAATATGGTATTACATGAAATATTTTTTTCAAAATATCAAAAAAGTTATATCGAAATGAGATATTTCTAAAAATATAGTGCCATTTTAAAAATAAAAAGGATAAGACGTTTCTGAATTTTAGTAATTTTTTTTTGAATTATTATAAGAGAAGTCATATCATAGACCAAATCAGATCACTGAAACTTAGGAAATCTATACATAAAATATATTTTATCCTTTATAGCTGATATATATTGATGATAGCCTAATTACACATGATTATATATATTACACATGGATTAAATATAAATTATACATCCTATAATTTTTTTTAATTTAACATGTTTGGTGAACACCTATTTAGATTAAATCGATAAAGCCAAAAGAAGAATATGGAAGAAATTGTAAGTCTTTTTGTGTGTACCGTTTCTTTATTAATTTTCAATAATTATTTATATTTATCTAGAAGGTTTAATTTTTAAAATTATTTACACACAATCCAAATAATTTAGATCATGATTTGACATGGTCATTATCCATGCATTTACGCAAATACTAATACAAATATTTAAAATAACAAGTTTAAAAAACATTCGTCTCTCTTTTAAATTTCATGTCCAATAAATTAACGCCGCATAAATTTGAAAGGAGGAAGTACAGTTACGTGCGGAATCTGAGGTTCATGCATAGATTAAAGAGATGCGATTCGAACGCACTTCAAGTGCTGCACTGTCAAACTCAGACACGCTTCATTCGAGAGATCTTCTCTTTTTGTTTTATTTTTATTTATATATTGTTTCATTCACTCCTCCACCCGTCACTGTCCACGGCCATCAACATGCTTAGTTGTTTGTCTCTTTGTTTAATTTAATTTTGATTAGAATAGTCCGTAAAAAATGAGGTTATTCCATGGAAATTAGACTGTTTCATGAGTATTTAAGGGTTTGGCCTAGTAATTGTAATAAAGTAAGTTAAAAATTATGATGTTTGAGTACAAATTCTAACGAAGACAAGATCATAATTTCTTCTCATTTATATATCCAACTCTGTCCTGTATATCACGGTTACGAAAAAAAAAAGACTGTTTCATGACACTTCTTTAATTTGGTGCTTCACGTTTAGTAGATAGTGCGCCGATATTGTGTTTGCTTCAAATTGGCGGACAATGGGGATATTTTTGGGCAATTTTACACATGGTACCTGCTTGAGGGAACTTTAATTTGTCGTACCCACTCCACTCAACACACAGTTAATGATTCTCTCTCTCTCTGGGAATTCACCTTTGTGGCACCCATTCCCTCCACTCTAACACACACATGTAGACTAACACACACATAAGATAAATTTTTTAAAAGCTTCTTTTATACTAAGCTCGCATTTCGTTGAGCAAGAGTTCGCTCATGATCACAAAAGAATTGTGAGTGCGGTACTATTTTATATTGAGAGACGCTATTCTACATTCAGAGACGCATTAAGTCGGTAAATGTAGCATTCTATTATATTTACTAGTACTCTCCGTCCCAACTTTTGTAATGTTGTTTAATTGGAAGTGTTTTAAAACAACCATTGAAATTTATATAGTTATAAAGCATCCGTTAAGAATAAAATGAAAAGTTTTGTATGGGGTCGAATTTGATCGATCACGTCTCAAAGTCAACTATTGAAATGATAAATGAAATGATCACTATTGAAACTGAAATTGAAATGATAACTGATAACTAATAACTGAACTGATAACTGATAACTGAACTGAACAAAGGAAGTAAGGATATGAATACTCTCTCTTTTGAATGATGAATAACCTGATTATCTGAATAAATAAACTGCGGCCTCAGGCCTAATATATATATGTGCACAACTGCGGCCTCGGGCCCAAGTATACGTATACATAACTGCGGCCTCAGGCCCAAAGATGCATAAAGCATAAACTGCGGCCTCAGGCCCAAATATGCATAAAACATTAACTGTGGCCTCAGGCCCAAATATGCATAAAGCATTAACTGAGACCTCAGGCCCAAATACAGGTGTTCAACATTCAGGGATTTAAAATTAAGAACAGAGAATCATACTGTAATATATTATAGTGAAATACTGAATCATACTGAGTTATATGATACTGGAGTATTGGATCACACTGACTTATATAATACTGGAATACTGAATAGGACTAGGCTGAGACATGTATTCTTGAACTGATTATGAACATTGAAACTTCAACTGTTTATGGCATAGTGAGTAATCTATATTAAGACTCGAGGGCATCAAACCCAAGTCTATATTGAATACGCACTGAGCTCACAACGTTCAGAATGAAAGTCATGAACGAGTTATGAAGCTAGAGAATAGAAGTTCTACAACTATTCAAGGAACTATGCTAAACTATATTTTTGAGGCAATTAGTAACGTTGTAAAAGAAACATAGTGTATGGAGAATCATTAATATTCCCAAACATAGAGAGTTAGCCTCACATACCTTAACTTCCTGTCCTTGAGCGTAATACAACATTTGTCAACCCTTTCAACTTTAATCTATAGCAATACAAGTCAAAGGGATTCCATATTAGCAATGATACTCGTATTTTGGTCACTTAAGCATTTTATCAAACACTTGATGAGAATAAAGCTTCATAGTTCTTATTAATGTTGTCTCTATACCCAATAACCGATTCTCTTGCTTCTAGATAAATTCTAAAGTCTCAAATGGTTATAATCAACATCATTCTTTATCACCCATAAGGTAAACAACACCCTTAACCAATAATCAACAAGCAACACTCCAAACCTATAGTCTTTCATGCTTTTCTGTCAAACCCATCAACTCATATCTCATGAACTAGAGTCTAAAATCATTAATCCAATGCTAGAATCAATTAGAGGGTGAAGACATTACCTTTTTGAAATTCAATCCCCTTGAATTCGAGTTCTATAGTTCCTTCTCTCAATAACGATGTCCCAATCGAATATCTAATGATATGGAGGGTTTACCCATGTTAATAAGATGTTGAAAATTTGAAATTAACTTAGAATCACCATTAGAACTTACCTTGGGTGGTGGAGAGACCCTTAAGGAGTTAGGTTTTTGAGAGTTCCCCTTTCTTGAGCAAGTTTTTATGTTTTAGGGCTGTGGGGGACGAAGTAGGGCTTTAAAATGATCTCCCAAGTATGCCCCCACACACCTGTAGGCTTGAATGCACACCCAACCACGCAAAATGGCAGTAATACTGCCACAGGTGCGCGGCCGCGCTCGGGGCGCGCATATTGCGCACTGTTCTGTAAAATGCGCATAACATTTTGTACAAAGATCCGTTCGGGCTCCATAATATATAGTTGGAAAGATATTTCAATGGTCTACAAGTTTCATGTTTTGTGTTTTCCCAAGTACCTTACACGTTTGTCACTAAACCTTCTGCCAAACTGACCTTTTGTAAACTTTCTAGATTTTGTCGAATCTTATGCACCTCATTCTCCATCTTGATTCAAAATAACTATTTTCACCCATACTCATTCCGCTAGGACATCATATGTCTAAAATATCATTTTAATACCCATTTAACATATCCACACCTAGTCCGAATATACAGGGTGCTACATTATCTTCCCCTTGGGATCATTCGTCCTCAAATGATTGTCCTGATTGTAACGTTTTCTAACTCCGGACCTTAAACGGGTCTGGTGGAAGCATGAACTTTCATTAACACTTGCATACTAAACTGAATGAATACATGACTACTGAACTGTTGAGATAGTGAACTGAATGACTACTGCATTGACTGAATATTGGTCTACCATGGATACGTGAATACTGAACTAACATAGGTATATGAATATCGAAATGGCACAAATATTTGACTACTAAACTGACATCAATATTTGAGTACTAAGATGGCATGAGCATTTGAGTATTGGACTGACATGAGTAGCTGAGTATTGAGCTGACATGAGTATCTGAGTACTGAACTGACATGAGTATCTAAGTACTGAACTGATATGAGTATCTGAGTACTGAACTGATATGAGTATCTGAGTACTGGAAACTTAAATGTTATAACATGACACAGGAGATACTGGTTGTACCACCGCTAATTCTTGTGGCAACTCTAACTCATAAGCTAATTGACCAATCCTTCGCAAGATTCTATATGGTCCAATATAGCAGGGACTATGCTTCCCCTTCTTCCCAAATCTCATAACGCCTTTCATAGGAGAAAATTTCAGAAACACCCAATCATCAACTTGAAACTCTAGGTGTCTATGCCGCACGCTCGAATAGGACTTTTGGCAGCTCTGAGCCGTCTTCAAACATTTTGTAATCAACTTAACTTTCTCCATAGTTTGATAGACCAAATTTGGTCCTAACAACTCCTCTTCACCAACTTTGGACCAACCAATTGACGATCTACACCTTCGCCCATATAGAGTCTCGCATGTGCCATCTTGATACTAGAATGGTAGGTTGTTATTAGCAAGGTCAATGAGAGGTATATGATTAACCCGATTACTTTTGACATCAAGGACATATCCTCAACTATTTGAATAGTGCGCTCTGCCTGGCCATCTTTATGAGGATGAAAAACTTGTGCCTAATCATTTCTGAAAGAACTTCTAAAAGTTCATTTTTAACTGATCACCACAGTCCCAAATGACGGATAACTAAGTCCCATGCAATCAGACGATTTTCTAAATGTACAACTTGGTATAATCTTCTACTGATTCTGTAGTTTTTATTCCTTGGCAACAAGTATGCTGACTTGGTAAGTCGATTTACAATCATCCAATCAAACCATGCTTTTAAAATGAGCAAGATAATCCTGTTATAAATTCTATATTTACCATCTCCACTCAAAATATGTGTATTCTGTGGTAAAACACTGGGCTAACTGTTGCTCGACTTTCACTTACTGATAATTCGGATACTTGTCCATAAAGTCTGCAATGTTCCTTTTTTTTCATGTCGTTCCACCAATAATCTCCGTAAGACCATGATACATCTTTATGGTACCTGAGTAAATAGAATACTTGAAATTTTAGGCTTCAGACATAATCCGCTCTCTGAGCCCATCTATGTATGGAATACACAACCCATCTTGGTACCTCAAAGTACCATCATCTCCCCCTTGTTCAAAAGCCATCATCTTATGCTTGTGAATACCCTCTTTAAGCTGTAACCTGTACGTATCATCAATCTATTTCTCTTTCACTTAGGCTACTAAGGAGGAATGAGTCCTGTTCTAGAAAACAACTCCGTCATCTTTGGAGTCTGAAGTCGAACTCCTATCTTAGCTGGTGAACTTCTTTCACCAGAGTTCTCTTATCTACCTCAATCATGATTTATACTTCCCACACTTTATCTTCTTAAGCACTTCCTAAAAAACAATTATAGTATTATTGTGAACTAAGTCTTTGACATGTACTCTAAATTTTAGAGTCCCGTGCAATGGCACTACCCTCATAACACATAAATAGGCATGATTTTATAGCTTTTCTGTGATCACTTTATCATTAATAACTATGCTCGGTGATCATTCTACTCACTTTGTATTCCTTATACATGCTAGACATAATCCTTGTGGTAATTATATAATTTTTCCTCATTACCGAACTGATTTTATTTTTCATATCCCATGCTAACTATTCGAGTTCCAAATGTCCATCTGGACTTATTAATGGTTTTCACATCACCCCTTAGACCAAAGGTCTTATACTTGGGGATTCTTTCTTTTTTTTTTGGTTGGGATCCAAATAACTTTCCTTATTTTCTGCAATTCTTTGCACTCTACGTCAATGACGACTCATCTTCCAACATACTTCTAAGAAATCTCTTTTTACTAGGAAAAACTAAATTATTCACATAACAGAAAGCTAATGTATTCACAACTATCATACACAATCTTAATAATTTAACTCTGCTCACACTGTCAATCTTGGAGAAACCACATTTCGATAATTCCTAAAGGCTATTCTTCTATAGTTTTCTCTCTCACTACTAGCTGATTTTTTTTCCACTGCCACTGTACGTCGGGTTTAACATAAACTCTTCGGGTTCTAACATGCGTTCGGTGTTTCAAACTGTTACCCACTCACTAGTGTTAACTTTACTAAGTAAATCAAATTATACCTCTACTAAATCTACTGAAATTGCTAATTTATTGTATCTGCTCAAAACTTACTTACTATCCTTTTACTAACCACATGCTAGCATCATATTTTCTTCTCCTTTTGTATAACTAAAGTGAAGCATAAGGTTACTACTAACTTCCCTCATCATCTGACCATATTTTTTTTTTGTCGCACACTATCATTTTTTTTCAACTTTGTACATGGATCACACTTAGGGAAATTTCATCTGTCTTAAACAAAATTGGAATATCTAACCCTTATCTTTCTATATACTTCAAAATCATATCAGATTATAAACATTCTGGGTAAACACTTAGTCACATAACTTAGAGGGAATTGTCATATCATTTATCTCACAATAATAGCTGCTTCATATAGCAACTCACTAACGTGGTACTTCTAGTTCCGATTTGAATACATATGAAAACTTAAAATCATTCTCTGAAATTCAATATCGGCTGCTCTTGGTTCTTATTTCGTACGTAATGTCTTCTTAGTCGTATAGATGAGTCGTACGAAAAATACATACCTGATAATAACAATCGTTCCTGACTCCTTGGCATTTTGCCCGAGCTCTTTCCTGCTCGGGGCACGCATATTGCGCATTCTTCCGTAAAACACGCATAACATTTTGCATAAAGATCCGTTCGGGCTCCATAATATATAGTTGGAAAGCTATTTCAAAGGCCTATAACTTTCGTGGTTTGAGTTTTCCCAAATACCATAAAAGATTTTTATTAAACCTTCTGTAAAACTGACCTTTTGTAAACTTTGTAGATTTTATCGAATCTTATGCACCTCATTCTCCATCTTGATTCTAAAACAACTATTTACACCCATACTCATCCCGCTAGGGCTTCATATGTCTAAAATATCATATTAATACCCATTTAACATATCCAGACCTAGTCCGAATATACGAGGTGTTATATTTAATTGGAGGCCCGTAGGTCGTTTTGGCTTGAATTGGCTTTGAAAAGTTGAGAAGTTTGATCCAGAGTTTACTTTATTGTTACCGAGTTCAGATTTTGGTTTTGAAAGCTGAAATAGGTCTGTTGTGTCATTTATTACTTGTGTGCAAAATTTTAGGTCAATCGGAGTTGATTTGTTGTGTTTCGGCATTGAGTTTAGAAGTTAGGAGCTCAATAGTTCATTAGGCTTGAATTAGTGTGCGATTCGCGTTTTTGATGTTGTTTGTTGTTACTTAAGGCTTCGACTAAGATCTTATAATGTTTTAGGATGTGTTGCTATGTTTGGATGGCATCCCGGGGGCCCTAGTTTTCTCTTACGCGATCGCGTGAAGGGGGTCGCGATTGCGTAGGGTTATTTCTGGCAGGAGGATTTTTATTCAACACGTTCGAGAGCTTTCCTATGCGATCACGGATCATTGGTTAGTTTTGCATAACGAACGTGGATGATGGGACGCGTCCGCAAAGGAGGAAGGGGAGGTCTGGGAAGTTCACACATTTGTTCTTCACAATCGCGAGTCCAAGTCTGCGATCGCGTAGGTTTGAGCTGCTGAGCATCGTTTTAGTGGTTGGGTGTATGCATTCTCGTACACCATTTATTGAGGGTAATAAGCTTTGTTCTTCGTGATAACAAGGGAATTTCCGCGATCTTGAAGGGGAACACCTGGGCAGACTATTTAATTAAAAAATGAGGGTTAGTGTATTATCTCATATTTGGACTTGGGGAGCTCAGGTAGGGGCGATTTTTTAGAAGGATTTCACTACAAATCAAGAGGTAAGCCATTTTTGATCACTTTTGTCCAATAATATTAAGTACCCATTGATTTCTACCCCTATATTATGTGTTTTTAAGGTGAAATTTGGACTAGGGTTTGGAGAGTAAGATTTAGGGGTTTGAGGGTCGATTTGTGGTCGGAATTGGATGATTTTGGTATGATTGACTCTTTATTGAATGTGTGTTCGGATTTTGTGAATATTGTCAGGTTCTGAGGTGAAATTTGTGGTCGGGGTTGACTTTTTGAATTTGGTTAAGGAACTTAGCTTTATCATATAGAATCGATTCCTATAGCTTGTATTGATTATATTAAGTTGTTTGTGACTAGGTTCGAGTCGTTCAGAGGACGATTCGTGAGGCAAGGGTTTTTTGGAGCATTGAGTTGCGCACTTTATGGTAATTAACACTTCTAAACTTGGTACTGAGGGTATGAATTCCTAAAATACGTGTCATGTGGTTTGTGATGAGGTGACGCACATGCTAGGTGACGGGCGTGTGGGTGTGTACCGTGGTAATTATGACTCGGTTGATTTCGTGGTACTATGTAATTATCAAATCTTGTTGTTATCCCTACGTGTTAGAGTAATTGAGTTGCGATCCATATTACAAATCATGTCTAGGCTATATGCTTATTCTATTGGGACCCACTGAGGTTATTTCTTTTGTTGAGTTATTTGCTTTACTCGGTCACATTCATCATTTGCATATCATATATCAGTCTCCATTATACTTCGTTATTACATCATGTTATCATTGTTTGGGCTGATTGGCTTGAGATTTGTGAACCCGAGAGACTGGATAGTTTGTTGACCGAGTTAGGGCCTGAGGACCGGATCGTGAGTGATATTTGTAGGATCGTGCTGCATGCCACAACAGGATTTATGGATTCATTATGGGATCGAGATACACGTTGCAGTATGCCATCTTGGCTTTTATTAGTGTTTGGGCAGGATCCGCCCCTCCGGAGTCTGACATACCGGTAATGAGCACAGGTACCGTACAGTACTGAGTGATAGAGCGTTATGAGTGATTAAGAGTGATGAGTGGGAGTGTGAGACAGTGAAATTGAGTATTTCAAGAGTGTGAGTACATGGGTTTATCATTGTAATGCATTACATTTGACATGCTAATTTGACATGTAGGCGTAGAGATGTGACATTCCTTATGCTAGTTGTACTTGCCATATTTGTAAGTGTTGAGCTTAAATTGTTGAACTTGATAGCATACCCAAATTCTTGCACTGTATACGGGCTGAATATGGAAGTCATCTCAATTATTACTATCATTATCTTGATATATATGTGTTGTTATTATTGATTCGGACTGTATCTCTCCGAGCTCGCCACTACTTTCAGCCCAAGGTTATCCCTGTTACTTATTGAGTACATTGAGTCGCTTGTACTCATACTACACTTTGCACTTCATGTGCAGATCCAGGTATATCTGGACGCGGCTGTTGCTAGATTTGGTGTAGTATCTGCTTGGAGATTATTGAGGTAGCTGCTATGACGCCCGCAGACCTTGACTCACCTTCCTTTCAGTTTTATTCTGTACTGTTCTATTTTTCAGACAGTTGTATTAGAGATGTGGAATGTGGTGACACTTAGTAGATCATGTACTCGGTGATAACCGGATTTTAGCGATTGTTATAGTTGAGTCGCAGTTTTTCTTATCAGTTTTTTATGAGAATTTCATTATTGAACTTATTAAATCATGTTCTTAATTTGAAATGCGTAGTTATTTTGTGATTGTCAGCTATCCTAGTCATGTGATAGGGGTTATCACAACATGTTTAGATTCGGGTCGTGACAAGTTGGTGTCATAGCACCAGGTTACTTAGGTCTCACGAGTCATGAGCATGTTTAGTAGAGTCTTTGGGATCGGTACGGAGATGTTTGTACTTATCTTTAAGAGGCTACCAAACAATTAGGAAACTTTACTCTCTTGTATTCTTGTCGTGCGAATTTGTTGATTCCGAAAATTAAAATTCTATTATTCTATTCTCTCACAGATGGTGAGGACACCTGCAACCGGATTGTTCGGACGGATACCAGTACCACTAGCTAGGGCCGCGAGAGTCTGGGGCCACGGTAGAGCATGGGGTGCAGCTCGTACTGCAGCGAGAGCAATATATGTGAAGCCACTAGTTTCTCCAGCTTAGGAGCATATACCAGTTGTGGTTGAGCTGGTGTGACGATTTCAGACACCAGCTGTGCCCATTATGATTCCAGGCCTTCAGGAGGCTTTGGCCTAGATATTGACTATATGTACTAGCCTTACGCTGGCGGTTTCAGTTCAGGGAGGGGGATGTGGCCATACACCCGCCGCTCGTACTCCAGAACAGGTGGTTCAGGGACTTCAGACACTGGGGGTACTACCAGCCCAGCCAGTTGCAGCTGCTCAAGCCCAGGTTGGTCCACCTATGAGTGATAAGGAGTAGAAGAGGCTAGAGCAGTTTGGGAGGCTTAGGCCTCTGGCATTTAGTGGGGCTGAGTCAGAGGATGCTCAGGATTTTTTAGATAGGTGGCAGCAGATCCTTCACATGGCGGGTATCTTGGAGACTACTGGAGTCTCATTTATTACTTTTCAGCTATTGGGGGCAGCCTTCAGATAGTGGGAGGCCTATGAGTTGAGTAGGCTATCCGGTGCTGCACGACTTATGTGGCATGAGTTATTAGTTCTCTTCTTAGAGAAATTTGTTCCATAGACCCGCTTGGAGGAGTTGCATAGGTAGTTTGAGAAGCTACGTCAGGAGGGTATGTTAGTGACGCAGAATGAGATGCGATTTTTAGAGTTGGCTCGTCACGCAATCTGGATGGTTCCCATAGTGAGGAAGAGGATCAGGAGGTTCATTAATGGCCTTAACTATGGATTGCTCTTCGTCATGACTTAGGAGATTGCATTAGATGCTAGGTTTGATGAGGTGGTTGATATTGCTAGGAGTCTAGAGCAGGTTCCTAGTTAGGAACAAGATGAGAGGGAGGCTAAGAGGCCTCGTGGTTTGGGTAGTTTCAGCGCTGCCTCATTTGGAGGATAGTCCCACCAAAGTAAGGGTCATCCTTATAGGCCCGCTTAGATGGCTTCTCCGGTTCATCGTGGTGCATCAACTAGCCATGGTTCATACAGTGCTTGTCTTGTTCAGTCATCTCTCTATGCCCTTCCAGCTTAGAGTTTATCCCATGCTCCATCAGTTCAGGGTTCATCGGTACCATGTTCTTCTATTAGTTATTTTGGTTCTCGGGGTCCGATTTAGTCCTCGCTGCCATTGATGGATCAGAGTTGATTCGAGTGAGGGAAGTTTGGACATGTGTCGAGGCATTGTCGCCGTCAGTTAGGAGGTCCAATTCAGTAGAGGGGTCAGGCTATGACTTATGCACCAGTTACTTCACCACCCGCTCATCCAGCTCGGGGTGGGGCTCAGGAAATTAGAGGTCGCCCTAGTGGGGGGAGGGGAGTCGATCAGGTGGCGGTCAGGCTTGATGCTATGCTTTTCCCGCCAGGACAGAGGCCGTTGCTTCGGACACAGTGATCACATGTATTTTTCAGTGTGCCACATAGTTGCTTCTATATATTTGACCCTAGTTCCACTTATTCCTATGTATCACCGTATTTTGCTCGTTATATTGATATGACCCGTGAGTCCTTAGTTTCACCTGTTCATGTATCTATGCAGTGGGCGATTCTATTATTGTGGACCGTGTGTATTGGTCGTGTGTGGTGACCATTGGGGGATTGAAGACGAGAGTTGATCTCTTATTTCTCAGTATGGTTGATTTTGACGTGATTCTTTGCATGGATTGGTTGTCCCCATGTCATGCTACTATGAATTATCACGCTAAGACCGTGACGTTTGCGATGCCTGGGTTACCTATGATCGAGTGGCAAGGTTCTCTGGACTATGTTCCTAGTCGGGTGATTTCATATCTGAAGGCCCAACGGATGGTTGGAAGGGGTGTTCGGCATATTTGGCTTTTATGAGGGATGGTGGTTCTGATACTCCTACAGATTCTGTTCTGGTAGTGCGAGACTTTCAGAAAGTGTTTCCTCTAGAACTTTTAGGAATGCCACCCAACAGGGATATTGATTTTGGTATTGACTTGGTGCCGGGCAGTTTGCCCATTTCTATTCCTCCGTATCGTATGGCACCAGCAGATTTTAAGGAATTGAAAGAGCAGCTTCAGGAGCTTCTTGATAAGGGGTTCATTAGGCCTAGTGTATCGCCTTAGGGGTGCACCAGTTCTATTTGTGAAGAAGAAGAATGGTACTATATGGATGTGCATTGATTATAGGCAGTTGAACATAGTTACAATCAAGAACAAGTATCCTTTGCCGCGCATTGATGACTTATTTGACCAGCTTCAGGGAGCTAGAGTGTTCTCTAGTATTGATTTGAGGTCTGGGTATCACTAGTTGAAGATTTCAGACTCTGATATTCAGAAGACAACATGTAGGACCCGCTATGGTCACTACGAGTTCCTTGTGATGTCTTTTGGGCTGACCAATGCCCCAACAACATTTATGCATCTCACAAACAGTGTATTCCAGCCATATCTTGATTCGTTTGTCATTATATTTATTGATGATATTCTGGTGTACTCACGAAGCCAGGAGGAGCATACCGGGTATTTGATGATTGTACTACAAAACGTTGAGGGAGGAGAAGCTTCATTCTAAATTCTCCAAGTGTGAGTTTTGGCTCGATTTTGTGGCGTTCTTGGAGCACGTGGTTGTTGATTACCCGATTTTTCCCTATATATTTTTCAATATGCAAAATACCTTCAAAATAGCATATGTATGCATATATAAGTATGTCCAAATGTTTCATTATTTTTTCTTAATCTTTAAAGGTTTTTAAATCAATTCATTTCCCTATTTTATCCATAAAAAACCCAATAATGATTTCCAAAATTATTATTTTTGGTAATTCATTTATTGGACTTTCAAATTTATGCTGAAATATAGCTAAGATAATTTTTGCAAATTTATTTAGTATTTTTAAAGCTAAATTGCATATAATTGCAATATTGGCCTCTTTTAGGATTTAATTGCGTTTATATTCATGAAAATTAAGTCCAGTATTTTTTTGATTAATAATTATGTGCTATAAGTCATTTTAGTGCTTTTAATTTGGTTCCAGAAATTAATTTACTATTCTTTATAATTTTAAAAGGGGAAAATGGCTATTTAAATGATAGCCCAATTTCATTTCAATTGTATCCTAAATTGAACCCCAAATCAGACCCAATTTCCCCCCGGCCCAATTTCGTTTAAACCCGACCCCTAACCCATTTTAACGACCCAACTCGGACTCCCCACCTAACCCCTTTAATCCTAGCCGTTGATCATTTAGATCAACGGCTCCTATACGCCCTTTCCTTTTTAACCCCAAACGACCCCTTACCCTACTTCATTTCTCACCAACTGACGCCTCTGAATCCCTCTTCTCTCTCAACTCTCTTAGAAACCTAACACGAACCCTAGCCGCCTCCATCAAACTACACCCTAATCCACCCTAAACCCTGCCTAATCCATGGCCTCCCATGGCCATTGGAGATGTGTGGTGGCCTTCCATGACTCTTGGGTGTTTGTTTCTGTGGTTTCATGGCCAGTCCTCGAAGGAATCTGGTCCAGTCCTTGTTCGACTGTGGTTCATGGCTTTTCTCCGGTCATCCCTGACCTTTCTCCGGCCAGCCATGGCCGTTCGAGTCAGATCCTTGACTCTCCTGGTTAGATCGGTAACTTTCAAGGCCTTTCTCACCTTTTCTGGGTTTTTCAAAACCCTAATCTTTAAGATCCTTGTATTTTCTTTCAGATCTACTTTAGAACTGTACTTGCTGTGAATGTCAAGTGTTTTTCTCGAAAGTTCTTCAACTTTTCTTTCAAAACAACTTTTGGTTAAGGTTTTCCTTTAAGTTTTTCAAAAGATCTCTTCTCCGATTTTTAATGTTGTTTGTGATTTTGTTATGTTTTGCTCATGTTGTTCTTCTATCTGAGTCAGCATGTTGAAAACCCTAATTCCTTTTTGGGTCTCATTCGAGTTCTGANGGTCAGCCTTCAGTCTATCCGCATCCGCTCTCAACTCCTTCACCGGATCCCCTGGAGGCCCGTGCTTGCGCAAGCTTCAAAATTGAAGAAATATGGGAAGAAAAGAAGCTACAGGAGAATAAAATTTAAAAATGAACTGGAATTAAACATTTAACTAAAAGAAATGGGTGAAATGTTACAAGTTCCTTGTGATGCTTTTGGGCTGACCAATGCCCCAACAACATTTATGCATCTCACAAACAGTGTATTCCAGCCATATCTTGATTCGTTTGTCATTATATTTATTGATGATATTCTGGTGTACTCACGAAGCCAGGAGGAGCATACCGGGTATTTGATGATTGTACTACAAAACGTTGAGGGAGGAGAAGCTTCATTCTAAATTCTCCAAGTGTGAGTTTTGGCTCGATTTTGTGGCGTTCTTGGAGCACGTGGTTGTTGATACCCGATTTTTCCCTATATATTTTTCAATATGCAAAATACCTTCAAAATAGCATATGTATGCATATATAAGTATGTCCAAATGTTTCATTATTTTTTCTTAATCTTTAAAGGTTTTTAAATCAATTCATTTCCCTATTTTATCCATAAAAAACCCAATAATGATTTCCAAAATTATTATTTTTGGTAATTCATTTATTGGACTTTCAAATTTATGCTGAAATATAGCTAAGATAATTTTTGCAAATTTATTTAGTATTTTTAAAGCTAAATTGCATATAATTGCAATATTGGCCTCTTTTAGGATTTAATTGCGTTTATATTCATGAAAATTAGGTCTAGTATTTTTATATTAATACTTATATAGCTATAAGTCATTTTAGTGCTTTTAATTTGGTTCCAGAAATTAATTTACTATTTTTTATAATTTTAAAAGGGGAAAAACTGGCTATTTAAATTATAGCCCAATTTCATTTCAATTGTAGCCTAAATTGAACCCCAAATCAGACCCAATTTCCCCCCG
>NC_031998.1:17757818-17767403 GCF_001879085.1 Nicotiana attenuata
TTTACGTCACTGTTTATTACCTACACTTAGACACCATGACTATAGGATCTAAATGACTACAATCAGATATCATGTCCATAAGGTTAAAATCAGTATTTTTCATAGAAATCATGCCTATAGGAATTTCAAGTAAATCCTGCCTGCTTCGTTTCACGTTCGACTAGATATCATGTCTATAGGAATTAAAAAATCAGCAATAGTAGAGATCATGCCTATAGGATCTGAAACCACTCTAGTTTAAAATCAGTTTGACTCATACTGTTCTGAACCAGTTTTAAACAACCTACTCTCCTTTTATTAAATACGGTTTAGAAAGCATGCCTATAGGATCCCAAATCGCTCGCTTAAAACTGTCACTGCTTTGTTTCATTCTGAATCAGTAATATGCATGATGTTTATAGGATCTCACCAAACACACTTAGGCGAGCCTTAGGTGATAACAACAAAACTGAATCCGCCTTTGTTAATTAGTAACTGCTACAACCAGCAGGCAGGCCTGATTCGGAC
This sequence comes from Nicotiana attenuata, assembly GCF_001879085.1. NCBI lineage: Eukaryota > Viridiplantae > Streptophyta > Magnoliopsida > Solanales > Solanaceae > Nicotiana > Nicotiana attenuata. Next base: position 17,758,326 of record NC_031998.1, read on the forward strand.
TTCTTATCTGAGTTATGTAATAAATTGGTCTGCTTCAACAACTAAAACTCCCCTGTCTTAGTACTTTAAATTCTGACCCTAAATGTGTTTGAGTCGTGGTATTTATGTGCATTACTTGAGGAGGTATATATGAGCCTTTTAGTTGCTTACGTGTTTCTCTAATATGCAGTCCTATGTGTTTTGAATGTCGCCTTAGTCTTTTACCTTTAAAAACCAATGAGTCAGACTAAAATCCTCCCTCTTATAGGAATAGTAGTCCCCAATTCCTCCTGGACTGATAGGAATGGGACGGGTACTAGCATGCAATAGAGGTCGATACCAATCCGCGCTTTGATACCTTAACGGGGTGGGAAGGGTAGTATGATGACCGGTGCACTAATACCACGTGTATCCCCTCTTCTGAGGAGTGTCATACTGGGTATCACATTGATGTGATCCATATTATAAATAAACCTAGGACCCCTATTTTTTTTAATACTCTCAAGTGTTTATAAAATTGTGACTCCTTTTCTAAATTCTCCTTTTAGTTGTTTTCAAACTCTTATGCGTTCAAACTCAAATCCCCTACTATTTGAGCCTATACTTGTCTATTTGCTAATTGCACAAATTCACAAATTTGTCTGGCTGGGAACTCCTGAGGGGTGCCTAACACATTCCCCTTAGGATAATTTCAAGCCCTTACCCTATCTCCGGTTATCAAACAAGCTTAGAATTGAACCTTATAGGTGTCCTAATGCACCTTAAATAATTAGGTGGCGACTCTTCAAATGCAAGACCCAATTCCCAAAAGGAATGAGTTGTCCTATACCCAAAATGTCACCAACCCGATTTTCCGATGCAAAGAGGGAAAAAGGGGGCGCGACAGTAGTCAAGTGAGGGGATCATGGTAGATTTGAAAACGGTTGAGGCAGTTCAGATTTGGCCCAGACCATCTTCAGCTACTGAGATTCGGAGTTTTCTTAGCTTGGCCAAATATTATCGGCACTTTGTGAATGGTTTCTCGTCCATTACAGTGCCTTTGACTAGGTTGACCCAGAAGGGTGCCCCATTCTGGTAATCTGACGAGTGTGAGGAGAGCTTTCAGAAGCTCAAGACTACCTTGACCACAACTCCAGTTCTGGTTTTGCCTTCAACATTGTGTTCATATATAGTGTATTTGTGATTCTTCTCGGATTGGTATTGGGTGTATCTTGATGCAGGAGGGTAGAGTGATTGCTTATGCTTCACGCCAATTGAAATCCTATGAGAATAACTACCCCGTTCATTATTTAGAGTTGGAAACCATTTCCATGCATTGAAGATTCAAAGGCATTATCTCTATGGTGTGTCTTGTGAGGTATTTACAGATCATCTGACTCTACAGCACTTGGTCGAGAAAAAGGATCTAAATTTGAAGCAGCGGAGATGGTTGGATCTGTTAAAAGACTTTGATATTACCATTTTCTATCATCTCGGGACGGCCAATGCGGTGGCCGATGCCTTGAGTAGAAAGGTGGTAAGTATGGGTAGCCTTGCATATATTCCTATTTGTGAGAGACCACCTGCACCAAATGTTCAAGCGTTGGCCTATCAGTTCATAAGGTTAGATGTTTCAGAGCCTATTCGGGTTCTAGGTTACATGGTTTCTCGGTCCTCTTTATATGATCACATTAGGGAGCGTCAGTTTGACGACCCCCATTTGCTTGTCCTTAAGGACACAGTTTACCATGGTGATGCCAAGGAGGTTTCTATTGGAGATGATGGGGCGTTGCAGATGCAAGGTGGGCTTTGTGTGCCCAATATTGATGGGTTACACATGTTGATTCTTTAGGGGTCCCATAATTTGCAGTATTCCATTCATCCAGGTGACGCAAAGATGTATCAGGATTTTAGGCAGCACTGTTGGTAGAGGAGAGTGAAGAAATATATACTGGAGTTTGTAGCTCGGTGCTTGAATTGTCACAAGGTGAAGTACGAGCATCAAACACCGGGCGGTTTTCTTCAAAGGCTTGAGATTCCTAGGTGGAATTTGGAGCGTATCACCATGGACTTTGCTGTCGAACTCCCACGGACCTTGAAGAAATTTAATGCTATTTGGGTGATTGTGGACCAGTAGACTAAGTTTGCACATTTCATTCCAATTGGGACTACCTGTTCTTCGGAGCAGTTGGCTGAGATCTATATACCCAAGATTTTTCACCTTTACGGTGTGCCAATGTCCATAATTTTTGATCGGGGCACGCAGTTCACATCGCAGTTTTGGAGAGCAGTGTAGCAAGAGTTAGGCACCGGGTTGAGTTGAGTTCATCATTTCACCCTTAAACGGACGGACAATTAGAGTGCACCATTCAAATATTGGAGGATACGCTGCGCGCTTGTGTCATGGATTTCCGGGGTTCTTGGGATAAGTTTCTACTGCTTCCAGAGTTTGCCAGCAACAACAACTACCAATAGAGTATTCAGATGGATCCATACAATACCTTATATGGAAGGCGGTGTTGATCTCCGATTGGGTGGTTTGAGCCGGGGGAGGCTAGGTTGTTAGGACCAGATCTGGTTCATGATGCCTTGGAAAAGGTCAAGTTTATTCAGGATTGGCTTTGCACGACATAGTCTAGACAGAATATTTACGCCGATCGAAAGGTTCTTTTTGTTGCCTACATGGTGAGAGAGAAGGTATTGCTGAGAGTTTCACCCTTGAAGGGTGTTACAAGGTTCGGGAAGATGGGCAAGTTGAGTCCTCGATATATTGGCCCTTCTAAGGTGCTTGAGAGGATTGGAGAGATGGCCTACAAGCTTGCATTTCCATCTAGTCTATCGAGTGTTCACCAGTGTTTCATGTTTCCATGCTCCGAAAGTATGCCGCTGATCCGTCTCATGTTTTGGACTTCAGCACAATTCAGTTAGACGGGGATTTGACTTATGATGTGGAACCGGTGACCATTCTGGATCAGTAGGTTCGAAAGTTGAGATCAAAGAGTATAGCTTAAGTGAAAGTACATTTGAGAGGTCAGCCAGTCGAGGAGGCTACTTTGGAGACCGAGCGGGATATTCAGAGCAGCTATTCACACCTATTTGAGACTCCAATTATGATTCTAGACCTGTTGGAGGACAAACATTTATTTAAGAGGGTGAGAATATAACGACCCGTCGGGTCATTTTGAGCATTATAGCCTCGTTTCCGCATATATTGCTTATTCTATGTTTAATTGTGGTTGTTGGTTTGATTCCGGGGTTGTTGGTTTGATTCTGGGGATGTTTCAAAATTAATTGAAACACTTAGTCCCAAGGATGGAAGCCTAAGTTGAAAGAGTTGATAGGATGTTGACTTATAAGTAAACGACTCTGGAATGGAGTTTTTATGGTTCCGATAGCTTCGTAAGGGATATTACTTAGGATTACGTCCGGATTTTGATTTGGAGGTCCGCAGGTCGTTTTTGCTTGAATTGGCGAAGGTTGGAAAGTTGAAGATTTCGAAAGTTGAGAAGTTTGACCGAGAGTTTACTTTGTTGTTACCGGGCTCAGCTTTTTGTTCTGAAATTTAAAACAGGTCCGTTGTGTCAATTATGACTTGGGTGCAAAATTTGAGGTCAATCGGAGATGATTTGGTGTGTTTTGGCATTGGGTTTAGAAGTTGGAAGCTCAATAGTTTATTAGGCTTTAATTAGGGTGCGATTCATGTTTACAACGTTACTTGATGTGATTGAGGCTTCGACTATGTTTGTATGATGTTTTAGGATGTGTGGGTATGTTTGGATGGTGTCCCAGGGGCCTTGGGTGAGATGCGGATTGATTGCGGATTTAGTTTGTCCTTATGGAGTTGTTGAAATGCTGGTATCTGGTTTCCTCTTACGCGATCGCGTGAAGGGGGTCACGGTTGCGTAGGTTTATTTCTAGTAGGAGGATTTTTGTCCAATGCATTTGCGAGCTTTTCTATGCGATCGCAGAGGTTTGGTTAGTTGTGCATCGCGAACGCGGGTGATGGGATACATCCGCGACGAAGGAAAGAGAGGTTTGGGAAGTTCATGCGTTTGTTCTTCGCAATCGCGAGTCCAAGTCTGCGATTGCGTAGGTCTGAGTCTAAGCATCGTGCTCGTGGTTGGGTTTCCGCATTTGCGTAGACCATTTCTTGAGGGTAGTAAGCTTTGTTTCTAACAATCGCGAGGGAATTTCCGCGATCACGAAGGGGAACACCTGGGTAGACTATTTAATTTAAAAAATAAGGTTTCGAGTATTATCTAACATTTGGACTAGAGGAGCTCGGCTAGGGGAGATTTTTGACAAGGTACAAATAAAGAGGTAAGCCATTTGATCACTTCTGTCCAATAATATTGAATACTCATCAATTTCTACACCTAGATTATGTGTTTTTAATGTGAAATTTTTGTGGGATTGGACTTGGGATTGGAGAGTAAGATTTGGGGGTTTGAGGGACGATTTGTAGTTAGAATTGGACGATTTTCGTATGGTTGGGGTCGTTACTGAATGGTTGTTTGGATTTTGCGAATTTTGTCAGGTTATAAGGCATGAACCTGGGGTTGACTTTTTGGGGTGACGTTTTGAATTTAGTTTAGAAACTTAGCATTATCGTAAGGAATTGATTCCTATAGCTTGTATTGATTATATGTATGCGGCCAAAATCGGGAAGGCCGATTTTATGATCAGCGAGACATTGCGCAAATTAACCCTGAGGGGACGAGGGAATGGCTCGGGGTTCGAAATCTTTGAGGACTCTTCGTTCATGATATTGGGGTAGAACTAGCTGGTGGTTATCACAAGTGAACGAGAAGTTCCCTAGGAACAGTACTTTTCTGAAAACGCTTGTGCGGACAGGGACAGCCTGCGCCAGGCTGATCGAGTGATTGTATCGGCTACTTATGTAATAAATGCACATGTACCATATTAGGGTTCCCTTCATCTATAAAAGGGGGTCCTCTCCATTTTGTAAAAGGCATCTGATACTCAATATTGAATACACAAGAACATTCTCTCTGCTCTCTAACTTAGCATATTCTCTTGTTCTTATTACTTACATTTATTGCTTATATCCATTGTGTTATATTTATTGTTCTTCATTTGTTGCTCATTATTGATCATAAAGAGCCTCAGTCGTAGCTCTCATAATTGTTAATCCTCCCTCGATTTCCCTTAGCCGAGCATCCGGCTCGACCTCGAGGCCCGTATACTTCAGCTCGAGGCCCCGATTTCCAGCCCTTCAGTTTGGTCATTATACTATCTGCAAGCTCTTACCTCATTTTCTAATCTCTTAATTAGCATCTACTTCCTAAACAACTAGCATAAAAATAGAACACATATTTTTAGAACCAAAAATCAAATCTTATGGTTATTCCCATTTTCAAGGTAAACAGTTTGGCGCCCACCGTGGGGCTAAAAATAATAGTGATTATTTTCTTGCGGGTTTACTCCATAACGCAAGTTACCTTTCACACTTTTTCTTGTCCAAGATCTTTTGATTTCAGGTCAAAATGTCTAACTCAGTAAACGCACGTGAAAACAACAATCTTGAGGACCATGGAGAAAATAGAGTGGACGTTTCAGGTAATGGTGTACCACCACGGAACCCTGAGGTCACACAGAATCGACCCCCTTCGATGTGGTCTCATGCAACACTCAACGCATTGGCGTAAGTTCCCACACCAACAGGAGTATACGCCGAGAAAATCAACTGGACTCTCGAATGAACCTCACCCGGGAAGAAAGAGAAGCAAACAGGGGAAGCGAAGTGGGAAAACCTTAGCAAATCGTTGATATGATTATCGGGGGGACCGACGTTCCCCAAGGGCCTGGGATCAAGCGGATAAAGGTTTCTGCGGCAACGCAAGGGCAAACCCGGGGCCAGGCATCTGACGACATCCTCACATTCAGCGAAGAATACTTCAAGACTCTGTTCCATCCACACAACGATGCGCTGGTAATCTCGTTTCTCTTAAATAACATCCAAATTAAACGTGTACTCGTGGATCCAGGTATCTCGGCCAGCATAATTAGATCAATGGTGGTAGAACAGCTCGGGTTACTCGATCCGGTCATACCTAAATCCCGAATCCTCAACGGGTTCGATATGGCCGACGAAGCAACAGTGGGAGAGATCACCCTCCTTGTTAACATATCTGATGCAGTTCAGGATACCAGGTTCTGTTGATACCCAATTTTTCCCTGTATATTTTTTTATATGCAAAATACCTTTCAAAATAACATATGTATGCATATATAAATGTGTCCAAATATTTTAGTATTTTTCCTAATTTTTAAAGGATTTTTAAATCAATTTATTGCCCTATTTTAGCAATACAAAAACCAATAATTATTCCTCAAATTATCTTTTTTGGTGAGTAATTTATTTTATTCTCATATTTATACCAAAATATAGTTAAGGTAATTTTTGCATATTTTTACAAACTTATTTAGTGTTTTTAAAGCTAAATTGCATATAATTGCAATATTAGCCTATTTTAAGAATTAATTACGTTTATAATTACCAATTTGATTCCAGTATTTTTTTAAATTAATATTTATATATTATTAATTAATTTAGTACCTTTAATCTTTTTTCAGAAATCATTTTACTATTTTTATTAAATAAAAAGGGAAAAAGTGGCTTTTAAAATCTAGGCCTATTTATTTCAATTTTAGCCCAAATCGACCACCCCAATTAACCCAATTTCAATCTCAATCGGACCGGCCCAATTCCTAAACTACCCGCCCATGACCCAATTTAATCCAACCTGCCCGGCTCCCTAATATATCCAGGCCATTGATCAAAATGATCAACGGCCACGATCCCTTCTTTCCTTTTTAATTTCTCAAACCCCCCAACCCTAAATCATTTCACCTAAGACGCCGCATCTGAATCCCTTCACTCCCTCAAACACTCTCGAACCTTCCCTAACCCTCGTCGCCTCTCACCATCTCCCACCATGAAACCCACCGAAATCCATGGCTTCTCAGGCTGTGAGAGCCCTATACTCACCTCCTATTGCTCCTATGTGCTGGATACCTGAAGATTCGAGGCCTGACTTCGAAGGTTTTCACCCAGACCTCTATCGATTCAAGGTTCTCAGGTCAGCTCCGGCATTGCTTCAGCGTACTATAGTTGTTTGAGCCTGGTTCTAACCTCTCCGACTCATATCTGTGACCTCTCAAAGCCTTTCTCATTTCTAGGGTCTTTTTGAAACCCTAAATCTCCGAGGTTTTTTCCGATTTCTTTAGATTCGTTATATATCTGTGCTCTCCTTTAGTTTTTCAAACGATTTCCCTAACTTTTCTTTCGAAAATTACTTTTTTTTAAATCTTTCTTTCCGATCTAGGGTTTTCTGAAAAAATGTTTAAGTGTTTCACTGACTTTCTTTTTCTTTTGTGAATTTACCTCTACTGTGCTCCTATGTTTTTATCTACCACGTTCTTGTATATCTGTTCTTGTATGTTCTTCTACTGAGTTTCATACTCCGTTCTTCTATGTGTTTTATACGCTCCATGCTTGTATGTTCCGCTACCATGTTTTTCGTACTGTGTTCTCATATGCTTTTCTATTATACTCTTCTTCTACTATGTTCCAGCATGTTTCTCCTATTGTACTTTCCTGCTAAGTTCTTATGTTTCCTTATTTTCCTTCTACTAAGACCTGTTTAATTTTCTTCTGAAAAACTTCTTAAGCATGTTTACTGCTCCCATCAGTGTTTTCCTCTATTTTTCTTCGAGTGCTTCTACTGTGTTCTGCCTGTTACCTCGATATCACGCTTTCTCATGAGTTTTGCTATTAATAGAAGCATGCAAGAGGTTTCAGTTCTTCTCTGAAACCTCTTAGCCTGCTTCGACCACTTGTCTTCTCATCTATGTACTTGATTCAAGGCGGAAACCCCAAAATTTGGGGGTTCTGCTAGGTTTGATCATATATTTGATTGAACTAGGGTTTTATTTTAGAACCCCTAACTCTTCGAGTCTTTGAATTGGGTTTGGGCTTCCTTGTTTTGATGTGATTTTGACCTTTTTACTAAAACTCTTCTGCACTGGATTTCTCTATAGATTTTACAGTAACATGTCAGTCTTCTTTCATGCTCACATGCTCTTTATATATGATGAATTTCCCTCTAAATGGTTTTCGAATTTGCAATTAGTTCAAGCTTCCTTCTGAATATAGCATGATTGATTTCTTTCCATTGCTTACTGATTTTTCTCTGTTACTCGACCTAAGTAAAACCCTTTTCCATCTTTCTGACTTGGTTCATTCATACAAAATTGGACCCTTGTGATTTACTGGCTGTTAATTGATCTCCTTACCTTATTTGCACAAACCGTGTACTTCATGACCTTGTCCTTAAATAACCTTTTATGTACTCGCCCCTAATTGCCTACTTTGCACAAGGTGTTTGATTAATTTCTTTCCTTACTTGGTTTACCCGTTTGAATCTGAATCCCTTAATTAAATGGAGTCTTGTGTAATTGATTGACAATCAGTTCTTCAATTATTTTCTTACCTTATTTCCTCATGATTCTTATACTATAAATACACGACTCTTTAACACACAGCACAGACGATTAACAATCCTCCACTACTACTTTACAATCTCTTCTGAACTCTTACTAGCACTCTCTTCTTGTCTATTCTGTGGCTTTCACAAGACTACTGCACTTTCTCTTTGTTTGTTTCTTTTGAAAATGGTATGTTCTAATTTAAGTTTCATCATCATCACAATGTGTTTATTTACAGCTTTTTGTATCCCTGCCTAATTTACTACTTCTGAATTAAATATTTAAACTAGCATGTTAATCTTTTTCTGTTTGTTTCTGCTATGAACCATTGCTCCCTATCCCCCTTATGTGCTGTGAGTTGGAGTTTAAAATATGGCAATATGCAAGTTATTGTCTATGGTTTGAACTTGATCCCTTAAAGGATCCTAACTTCTAAACAATGTATTCTAAAAGGCTTATGGGGTAGGCCAGCATTCCTCATTGCTGAGTATGCCCCTACCAGCCTTGCCGTTGCTTTTCCTTTACTATCTCCCCATTCCCTATACCCCTATGTGTATCAATGTGAACTGTTTCCTTCCCCTTCCCTTTCAGAATCCTGCACTTGCACTC
>NC_031998.1:17768030-17793030 GCF_001879085.1 Nicotiana attenuata
TTCCTTCTCCTACTGCAAAAACTGACTCGTTTCTTTGTTTCTTTCCTTTATTTCTTTACTGCTTTCCTTTACTACTGTTTTAAATTATGAGGAATTGTTGTAACTACTGCTTTTGTAACGTGCAAATATATGACAACTTGGTTTTAATTATTGCATAAGCATGTTTTCAACATCATATTCCACTACGTGCCAAACAAATACCATAGCAACGCTTATAATGAGTGGTTGCGCCCTTCCAATATTATTACACTCTAAATCCGGCAAAGGCATATTTGCGGTAAAACCAGTCGATCAACGGTGTAGTCGACGGTTCCGTGCCTTTCCCTCTTGAGTTGTCCGCTCAAGGGTACCTGTCTAATACCCCATAGAAACCTTACGCTGTTTAATTGTGCATGTATCATGGTCAAACCTAGCCGAGTCAGTTATGTTGTCCGCATAATGACTCTTTAAGATAGCCTTGTCCAAAGTCCACTGGGTTTCTTTGAAACCCAAAATAGACCTTATCACGTTCTATGCATTTATTTGGAGAACTAAAATGCTTTTATGCTAATTACTGATATTAAACAGTCGAGTTTGGTGGGGGTAAGGGCCTAACCATTTTGTCTTGCAGAAATATGAGGCACGAAGTCCCTAGATTCGGCATGGTCACCAACATCCACCCAAAATTGCTAAGCTGGTGGAAGGATCTTCATTCCAGTGATCAGACTCTTGTTCGGAAATACCTGGGAAACCTACCTTCTCTCTTGGAAATTCAACCCAACAACAAAATCATAGAAGCTGCTACCCTATTCTGGGATTGTGATAGGTATCTGTTCCGCTTCGGAGACATTGAGATGACTCCCTTTCTTGAGGAAATAGGAGGACTGGCTGGAATATCGTGGGAAACGCCGGGTTTGATAATGCCGGAAAACTGCAAAGGTAAAGGTTTTCTCAAACTGATGGGTCTAAAGAAGAATCCAGACTTGACATGTTTGAAAGAGTCGTACATTCCCTTTGACTATTTGTACGAGAGGAACGACCACAACAAATCTTACCGTACTTATCCTGACGAGTTCGCCCTTATATCATTGGGGCATATTCACCGAAGGGTCTTTGTCTTCATGTTCTGTTTCTTGGGGATGATAGTGTTTCCAATGAAGAAAGCAAGAATCCATACCAGGCTAGCTATGGTCACCAAAACTCTAATGGAAGGAATTGACGGACAACCGTTCGGTCTTGTGCCAATGATAATTGCGGAGATATACCGAGCCCTAGAAAGGTGTCAACAGGGAGCCAAACATTTCGAGGGATGTAATCTGCTGCTTCAACTTTGGCTCATGGAACATCTCCAAAAGGGTGAGTATCGACAGGAAATCCATCGAAGGGACCGGGACGATCATATCGCCTTTCATCACTCGAAGCGAATGAATTACATGCCCAACATGTTCGCCCAACTGGAGAATGCTATAGAGTGGGTCGAACTCTTTGATAATTTGACTGAAGACCGAGTACAATGGATGTTCGAGTGGTTCCTTACTGAAGAATTCATCATTCGATCCAGGGATGCGCCATTTCTGATACTGATCGGTTTGAGGGGGAACTACCCTTATGTCCCTCTCCGAGTTATGAGACAGGCTGGTAGGAAGCAGGCTATACCAAGGGTCGACAAGATGAGTCATTTTCGGGCTGACTTCCAGGCTGACGATAGTCCGTACAGGTGCCAGGCTCAGCATATGTGGCACTGTAAAATTTTCTTGGGAAAGGACACCATCGAACCAGACCGATGCCATGCTGGTTGTACCCCACACTACTCAGGCTGGCTGGAGGACAATCACAATGGTCTTGGTCAACCCGGGTTTGTTCGAGGTCACAAGATCATCGATGAAAAGGCTGAAGCACAGGTCAAGTACAACCAACTGCGCAAGAGGATTCAGGAATATGAAAGTGAGCACCGTGAAATACAAGAAGCCAATCAAAAACTAATTGAAGACTGGAAGGATATGGCTGTCAGTGCCAACAAGCGATTGGTCTATCTGGAGCGAGGTATAGTGGAATTGGAAAAGAAGTTTCTGAAGAGGGTCGAAGACCGCCGGACTGTTGAAGGAAATGAAGGCGAACATCTGGCCAGAGCCTACTTGCTACTAGGAGTGCGTGAGCTGGGAGAGCTGTTCGATGGAGTCAACAGTGCCGAGTCTAGGGAAGATCCCTCCGGGACCAAATAGATAGGAATTTTCATTTTTTGTCTTATGAGATGTAATAAGGCCAATGACCATTAGTGAGTTTTTATTTTCTTATTATTTAGTGTCGTTTTGGGATTCCTCTACCTTTTATCAATAAAATGAGGCATTTAGCATTCTAAGTTCTCCAAAAATTAACTTGTCGCTAGGCCTACCTCGGACACAACGAGGTCCCTAAAATTAGGACGCGCTTTATATTTCAGCACTACATGTTTAAATATTGCAACATTTTTTTATAATCCTTACTGACTTGTTACCTTTTGTTTTTACTTTTTGTTTATTCCCCTCCCCAAAGGTTAGTTCGTGAACTCTGGCAACATCATCATATTTTACGAGATCCAGGGGCCCTCCACCTACTCCTCCTCCCAGTCCCGTCAGACACAAAAACAAAGGTATAATGGAAGATTCGAACAACTCAGTTGAACGGGTATAGGTCACTCGTGGTACTCTGGTTCCCAAGGAGAATGCATCCCAACTAGAACAAAAGCTGTTGAAATTTCAGGAAGAACTTGATCAAGTCCGGAATCTAGCAAATCTATCATTTTCCCTCACCACTCCAGAGGTTACTTTCCCAAATACTCAGAATTCTGTACCTCCACAAAGTATCTCAAAGCAACAAAATCATCCCATTTCTCACCACCACTGCAATACCTGCCATACCTCAAATAACACCCCACTGCTCATCCCAGAACTCCAGAACTCCACAAATGACCACTGCCACACCCAACATAATACCCCATCTATGCGGAGACTATGCCACACTCCACCCAACCCATCTCAAGCACACCCGAGTCCAATGATAAGGACTTTCTCATCAGAAATCTGGCCGAAGAGCATAAAAGTTGACTAGCAGAATTCAAGGCGTTGAAGGTAATAACGGAATTGAGGGGCTAAACTACGAAGATTTATGCATACAGCCCGATGTCAAACTGCTCGAGGGGTACAAACCTCCCATGTTTGAAGTGTTTGATGGTACAGGGGATCCCAGGGTCCACTTGAGAACATACTGTGACAAGCTGGTCAGAGTAGGAAGAGACAAGAAGATCCGCATGAAGCTTTTCATGAGAAGCTTGAAGGGAGACGCCTTATCTCTGTACATTAGCTAGGATCCGAAGAAGTGGCCAAATTGGGTAAGCATGGCGTCCGATTTTATGGACAGATTCAGGTTCAACACAGAGAATGCACCAGATGTGTTCTATATCCAAAACTTGGAGAAGAAACCCATAGAGACCTTCCGTGAGTATGCTACTCGATGGAGATCAGAAGCTGCTAAGGTTAGGCCTGCTTTGGAAGAAGAGCAAATGAACAAATTCTTTTTTCGGGCCCAAGACCCACAGTATTATGAGAGGCTGATGCTGATGGAGAATCATAAATTTTCTGATATCATCAATCTAGGAGAAAGGATAGAGGAAGGCATCAAGAGTGGTATGGTTACGAACTTTGAAGCTATGCAGGCTACCAATAAGGCTTTACAGTCTTTTGGTACATCCAAGAAATGGGACGTAGGTGCTGTAATGGTTGCACAGAGGACCAAATCCCCTATCAAATACCAAACCTATCCAATGCCTCCACCCACATATCAACCTACCCCAAATTACCAAGCACCCTCACCCACTTACCAAACTCCACCACCCACTTATCAATCAGCTCCACCTCCCGCATATCAGCCCACTTGACCCAAGTACTCCCAAACAGCACATGTTTACCAAGACTACAACACCCAACCATCCCACTATAAATCACCTCCCCCACATCAAAGCTTCCCTAGACCTCGACCAAATTTCGACTGCAGACCTCCCAAACAGTATACCGCCATTGCTGAACCAATTGACCAGCTGTACGAAAGACTCAAAGCTGTTGGTTATGTCACCCCTATCTCTGCCATAACCCCAGAAAACCCTTCTTAGTGGGTCAATCCAAATAAATCTTGTGCATACCATTCCGGCATGAAAGGACATACCAATGATAAATGCCGCTCTCTAAAGGATTGACAACAAGATCATTGTAGCAAAGGAGCATGCTCCAAATGTCCGCAATAACCCTCTGCCAGACCACAAAGGTGGAGGTGTTCACATGATCGAGATAGAGGATGACTGGGACCCCAAGGGATCAGTCGGTTTAATCACAGAAGGCGACGATCCAAAGAAGCCAGTAGTCACCCTTAATCTGATTGTGGTCCAGATTCAGCATTCTGGGGACGCTGAGGTAAACATGTCCATGCCACTCGAGTTTGAAGCACCATCCTCTACAAAGACGCCAGCGCCGATTGAAGTTGAGCTTCTGTCGCCAGCAAATGTGCCTACACCCTTTGAAGTTGCAGTTTTATCGCCTAAGGGGCCTGCTCCGTTCGGGGTAAAGATAGCCACACCAATTCCAGTGGCAATGTCAGACATAACACCGTTACGTACAAAGGCTATACCATGGGACTACACAGTCGAGGCCAGAAGAAAGGGGAAGGTCAAATTCGGGGAAGCTATTGCAGCACATGGTATGACGAGAACTGGTAGAGTGTACACCCCGGAACATTTGGCTGAGTCAAGCAAGAAGGCCTCTAGTCGGCCAACTATCACAAAAACTGGGTCCGACGATCTCTGGAGAAAGATACAAGCTAAAGAATACTCAGTCATTGATCAACTGAACAAAACACCAGCACAGATTTCTATCCTCGCCTTGCTACAAAGTTCCGATGCACACAGGATTGCCTTGTTAAGAGTGCTGAGCGAGGCATATGTACCAAGTAACATCACCGGCGGAGAGATGGAAAACATGGTAGGCCAGGTAATGGAAAGTCACAAGATCACTTTTCATGAAGATGAGCTGCCGCCAAAGGGGTTGAGTCACAACAAGGCATTGCACATCATCGTGCAGTGCGAAGATTATTTTATCACCAGGATCCTGGTTGATGGAGGGTCCAGTCTCAACATTTGTCCGTTGGTAACACTCAGGACATTGGGAAAAGGGCTGCATGAAATCAAGGATGGGGCCATCAACATCAAAGCTTTCGACGGTTCTCAAAGGTCCACCATTGGGGAAATTAGCTTGTGTTTGCAAATGGGGACTACTTGGTTCGATGTTGACTTTCGAGTGATAGACGTGCCAGCATCTTACAATTTGTTGTTGGGACGATCGTGGATTCATGCCGCAGGGGCTGTAGCATCAACACTACATCAGGTAGTGAAGTTTTAGTGGAACCACCAAGAGGTGATCATTCACGGCGACGGTAGCAATCCCATATACAGTAGCCTGACTATCCCAGCAATAGGAGGCAGAAGAAGGATAGGCGGGAAAACTTACCACCACATTGAGCGAGTCAACGCCGTTGATAAGGATAAATGGTGGGACAACAAAAGTGAAAGCATACTAAACTGGAGCGGATATGAACCTGGCAAGGGACTTGGCAAGAATCTCCAAGGAATTGCTAAGCCTATCAAACTCAAGAAACATGGCACCACCTTCGGATTGGGATATGAGTATACCTGGAAAGAGTTCAACGGCTGGTCGCCACCATGGTGCGGCCCTTACTAGAAGAGGAAGCACTAGCAGCAATCAGGAATTTGTTCTTGGAAGACGATAATATGGATTGTTTTGTCTTTTTCGAGGAGGAGGGGGAGGAAGGCCCTTCCATACAAGCTGTAAGCAGAGGAGCATGCCTCAATAACTGTACGATCAGAACCACCAGAGCCTGCCTCGGGGTAGCAAGGCTGAACAAGCATCACGCACTATTTTACTTTACTAGTTTGCTTTCCTTTCGCATTTTTATTTTTTGCAAGAAAGAGATCCATTGTTCAAAAACAGTTATGGAATTTATCAAAGCATTTCAGTTTTCTTATAAATCTTACTCTTATTATTTTCTCTCATCACTTTACTTATACAACATTACTATTACTTATCTTGATGAACCAATGACTGTGACATGCAACGAGACAACGCAACAAACGGACATAGATTCAGAGGAAGATGACATACCGAAAGAGATCGTTAAAGAAGTTGAGAATTTTGAGAACAGATCTAAGTCCAACCTGGATGAGACTGAGATTGTTAACCTGGGAGATGCAGAAAACATCAAAGAAACACGAATCAGCGTTCATTTGTCACCATCAAAAAAGAAATAATACACAGAGTTTCTAAGAGAATATGAGGACATATTCGCCTGGTCGTACGACGACACGACTGGTCTGAGTACACCTATTGTGGCTCACAAACTGCCAACTGATCTGACATGTCCGCCGGTAAAACAGAAGCTTAGAAAGTTCAAGCCTGATATGAATCTGAAAATCAAGGAAGAAGTCACTAAATAGGTCAAGGCTAAGGTTCTCAGGGTGGTAGAATATCCAACGTGGTTAACCAACATTGTGCCAATACCGAAGAAGGACGGGAATGTTAGAGTCTGTGTCGACTATCGGGATCTCAATCAGGCCAGTCCAAAAGACGACTTCCCCTTGCCAAACATACACATCCTGATCGACAACTGCGCCAAGCACGAGCTGCAATCATTTGTAGATTGTTTCACGGGTTATCATCAGATCCAGATGGATGAAGAAGATGCAAAGAAAACAGCTTTCATTACGCCGTGGGGAATATACTGCTACAAAATGATGCCATTTAGGTTAAAGAATGCAGGGGCCACCTACATGAGGGCCATGACTACCATTTTTCACGACATGATACACAAGGAGATCGAAGTATATGTAGATGATGTCATCATCAAGTCCAAGAAAGCCACTGATCACATGGAAGATCTGAGGAAGTTCTTCAACAGACTGAGAAGATACAACCTAAAACTGAACCCCGCAAAATGTGCATTCGGGGTTCCAACTAGAAAATTGCTTGGGTTTATTGTGAGCCACCGGGGAATAGAACTGGATCCATCAAAGATCAAAGCCATTCATGAATTGCCACCACCAAAGAACAAAAAGGACATAATGAGTTTCTTGGGGAGACTTAACTACATCAGCCGGTTCATAGCGCAATCTACAGTTATCTGTGAGCCAATCTTCAAGATGTTGAAGAAGGATGCCGCCACCAAATGGACCGATGAATGCCAGAAAGCTTTCGACAGAATCAAGGAATACCTGTCAACACCACCAGTCTTAGTCCCAACTGAGCCAGGTAGACCTCTATTACTCTACATCGCAGTGTTAGACGGTACCTTCAGGTGAGTCCTGGGGCAGCATGATGACACAGAAAAGAAAGAACATGCCATTTACTACCTCAGCAAAAAGTTCACTCCATATGAGGCCCGGTATTCTCTGTTAGAACGCACCTCTTATGCTGTAACTTGGGTAGCCCAGAAGCTGAGGCACTACTTCTGTGCCTATACTACATATCTCATATCAAGGATGGATCCTTTGAAATACATCTTTCAGAAACCCATGCCCACCGGCAAGCTCGCCAAGTGGCAGATCCTGTTGAGTGAATTCGACATTGTCTACATAACTCAAAAAGCAATCAAGGGACAGGCACTAGCAGATCACCTTGCGAAAAACCCCATAGATGGAGAATACGAACCCCTAAAAACGTATTTCCCAGACGAAGAGGTATCATTCATAGGAGAAGACATTGCAGAATCCTATGACGGTTGGAGAATGTTTTTCGACAGAGCAGCAAATTTCAAATGAGTTGGCATAGGAGCAGTCCTAGTATCAGAAACCAGTCAGCATTATCCGGTGTCTGCCAAACTCAAGTTCCCGTGCACCAACAACATGGCCGAGTACGAAGCCTGCATCTTAGGGCTCAAGATGGCTATTGACATGAACATCTAAGAGTTGCTAGTAGTTGGGGACTCAGATCTGCTCATACACCAGGTCCGAGAAGAATGGGCAACCAAGAACTCCAAGATACTCCCTTATCTGCATCATGTATAGGAGTTGAGGAAGAGGTTCACAAAGACAGAATTCCGACATGTTCTCAGAATCCAGAATGAGTTCGCCGATGCGTTGGCTACCCTGTCATCCATGATACAACATCCGGACAAAAACTTTATTGATCCCATTCCAGTAAAGATCCATGATCAGCCAGCTTACTGTGCTCATGTCGAAGCAGAAGCAGATGGAAAACCTTGGTTTCATGATATCAAGGAGTACTTGGCAAAAGGAGAATACCCAGAACTTGCAGACGCTACTCAGAAGCGCACACTTCGAAGATTGTCCAACAATTTCTTTCACAGCGGAGGAATCCTATATAGGAGGACTCCGAATTTGGGATTACTAAGGTGTGTCGACGCAAAAGAAACATCTAAACTGCTAGAAGAAGTCCATACTAGGACCTGCGGTCCACATATGAACGACTTTGTTTTGGCAAAGAAAATACTCTGAGCTGGTTACTTCTGGATGACTATGGAGACGGACTGCATCCAGTATGTCAGGAAATGCCACCGCTGTCAGGTACATGCGGACATGATAAAGGTACCTACCAATGAGCTTAATGCAACAAGCTCACCATGGCCGTTCGCCGCCTAGGGAATGGATGTTTTCGGGCCAATCGAACCTGCCGCATCAAACGGGCACAGGTTCATCCTAGTAGCAATTGATTATTTCACCAAATGGGTCGAAGCAGCATCTTACAAAGCAGTGACTAAGAAAGTCGTGGAAGACTTTGTCCGCGGCCGTATTGTTTGTCGTTTCGGGATCCCGGAGTCAATCATTACTGATAATGGCTCCAATCTCAACAGTGACCTGATGAAGGCCATGTGTGAAACCTTCAATATCAGAAACAAGAATTCCACAGCCTACAGGCCCTAGATGAATGGAATTGTGGAAGCCGCCAACAAAAACATCAAGAACATACCAAGGAAGATGATAGAGAAGCATAGGCAATGGCACGAAAAGCTATCATTCGCTCTATTGGGGTATTGCACCACAATCCGCACATCGACTGGGGCAACTCCTTACATGTTGGTTTATGGTACAGAGGCAGTCATTCCCGCTGAAGTAGAAATCCCTTCCTTAAGAATCATACAGGAAGCTGAGCTCGACGACGTGGAGTGGGTAAAAAGTCGTTACGAGCAATTAGCCCTTATAGACGGAAAGAGAGTGAATGCAGTTTGCCACAGTCAGCTTTATCAGAACAGTATGTCCAGAGCTTTCAACAAGAGAGTCAAACCGAGATGGTTCACACCGGGTCAGTTGGTGTTAAAGAAAATTTTCCCGCATCAAGATGAGGCCAAAGGGAAATTCTCTCCCAATTGGCAGGGTCCATACATGGTTCATCAGGTTCTGACAGGAGAGCCCTTATACTTGCAGAAATGGACGGAGAAGTTTGGCCAAAACCAATCAATTCAGATGCAGTCAAGCGTTACTAGGTGTAATCTTATGTTTTCCTATATGATGTAATTTGAACTACGTCTGACCTGATTCCCGTTTAAGAGGGGATACGTAGGCAACCTTAGGGGTTCGGTCACAATTCAATAAAATTTTCATTCCCCCCCTGCAATCGGAAACTGGGGCAGAATTTTGAGGAGGACCCTCAAAATTCCGAAGTAGCTTCAGCCGATCATCTCAAGCAACCGTCAGAAGCAGCAGCCCAGCAAACTGGGGAAAAATTTTGAGGAGGACTCTCAAAATTCCGAAGCAAGAGAGGTTGCAATTTCCTGAACCACATCACAGTCGTCGGTTCATCTAAAAACTATTTCTTAAATATATACTTATGTCATATCTTTAACAAACTCATGCATGTTTATTATCGAAATCACTTTGTTTAGTAACTCTACCCCTATGATACATACCGTGTCATCAGATCAAAGCTGAACAGGGAAAGCAAAGCCAGTGGGGACACGAACTAACCTTTCCCCTTTACAAAAATCACGATTTTTCTTTGGATGCAGGCACCTAAGTCGCAAAATCATATACTATACATTCACACTATTCAGGAATACAACTCTCAAAACTGTCACACCTATTCACAGTCGCTATCCGCATACAATATCCCTAGCAGCCACAATATCACAATCAGCAATCAGCTATCAGCCATCAGCTAAGAAATTTTATTACTATTCTCCTTTTATCTCTTGCATAAGGATACCATTCTGCCTTCCGAGACTAAGCATTGTCTCCATCTGCATTTCCTGCATTGCATAAGGCTACCATTCTGCCTTCCGAGACTAAGCATTGTCTCCATCTGCATTTCCTGCATTGCATAAGGCTACCATTCTGCCTTCCCGAGGTTAAGCTCTACCTCCATCTGCATTTCCTGCATTGCATAAGGCTACCATTCTGCCTTCCAAGGTTAAGCTCTACCTCTATCTGCATTTCCTGCATTGCACAAGGCTACCATTCTGCCTTCCGAGACCAAGCATTGTCTCCATCTGCATTTCTTGCATTGCATAAGGCTACCATTCTGCCTTCCGAGGTTAAGCTCTACCTCCATCTGCATGGCTAAAATATCACCACCTTTATCTCCTTCTGCATGGCTGAAATATCGCCACCTTTATTTTCATTTTCGCATGGCTGAAATATCGCCACCTTTATTTACACTTGCATGGCTGAAAGATCGCCGCTTTATTTACACTTGCATGGCTGAAAGATCGCCGCTTTTATTTACATCTTGCATCGGCTGAAAGATCGCCACTTTTTCTTACATCTTGCACCGGCTGAAAGATTGCCACTTTATTTACGCTTTCATGGGCTGAAAGATAGCCACCTACTGCATATCATGGGCTGAAAAATTGCCAAATTATCTGAAGGCATCATTCTCACAGCCCGAGAACGCCATGTCATGGCCTGAAGACCTCTTTTAATCTCTTGCATATCATTATTCAAAGGCATCATCGTTCGGAGGCATCATTCTCATAGCACGAGAACATCATTTCATGTCCTGTGAATCCTTTATTATGCGCTTCATGGCCCAGGACGTCATGTTCTGAGGACGTCATCCTAACCGTCCAAGGACAGCATTCATGGTCCGACAGGAAATTGCATCATGTTTAAATTTATGCACGATATATGCTTGTATTGTTTATTTGCAGGTAAACCGGCGAGCAACGGCCGTCTCAGCAAGAGCGATCCCGCTCCAGTTCCCGCAGCCCTATTAGGCTTTAACCATCTATCCCAAACCTGAATATCGCGTCCGTTCTTGGAAGACCTCCATCGGCATATTCCGCCGACGGATCTTGAACTACATATGGCCTGATTCCTGTAAGACCAGGGATATGTAGGCAACTCAGGAACCAGAGCACGGTCAAATTCTTCAAACTATTCCGTTCGGTCAAATTGGCCATCATATCTTTACCCGACAACTCTTTCATCCTTCCCGGGTAAAGAGGGGCAGCTGTTGATACCCAATTTTTCCTTGTATATTTTTTATATGTAAAACACCTTTCAAAATAGCATATGTATGCATATATAAATGTGTCCAAATGTTTTAGTATTTTTTCTAATTTTTAAAGGATTTTTAAATCAATTTATTGCCCTATTTTAGCAATACAAAAACCAAAAATTATTTCCTCAAATTATCATTCTTGGTGAGTAATTTATTATATTCTCATATTTATCCCAAAATATAGTTAAGGTAATTTTTGCACATTTTTACAAACTTATTTAGTATTTTTAAAGGTAAATTGCATGTAATTGCAATATTAGCCTATTTTAAGAATTAATTGCGTTTATCATTACCAATTTGATTCCAGTATTTTTTTAATTTAATATTTATATATTACTAATTAATTTAGTACCTTTAATCTGTTTTCAGAAATCATTTTACTATTTTTATAAAATAAAAAGGAAAAAAGTGGCTATTTAAAATCTAGCCCTATTTATTTCAATTTTTGCCCAAATCGACCACCCCAATTAACCAAATTTTGATCTCAATCGGATCGGCTCAATTCCTAAACTACCCGCCCATGACCCAATTTAATCCAACCCGCCCGGCTCCCCAATAAATCCTGGCCGTTGATCAAAATGATCAACAGCCTTTTGATCAACGGCCACGATCCCTTCTTTGCTTTTTAATATCCCAAACCCCCCAACCCTAAATCATTTGACCTAAGACGCCGCCTCTGAATCCCTTCACTCCCTCAAACACTCTCGAACCTTCCCAAACCCTAGCCGCCTCTCACCATCTCCCACCGTGAAACCCACCGGAATCCATGGCTTCTCAGGCTGTGAGAGCCTTATACTCACCTCCTATTGCTCCTATGTGCTTGATACCTGAAGATTCGAGGCCTGACTTCGAAGATTTTCACCCAGACCTCTATCAATTCAAGGTTCTCTGGTCATCTCCGGCTTTGCTCCGGCGTACTATAGTTGTTTGAGCCTGGTTCTAACCTCTCCGACTCAGATCGGTGACCTCACAAAGCCTTTCTCATTTCTAGGGTCTTTCTGAGACCCTAACTCTCCGAGGTTTTCTTCGATTTCTTTAGATTCGTTGTATATCTGTACTCTCCTTGAGTTTTTCAAACGATTTCCCTAACTTTTCTTTCGAAAATTACTTTTTTTTTTTAAAATCTTTCTTTCCGATCTAGGGTTTTTTTGAAAAAATGTTTAAGTGTTTCACTGACTTTCTTTTTCTTTTATGAATTTACCTCTACTGTGCTCCTATGTTTTTATCTACCACGTTCTTGTATATCTGTTCTTGTATGTTCTTCTACTGAGTTTCATACTCTGTTTTTATACGCTCCATGCTTGTATGTTCCGCTACCATGTTTCCCGTACTGTGTTCTCATATGCTTTTCTATTATATTCTTCTTCTACTATGTTCCAGCATGTTTCTCCTATTGTACTTTCCTACTAACTTCTTAAGTTTCCTTACTTTCCTTCCACTAAGCCCTGTTTAATTTTCTTCTGAAAAACTTCTTAAGCATGTTTACTGCTCCTATCAGTGTTTTCCTCTATTTTTCTTCGAGTGCTTCTACTGTGTTCTGCCTGTTACCTTGATATCATGCTTTCTCATGAGTTTTGCTATTGATAGAAGCATGCTAGAGGTTTCAGTTCTTCTCTAAAACCTCTGAGCCTGCTTCGGCCACTTGTCTTCTCATCTATGTACTTGATTCAAGTCGGAAACCCCAAAATTCGTGGGTTCTGCCAGGTTTTATCATATATTTGATTGAACTAGGGTTTTATTTTAGAACCCCTAACTCTTCGAGTCTTTGAATTGGGTTTGGGATTCCTTGTTTTCATGTGATTTTGACCTTTTTACTAAAACTCTTCTACACTAGATTTCTCTATAGATTTTACAGTAACATGCCAATCTTCTTTCATGCTCACACGTTCTTTATATATGATGAATTTCCCTCTAAATGGTTTTCGAATTTGCAATTAGTTCAAGCTTCCTTCTGAATATAGCCTGATTGATTTCTTTCCATTGTTTACTGATTTTTCTCTGTTACTCGACCTAAGTAAAACCATTTTCCATCCTTCTGACTTGGTTGATTCATACAAAATCTCGGACCTTTGTAATTTACTGGCTGTTAATTGATCTTCTTACCTTATTTCCACAAACCGTGTACTTCGTACTTCAGACAGGAAGTCTGAATCAGGCTCTCCTTGGTTGTAATTTTCAATTTCTGATGTATTTTCTTTATTTTCTTTTGACTGTAATAACTTTGTAATAAACTTTCAGGGATGGTTAGTGAAAAGGGAGGAGTAACCATGCATGTAAAAGGGGTAGATAACTTGCCTATAGGAATCTCTAATTTCAACATTTTTCATATAGCTACCATACCTATAAGATTTCTGCATTTTTCATGTAGTTACCATGCCTATAAGACTTTTTGCATTTTTCATGTAGTTACCATGTCTATAAGGACTTCTGCATTCTCATTTAGTTACCATGTCTATAAGAACTTCAGCATTCTCATTTAGATGCCATGACTATAGGGATCCTGCACTTTCATGTAGATATTATGTCTATAGCTTCTGCACACGCATGTAGAAAATATGCCTATAGGTCCTTTCTGATTCTTGCATACCCGCTTTTCATTAGGCAAACTTGTCTATAGGTCCTAATAACCAGAAAATATAATCAGATGTCACGTTCGTAATAAAATGTAACACCTAGATATCATGTTGTAGGTTTTCTGCATTTTTTTCATATCTATAAAAGTGTTTAAAATCAACAACGCGTAGAAAGCATGCCTATAGGAACTCTCAACCAAGTCTGAAACGTTTCCACTCGCTTATGAGTCTAAAACCAGTAATAATGCTTGCAAAACCTTTAACTTTTGCTAAAGTTTGCTTTTCTTTAATAATTTGGTAACCCCTCTTAATCATTATGTATTCAATCTATTTCATTCTTTTGTTAAATCAGTAGATATCATGTCTATAGGAGCTTTTGTCCCACATCTAGGCAAGCCTTAGGGTAAAGTTTTTTAAACTGCATCAGTCTTTATCAATTACGACTAGCAGGCAAGCCTAATTCAGACTTCTTATCTGGAAATATGTGATAAATCAGCCTGCCCCAGCTTTTAAGTTTTAATCAGACCCTTAAACAGTACGTGTAAGACATGCTAAACTATGTGTTTTTCTTTGCTTAAAGGAGGTCTGTTTGAGCCTTTTGTTTGTTTATATGCTTCTCCCCAAACTTGCTATATGTGTTTTGTTTGTCGCCTTAGCATTTTTACCTTTTGAAACCACAAATAAGCCCAACACCTCCTCCCTTTAGGATTAGTAGTCCCAAGCACCTCCGGGATTGATAGGATTGGGGCGGGTAATAGCATGCAATAAGAAAACGAGACCATTCCGCGCTTTAATATCTTAAAGGGGTGGGAAAAGGTAGATATGGATGTGATGATCACGCGATAACATCACGCATAAGAGTGATTACCGGATGTTGTGTGGGGTGATCCATATTATTAATAAACCTAGGACCCCCTTCCCTTTGTTTCTTTGTTTCTTTTAAATTCTTTAAACGTTTCTTCTAAATCAACTCTCTTTAATGCTTTCCGACTTTGTTTATTTCTAATCTTTATGTGAAAAATCCCCTCTTATTTGAAGTCCTACTTGCCTATGTGTTATTTGTACTTAAGTCACAACAATAGTTTGGCCGGGAACCACACTAGTGGATCCTGAGGGGTGCCTAACACCTTCCCCTTGGGATAATTTCAAGCCCTTACCCTATCTCTGGTTATCCAAAATCAAGCTCTTCTAAAAGTGTCCTAATGCACTTAAATCATTAGGTGGCAACTCTTCAATTCTCTTAAACCCAATTCCCAAAAGGGAACGAGTTGTCTTCCCAAATGTCATAAACCCGATTTCGCGAGAAAAAGGAGGCGCGACAGCATGGCGGCTCTGCTGGGGATTTCTTTTAGGCTTTTACCATTTCAAGCTGTTACTGTGACTTTACATTTCTTATGTGCCTTTATTTGTTTAATCCGTTTAAGTATTTATTTCCTTCTCCTACTGCAAAAACTGACTCGTTTCTTTGTTTCTTTCCTTTATTTCTTTACTGCTTTCCTTTACTACTGTTTTAAATTATGAGGAATTGTTGTAACTACTGCTTTTGTAACGTGCAAATACATGACAACTTGTTTTAATTATTGCATAAGCATGTTTTCAACATCATATTCCACTCGTGCCAAACAAAATACCATAGCAACGCTTATAATGAGTGGTTGCGCCCTTCCAATATTATTACACCCTAAATCCGGCAAAGGCATATTTGCGGTAAAACCAGTCGATCAACGGTGTAGTCGACGGTTCCGCGCCTTTCCCTCTTGAGTTGTCCGATCAAAGGTACCAGTCTAATACCCCATAGAAACCTTACTCTGTTTAATTGTGCATGCATCATGGTCAAACCCAGCCGAGTCAGTTATGTTGTCCGCATAATGACTCTTTAAGATAGCCTTGTCCAAAGTCCACTGGGTTTCTTTGAAACCCAAAACAGACCTTATCACGTTCTATGCATTTATTTGGAGAACTAAAATGCTTTTATGCTAATTACTGATATTAAACAGTCGAGTTTGGTGGGGGTAAGGGCCTAACCATTTTGTCTTGCAGAAATATGAGGCACGAAGTCCCTAGATTCGGCATGGTCACCAACATCCACCCAAAATTGCTAAGCTGGTGGAAGGATCTTCATTCCAATAATCAGACTCTTGTCCGGAAATACCTGAGAAACCTACATTCTCTCTTGGAAATTCAACCCAACAACAAAATCATAGAAGCTGCTACCCTATTCTGGGATTGTGATAGGTCTGTGTTCCGCTTCAGAGACATTGAGATGACTCCCTTGCTTGAG
The DNA here is from genome assembly GCF_001879085.1 of Nicotiana attenuata. Lineage (NCBI taxonomy): Eukaryota > Viridiplantae > Streptophyta > Magnoliopsida > Solanales > Solanaceae > Nicotiana > Nicotiana attenuata. The sequence goes on from NC_031998.1 coordinate 17,784,416, forward strand.
GAAATAGGAGGACTGGCTGGAATACCGTGGGAAACGCCGGGTTTTTTAATGCTGGAAAACCGCAAAGGTAGAGGTTTTCTCAAAATGATGGGTCTAAAGAAGAATCCAGACTTGACATGTTTGAAAGAGTCGTACATTCCCTTTGACTATTTGTACGAGAGGTACGGCCACAACAAATCTTACCGTACTTATCCTGACGAGTTTGCCCTTACATCATTGGGCCATATTCACCGAAGGGTCTTTGTCTTCATGTTCTGTTTCTTGGGGATGATAGTGTTTCCAATGAAGAAAGCAAGAATCCATACCAGGCTAGCTATGGTCACCAAAACTCTAATGGAAGAATTGATGGACAACTGTACAGTCTTGTCCCAATGATCATTGCAGAGATATACCGAGCCCTAGAAAGGTGTCAACAGGGAGCCAAACATTTCGAGGGATCTAATCTGCTGCTTCAACTTTGGCTCATGGAACATCTCCAAAAGGGTGAGTACCGACAGGAAATCCATCGAAGGGACTGGGACGATCATATCGCCTTTCATAAGCGAATGAATTACATGCCCAACATGTTCGCCCAACCGGAGAATGCTAGGGAATGGGTCGAACTCTTTGATAATTTGACTGAAGACCGGGTACAATGGATGTTCGAGTGGTTCCCTACTGAAGAATTCATCGTTCCATCCAGGGATGCGCCATTTCTAATACTGATCGGTTTGAGGGGGGACCTACCCTTATGTCCCTCTCCGAGTTATGAGACAGGCTGGTAGGAAGCAGGTTATACCAAGGGTCGATAAGATGAGTCATTTCCGGGTTGACTTCCAGGCTGACGATAGTCCGTACAGGTGCCTGGCTCAACATATGTGGCACTACAAAATTTTCTTGGGAAAGGACACCATCGAACCAGACCGATACCATGCTGATTGTACCCCACACTACTCAGGCTGGCTGGAGGACAATCACAATGGTCTAGGTCAACCCGCGTTTGTTCGAGGTCACAGGATCATCGATGAAAAGGCTGAATCGCAGGTCAAGTACAACCAACTGCGCAAGAGGATTCAGGAATGTGAAAGTGAGCACCGTGAAATACAAGAAGCCAATCAAAAACTAATTGAAGAGTGGAAGGATATGGCTGTCAGCGCCAACAAGCGATTGGTCTATCTGGAGCGAGGTATAGTGGAATTGAAAAAGAAGTTTCTGAAGAGGGTCGAAGACCGCCGGACTATTGAAGGAAATGAAGGCGGACATCTGGCCAGAGCGTACTTGCTACTAGGACTGCGTGAGCTGGGAGAGCTGTTCGATGGAGTCAACAGTGCCGAGTCTGGGGAAGGTCCCTCCGGGACCAAATAGATAGGAATTTTCATTTTTCGCCTTATGAGATGCTAATGGACATTAGTGACTTTTTATTTTCTTATTATTTAGTGTCATTTTGGGATTAGTCTACCTTTTATCAATTAAATGAGGCATTTAGCATTCTAAGTTCTCCAAAAATTAACTTGTTGCTAGGCCTACCTCGGGCACAACGAGGTCCCCAAAATTAGGACGTGCTTTGTATTTCAGCACTACGTGTTTAAATATTGCAAATTTTTTTTATAATCCTTACTGACTAGTTAACTTTTGTTTTTACTTTTTGTTTATTCCCCTCCCCAAAGGTTAGTTCGTGAACTCAGGCAACATCATCATATTTTACGAGATCCAGGGGCCCTCCACCTACTCCTCCTCCCAGTCCTGTGAGACACAAAGACAAAGGAAAAATGGAAGATTCGAACAACTCAGCTGAACGGGTAGAGGTCATTCGTGGTACTCTGGTTCCCACGGAGAATGCATACCAACTAGAACAAAAGCTGTTGAAATTTCAGGAAGAATTTGATCAAGTCCGGAATCTGGAAAATCTATCTTTTTCCCTCACCACTCCAGAGGTTACTTTCCCAAATACTCAGAATCCTGTACCTCCACAAAGTATCTCAAAGCAACAAAACCATCCCATTTCTCACCACCACTGCAATACCTGCCATACCTCAAATAACACCCCACTGCTCTTCCCAGAACTCCAGAACTCTACAAATGACCACTGCCACACCCAACATAATACCCCCATCTACGTGGAGACTATGCCACACTCTACCCAACCCATCTCAAGCACACCCGAGTCCAATGATAAGGACATTCTCATTAGAAATCTGGCCGAAGAGCATAAAAGTTGACTAGCAGAATTCAAGGCGTTGAAGGTAATAACGGAATTGAGGGGCTAAACTATGAAGATCTGTGCATACAGCCCGATGTCGAACTGCCCGAGGGGTACAAACCTCCCAAGTTCGAAATGTTTGATGGTACAGGGGATCCCAGAGTCCACTTGAGAACATACTGTGACAAGCTGGTCGGAGTAGGAAGAGACGAGAAGATCCGCATGACGCTTTTCATGAGAAGCTTGAAGGGAGACGCCTTATCTTGGTACATTAGCCACGATCCGAAGAAGTGGTCAAACTGGGTAAGCATGGCATCCGATTTTATGGACAGATTCAGGTTCAACACAGAGAATGCACCAGATGTGTTCTATATCCAAAACATGAAGAAGAAACCCGCAGAGACCTTCCGTGAGTATCCTACTCGATGGAGATCAGATGCTGCTAAGGTTAGGCCTGCTTTGGAAGAAGAGCAAATGAACAAATTCTTTGTTCGGGCCCAAGACCCACAGTATTATGAGAGGCTGATGCTGATTGAGAATCATAAATGTTCTGATATCATCAAGCTAGGAGAAAGGATCTAGGAAGGCATCAAGAGTGGTATGGTTACGAACTTTGAAGCCTTGTAGGCTACCAATAACGCTTTACAGTCTGGTGGTACATCCAAGAAAAGGGACGTAGGTGCTGTTGAGGAAGATGACATACTCCCCAGATTATTTGTTCAACTGTTCAAATCAGTGATCGAAGAAGGCCACACCGAGATCAACTCCACTAGCCTAACGTGGGATTGGCGAAATAAATATATCGATTATTTGGAGAGCGGGAAGCTACCCACAGACCCAAAAGAGTCGAGGGCCGTACGAACCAAAGCAAACCGACTCTTGCTCGACGAAAGCAGAACTCTTTATAGAAGAACTTTTGATGGCCCTCTAGCAGTATGTCTGGGGCCGAAAGACACAGACTATGTGCTTCGAGAGATCCACGAGGGCACCTGCGGAAATCATTCCAGTGTCGATTCCTTGATTCGAAAAATAATCAGGGCATATTGGGACAGCATGGAGAAGGACACTAAGGAGTTCGTCCGCAAATGCGACAAATGCCAAATATTCGCCCCAATGATTCACCAACCCAGTGAACAACTTCATTCAGTTTTGTCGCCATGGCCGTTCATGAAATGGGGGATGGACATCGTCGGACCTCTACCAACGGTGCCAGGTAAAGTTGGATTTATTTTATTTATGACTGACTACTTCTCGAAATGGGTTAAAGCGTAGGCTTTCGAAAAAATAAGGGAAAAAGAAGTCATTAATATTATCTGGGAACTTATCATGGGTCGATTCGGAATTCCTTCCGAGATAACGTGTGATAACGGGAAGCAATTCATCGGAAGCAAAGTAACTCAGTTCCTCGAAGATCACAAGATCAAAAGGATCCTGTCAACACCCTACCACCCGTGCGAAAACGGCCAAGCCGAGTGTACAACCAAAACCATCATTCAAAACATAAAGAAGAAATTGGAAAACGCAAAGGGAAGATGGAGAGAAATATTACTCGAAGTACTCTGGGCATATCGAACAACTCCAAAATCAAACACGGGGGAAGCCCTTTCTCCCTGGTGTACGGTGCCGAGGCTCTGATACCGGTCAGGACAGAGAACCTACCGCCAGAGTCCGACACACCATTGAGAGCTCAAATAATGAGGCCATGGCTACTGCTCTCGAACTATTGGATGAAAAGCAAGAAGCCTCGTTGGCCTGAATAGCCGCACAAAAATAGAGGATCGAAAGATACTACAACAGGAGAACAAATCTCTGACATTATGGGATCGGGGACTTAGTTCTAAGGAAGGTCACCTTGAATACTCGAAATCCTAATGAAGGAAAGCTAGGTCAGAACTGGGAAGGACTGTACCGCGTCCTCGGTATAGTTGGCAAAGGGTCCTACAAACTCGGCACCATAGAAGGCGAACAACTTCCAAGCAATTGGAATGTATCAATGCTCAAACGTTATTACTGCTAAAAGCTCAAAGGCCTTGAGTTTCAAGAGAAGGCGTTGCACTCTTTTCCTTCGTTCATGTTTTTATCCCAAGAAGGGTTTTACCGGCAAGATTTTTTTAATGAGGCAACATCTATATGCTACCTAAAGAAGGCTTAACAAGTATTCAAGGCTTCTCTTCAATCAACCTCGAATACTGAGGGGGCATCCCCCGGGAAGGACACCTCCTGGGAGAAGCCAAGCTGTGCAAAATAGGGTCTCGATAGGAAAATGATGTACCGGGCCAAATGGTCGAACGAACCATGTCCGTATAGGATAACCAAGCCCTTAACAGCGAAAATGTGTATACTTGTATCAAGCAATCAAAGAATACTTTCCCCTCCTTCAAAGCATTTCGCATTCAAAGAAGCTCGGTATTTTTTACAAAAACGGCTCCAAAAGCCAAAAATGCCCCGAACACTCGGGGACTGGCGTCAAAAACTCGAAGCTAAGCCCTTAATGAGGCAGTATTAAGATCGCAAAAACGGCTCCAGAAGCCAAAAACATCCTGAAAACTCGGGGACTGGCGTCGAAAACTCAAGACCACATGACCTCCGGGTCGGAAACTCCGAACTCGTAAGCCCTCAATGAGGCAGTACCAAGTTCACAAGGAATGGCTCCCGAGCCAAGAAACTTTCGATGACTTGGGGACTGCCGCCAACTGCCACCCCCATCGACCTATCAAAAACCCGAGGCTATAAGACCCCATGCGGGCAACCTCGAGCTCGTAAGACCTTCAAAAGGCAATACCAAATCTGTAATACCTCAAGCAATGCATGAACCATACTTGTACCAAGTAACCAAACTGTAAGACGTCAAACGCATGCAATTATTTATAAGACCTTACAAAAGGCATAATCCTGATCTTAAAGTTAAGGCTATATATCGAACTTATAAGACCCCTAAAAAGGCATACCCTCGATATAGACGCCGAAACTAATTCACTCGGGGACTGAAAGGCTCCAGCCAAACACAATAACTACGGTCACAAGGCTGTACCAGCCAAACTAACGCGACTCGGGGACGCCCGACCGTCGCTATAAAATCACAGGTCTTCAATTACTTAGAAAAAACTTTAAAAAGAACCGGTTAAAACAGGCTACCCTCGACATAGGCAAAAAGGTTTCGACCATGTCAGCTCCAAAACTATAGGCTTCGAGAAACTCAGCCACCGAGCAAAACCTCCCGAGGTGCACGACCACCACCACGTAACGACTCGCAATCGAGGCTTTACCGAATTGTCGAAGATTCAGGCAAAATGCACCTCGGTTCGAAGGAAGTTTTGGTCGTCGGCAATGGCATCCGATTCACCCTCGCGGGCCTCTTCAGCCCGAGGCGGGACAACGACAAAATCGAGACGCAATTCGGAAGCCTCAGACTCAACAGTATGAGAGACAGTCAAACCTTCTCCCCTTTGGGTGCTGACAAAGGATCACCTTTCCTTTCGCCTCCAGCTCGGGGACTCCCCGACCCTTCTGGAATTAAGATTGCTGAACCATCCTTAGGATTTCCCATTCTGGTTTTCTTGGATTTCAGAGGACAAATTGGCGATCCCCCTTGTGTTTTCCTCTCTTCGTCAGGTGTTGGAGCACCTGCTTCCCCGCACAGAGTTTCTCTCATCAAGAAGGCCTCCCTAGACCTGCCCAAATAAAAAAACAAGCATGAGAAATGGGAGCACAATTGGCAATAGCCTTTTGTAAAACAAAAACTATAGCAGAGAATGAAGTCCCACCGTGATCCTTGGCTTCCCATCGAGCCTTGGAAAAATCATGCCACACGCGCTAACCGTATGGGAAAATTGTGTCCAGTTTAGCTGCCTGCCTGAAAATTTCATTAACGTATCAGGGTACGCCGCGGCAGCTGTATCAGTGGAGGAAGTCAGTCCATGAAAAAATGTATCCAAAAGAAAGAAATGGACAATTAATTAGGTATGTCTATTTTCGCTTCATGTTGCATTTTTCAGGGAACGACATCCTCTCAGCGGGGATCAAGTCCTAAGTCCTAACTCGAATGAAGCGGCTCATCCACCCCCCATTTCTAACCTCATCGGTGCAAGCAAAGAGGGGCCTCGAGGCCCGGTAATGGAGCTTAATCAAGCCCCCGCGAAAGAGTTGGGGACTGTATATTCTGATCAAATGGTCAAGGGTGAAGGGCATCCCCTCGATCATATTCATGTAATATCTGATAATGTAAATGGTACGCCATAATGAGGGATGAATTTGTCCGAGAGTCACGTGATATCGTTCGCAGAAGTCGAGGATCACGGGGTCTATCGAAGGCATGGATGGCATTGCCGGACCAAGGGTAAACGGATAAGTATACATACTGAGGAACTCGGCTATATCTCCCCTAACACCGTATCTCCCCAGCGACAGTCGATTTTCACCCTCTCGGCGTTTGTTATTAAACTACTGTAACGAGACACGGGCTCACTTCACCTCGGCTTCAAAGAAAGTCTTTCGACCTTGAAATTAGAGGTCATCTCAAAGACCTCTGGAACAAGTGTTCCAGCATCAGAAGACGCTGCTTCTCTACCCTCAGAAGGGAGCATGGAAGAGGAAGGCACGACTTCCTAAGAGATAGAGGCGGAAGTATTCACCATTTTTACCAAAAGGTCACAGAGAAGAAACGAAAAAATCACGCTTCAGAAAAGAACACAGGAGAAAGGTAGGAAGGAAGAAGAAACTCTATTGGGAATCTGATGACACAATAGAAAGGAAGGGGTGAAGGCGTGAGTATTTATAGAAGCCTAGTTGAGCAGACTAAAAGGCAGCCAACTACTATTAATTAATTCCAAGATATTGGGGATTGTGTGGACACAACCCTTAGAAGCCTTCTATGTTACATCAGCAAGATGTGACTGTTTGCTTCGATGGAAGCATCGAAGGGGAAAGATCTCGAGATCGGTTCTCTTCATTTCACTCTGAGAAACGGGGGGACTATCTTTATGCGGCCAAAATCAGGAAGGCCGATTTTACGATCAGCGAGACATTGCGCAAATTCACCCCGAGGGGCCGAGGGAATGGCTTGGGGTTCGAAATCTTTGAGGACTCTTTGTGCACGATATCAGGGTAGAACGAGCTGGTGGTTAGCACAAGTGAACGGGAAGTTCCCTAGGAACAGTACTTTTCTGACAACGCATGTGCGGACAGGGACAGCCTGCGCCAGGCTGATTGAGTGATTGTACCGGCTACTTATGTAATAAATGCACTTGTACCATATTAGGGTTCCCCTCATCTATAAAGGGGGTCCTCACCATTTTGTAAAAGGCATCTGATACTCAATATTGAATACACAAGAACATTCTCTCTACTCTCTAACTTAGCATATTCTCTTATTCTTATTACTTACATTTATTGCTTATATCCATTGTGTTTTATTTATTGTTCTTCATTTATTGCTCATTATTGATCATAAAGAGTCGTAGTCGTAGCTCTCATAACTATTAATCCTCCCTCGATTTCCCTTAGCCAAGCATCCGGCTCGACCTCGAGGCCCGTATATGTCAGTTCGAGGCCCCGATTTCCAGCCCTTCGATTCGGTAATTATACTATCTACAAGCTCTTACCTCATTTTCTAATCTCTTACTTAACATCTACTTCCTAAAAAACTAGCATAAAAATAGATCACATATTTTTAGAACCACAAAATCATATCGCATTATTATTACCACTTTCAAGGTAAACATTATATTATGTTGTTTATGACTATATCTGAATCGTTCGGAGGTCGATTCGCGAGGCAAAGGTTTGTTGGAGCATTGAGTTGTGCACTTTTAGGTAAGTAACACTTCTAAACTTGGTACTGAGGGTCTGAATCCCTAAAATGTGTGTCATGTAGTTGGTGATGAGGTGACATACATGTTAGGTGACGGGCGTGTGGGTATGCACTGTGGTAATTGTGACTCGTTTGATTCGTAGTACTGTCTAATTATCAAATCCTGTTTCTAGACATCTAATCCTATGTGGTAGAGTAAGGCATTGTAACATCAGCGCCCTTGACAGTGCAAGTCATTGGAACACCAGCGCCCTTGACAGTGCAAGGCACTGCAACATCAGCGCCCCTGACAGTGCAAGACACTGTCCAAGGCATCGACCTCATCGCCCAAGATAGTGCAAGGCACTGTAGTTTCGGCACCTCTGATGGCGCCTTGCACAGTTACTTTGGCGCCCTTGACGGTGCCTCGTGCCGACGAGGTTTATTCGAGCTATTTTTATTTTCCTTCTCAACTTTGGGACGTGTTCACTATTTAAAAGCTCTACCTCGTTCCCCCAAACCCCAAACACGAAAACTGACTCTAGAAAGGGGAGCTCTCAAGAACCCAACTTCCCCAAGGTCCCTCCATCATCCAAGGTAAGTTATACCAATAATTGTAAGTTAATTTCAATTCTCCAACACCTTATT
>NC_031998.1:17794384-18118397 GCF_001879085.1 Nicotiana attenuata
TATATATATATATATATATGGCCTGAGGTCGCAGTTTAATAATATGGATAAATAGGTTGTTCATCATTTAGAAGAAGGAGTATTCATATCCTTACTTCCTTTTTTCAGTTCAATTCAGTTACCAGTTATTATTTCAGTTATGAGTTATTAGTTATCAGTTATCATTTATCAGTTATCATTTTAGTTTCAGTTTAAACAGTTATCATTTCAGTTATCAATTATTAATTCTCAATTATAAACTCAGTATTAGTTTCAGCATTTATATTTCTTTCTTTCAGTTGCTTTACATACTAGTGCAATTCAAATATATTGGCGTCCTTTTTCCCGGGGCCAGCATCTCACGATGCAGGTAATGATTTACAGGTTGACGATTCAGAGAGCTAGGATTCTCGTACTAATAATTTGGTGAGCCCCACTTCTTTAGGGTAAATTTTAATTACCTTACAGTCTTCAGTATTTTCAGACAGTCAATGTTTTCAGTACTTCATTAGAGACTTCATAGACTAGAGTACCAGTTAGACATAGTCACACGCTTTTCATGTTAAGCAATGTTAGCTACAAATATGTTTCAGACTTGCATTAGTGTTTCCACGCTTTGATTGTTATCATTCAGACTTTTAGTATATCAGTATGTGTTAGTTTATCATCCGCATTTAGTATGTTATGATATCATATGTTAGTTCAGCCAGCCAGTTGGTTCGCTCGGTCACATGTAGTTAGGCATCGAGTGTCGTGTTACGTCCAGGCCCGAATTCGGAGCGTGATAGTTGGGAAGAGGTGGCAAGACATTTCCGACTTAAATAAACTTACCACTTCCCGAATATTCGGTTGGAAATATTTAGAATGTGGGGAGTCTATCTGTATTGGTGGAAAAATAGATGACAAGTGGATTAATGCAATGTTGACAGGTGGCATTTGAATGAGGCCAATGAAGAAGAATGATAAGGCACGGTTAAAGCACCCATGTGATTGATTACAAAAGATACCGTATCTAACAAATTAAAAAGGTAGGCACGGATGTATGAAGACTAAAGGAAAGAAAGATTCATCGACAGTTACGAATATGGAAAGAGGATTAGCATAATCCCTGATTATATGTGATTGTTTATTATTACCCTAACCGTTACGAATAACTTGAGTAACAGGCAAGTAATGCAGTTAATGTTAGTAACGAGCATGAATTAAGTAGGGAAAACAGTTACATATTGTATCCTTATATAAGCACCCCTTATCTTACTTTGTGCCATAATAAGAAAATTCACGAATATATGCAATTAGTTTTTTTACTTTTACTTCTCTATTGAAGATTCTTATCGCAATTCTTGAGAGGAAGCAACAATCATCAATAAGATTTATTTTCCGCTGTTTATTGAATATTACATTTCAATTACTTTATACTATTTTATTCTTGGAAAAGTGAAGTAAACTTGGTAATTGGAAACCCGATTTATTATAATATTAACGTTGACGACATAAACTATTTTTTAGTAAAACACATGAGTTGGTAAACCTCCTGCTATCTTTTTTTGTTTCTACCTAGTCAAAGTTTTGGAAAATGTCTTTTATATTGTCTATATATAGAGACAATAATTCTTTGGGTTAAGTTTCTATTTACTGATATTATGAACGTTTTTTTTCACTATCAGATCATTATATAAGTATAAATACTAACATATTTTTACAGTCAGTGGATACAAAATAAATCTTAAACCTTAATGTGGTTTCATCACATAAGCATTCCCATGATTGTCATTTGACCCATTCATGCTTGCTCACTTGGTTGTAACACATGTTAAAAACAGTTTATTTTACTAATATAAGACTATATGTCACGGGCCGAACTTTTTTCCGGACAATAGCGGCACCAAATAGCCCATGCGGCGCCTATAGTCATCCCACACTACAGGCCAGCCTTCCCTCTTTCCCAGGTTTTCTAGCACGATCCTGTGCCTATGGTGAAGCTTGCCTAGGAGGCTTGCTCCAACTGTGTCGCCTGTCTGATGTCTAGGCTCGTAGCCTTGACTAGCTGTGGTGGTTCTCATCTGCTGGATCTCATCCATGCGCACACCCGGGGTTGGCTAAGGACATGTACGTCCCTCGCCTAGCACTGAGCATCGCTCTTGCGTGCACAGTCCAATCCTGAAGCTTGACTCTCACCCAGTGCATCCGCACCCAGCTTGTGCTTCGCCCGAGGAGGCAAACCTTTAGTCCTTGGCCTTTGTCATGTGCGTCTTTCATAGCATGCCCATATTTTCCTTATGGCATAGCCAAACATTGCCCTCACGACAAACTTCCATCCCGCATAGTGCAGTGTCGCCCAACTACTGCACGTCTAGGCCAACGGGCCCTTGCTTGCCTAGCTGAACCCAAGCCAAGCTCACAAGTCGACACATGAGGCCCTTAAGATAGGTGCTTCAAGTATCCAATCGGCACGGAGGTCTTTATCCACCATTTCGGTAGCCCACAGGTCATAATCATCCCACACGTCAAGCCTCTGATGCCCGTTTTGTGCCCAACGCTAGCCTTAAGGCGTCGCGCCGAGAAATTTTTTTGAATAATATTTAAGAAAAGAGTCTTCTAGAAAAATTCAACAGGTAGTCTCACGATCGGGCACTCATGCCCCGACATTGTCATTGTATACTCCTGCGGGTCGGAAGGCTTCCTCCGTCCCCTATGTTAGGCGGCCGTAATATTTTGTTACGAGATTACATTTCGAAAAAACAGACAGCTTTTTTATAAGAGCTTTGTTAGACCGACACTCAAGACCCAGTTGCGAGCAATAGCGTCTTACACTTTCCCAAAGACCAATACACAAGTGATTCGCCATAGTCTAATCGATTGAGGAGGATAGCCAATGACCGTGCTTGAGGTGGGAATAAAGAGAATCTTCTATAAAGAATCTTTCTTTTATCTCCGCAGAAGGCATGATTTTTAGAGTTCCCAAGCTCGTATGGATACCTATGACACTCCTTTGTGATGCCCAAGCAGGCCCTTGAGGTTCCCCCTCAAGGTAGCTCACTTGGTGCGTCTTGGTGGCAGCACGCACGGGGGAGGCTAGCTGAGCTTCGACACCTCTACCCCCCCTTATATATGCTTAAACTAAAAAAGTCCCCTAGTACAATGTTTTGGCTAGAGAATCATAATGACCCTTTCTCACTCATCCGAACTCCGAATAAGGCGCCGTCTATTCCTAAAGATTTCTCTTTACTTCCTTCACACTTCCATGAAGTTTCAGCCCATTCCCATACTTGTGGAAATAGTTATGGCTTTCGGACACTTCAGCAAATTACGACAATGCCACTGCCCTTGGCGAAGTCAAGCCCATAAGCAAACGAACTCCAAATAATGCCAAACTTGGTCAGCATATATAAGGGCATACTAGGAACATGGCCTACTAACGAAATCCCAAGATTCCCATCTTAGCTCGGAAATATACGGTTGTGACATTCAGGCACGTACGTGGCCGTCACCCACAGGCTAGACCCTTGGTCTCATCCCAAGTCCTCGCTAAAATTTCTTGGAACTCTTAGGAAATGAAACAAAACATATCTTGAAGGTTGTTGCCTCATGAAAAGCCCCTCTTCCTGATGCTCATTCATAATGCATCATCAGCACACGTCGCCTACGTGGCCGATACTCGTCCTGCCGCCTTATAGCACGCAGTACTCATGGATGACATGACCCCCAAAATGCGGGGTGTGACATCCTCCCACACTCAACCTTACATCTTCCCCGATGTCACACCCCGCATTTTGGGGGTCATGTCATCCAAGAGTACTGCGTGCTATAAGGCGGCAGGACGAGTGTCAGTCGCGTAGGCGACATGTGCTGACGATGCGTTATGAAGGAGCATCAGGCAAAGGGGATTTGCATGAGGCAACAACCATCAAGATATGTTGTGTTGCATGTCCTAATAGAGCCAAGAGAGTTTAACGATGACTTGGGATGAGACCAAGGGTCTAACCTGCGGATGAAGGCCACGTACGTGCCTGAATGTCACAACCGTATGTTTCCGAGCTATGAGGGGAATCTAGGGATTTCGGTAGTAGGCCTTGTTTCTCGTATGCTCTTATATATTCTGACAAAGTTTGGCGTCATTTGGAGTTCGTTTTCCTATGGGCTTGACTTCGCCAAGGGCGGTGGCATTATCGTAATTTGCTGAAGTGTCCGAAGGCCATAACTATTTCCAAGAGTATGGGAATGGGCTGAAACTTCATGGAAGTGTGAAGGAATTCATGAGAAAGCTTTAGGAACAAACAACACCTTATTCGGAGGGATGAGTGAGAAAGGGTCATTATGATTCTTTGGCCACAGCTAGTCAAGGCTACGAGCCTAGACATCAGACCGGCGGCACAGTTGGAGCAAGCCTCCTAGGCAAGCTTCACCACAGGCATAGGATCGTGCAAGAAAACCTGGAAAAGAGGGAAGGATGTCCTGTAGTGTGGAGTGACTACAGGCGTCGCACGGTCTATTTGGTGCCGCTATTGTCCGAAAAAAAGTTCGGCCCTTGACAGTTTGTATCAGAGCCTAATCAGACCACTTCACAGTCGTTGTTTCCGCCATCGTCTGTGTTTTGTAAGGTGATTTTGGTCATCCTACTTTGATTGAGAGAGTTTCAGGGATGACTTCCGCGCAGCGGGTGCTGTTTTCAGAGGGATACTATATAGGCACGTTTGGCTTGAAAAGAGAGCCATTGTGCGTTGCTGTTGGGATAGTTCCACAAGAAGGGACAGACGGTTAGCAGAAGCTAAATTATTCTTGATTGTGATGATCCGGCAGTGTGTCAGAAACTCTGTAAGCAGTTGGTTAGCAGTTTTGCTAAGCAAGGCATGGACGTAAGGAATGTCGAATATAGACTACGAGTGTTCTTTATGCGGGTTGAATACCGTTTGAACTAAGAGAGTTCAATTGCATGGGAAGCTCGTCGGGTTGAGGCGTTTTGTTCATGTTATGCAGCAAGTTGGAGCTGTTGGCCGTTTTGATGAAGGAAATGGACAACCCCAGTTTCTTTTGAAAGTTTGGGCTACAGTTGAAGGTGATGATATTCCAATGAGTCGGGTGGTCAGGAGAAGGCCATGTTTGCCAGGTCGTGCAGCCATATTGGAAAGAGTGCAAGCCGTGGACTATAAACTTTGGGCATGATCGTGCTTGGATCTTGCCGAGGATGCGATCAGCGCATCAATTGAGTGTCATTCCTACGGGATAGACTTGTGGACTGCCTGAGGTCATTGAGTCGTCACCTAGCCATCTAAATGGTTGCGATGAATGGTAGGAGAGTCCCTTAAGAACCGCAAAGAAGGACCTGAGTGCAGGCTTCGTAGCGGGAGTGTGTGAATGTCACAATGGAGTGGAGTCAGCCACCAGGATTGTGAAAAAGAGCCGAACCGTGTGATGGGAAGGCATGGCGCTGAATTGCCAAGGCGAGGAGACAAATTCGAAGGAAATAACGAAGCTTCAGAATTGAGTGGGATTCCAAGTTGGAAGGTGTCATTCTAGAAAAGGGTACACTAAATGATCGGGGACCATTAAGATGGGGCCATGTGCGAGGCACACCGAATCGGGAAGCCGTGCTAGCGGAACCAGGAGGGTTCTTGTCTATAGGGCGAGTACAAGGTACTACCGGGAGCATTAGGTACTTGCTGAGGAAGTGACAGTTGGAAAACAAAGAGCATTGTTCTTGAATGTGTGATGCTATCACTTTGAGAATGTAGTACTTACTAGGAGTACGTCCCAAGAGCTTGATGTGTGCCAGAGGGTACAAAGCGGTTGAGATGCCGAGGGTTCATGTTGCAACATGGGTTTCCAGAGGCCAAGCTAGTATGCCAAGCGGGACAGGTACTTTATCAAGTATCCTCCACATTGAGTGTGGGAGGATCCACCTATGGAAAGGCAAGAGTCCAGAAGCAAGAGGGTCTTCCAAGGTAACCAGGACGAGAAAAGGGCTACACGAGCTATTGAGCTGCGTGAGCTATGCCTGAGTGAGCGAAAGGGCTTCGTGGGATGTTGAGCCACGGGAGCATAAAGGGGATACGCGATTTGTTGAACTGTGGGAGCCGCACCAGAAATAGCACGCTGATGTGCTTTACCAGTGTGGGAAGAGCTTCGGACGATGTCAAGGCCGTGAGGGTCATGGTGTGGTTGACTAGTGTGTGTAACCACAAAGTTAGTACCCAGAGGGTGCAAGTGCGGAGGCACTTTCCGAGCAAACACCGACAGGAGGTGCAGTGTAGAGGCACGCTTGGAAGATATTTGGGGGATAAGTGCGAGGGGCACGACTCCGTTTTGAGAATGGACTCTGAGGAAGTCCGACCCACAAGGACTTAGGGAGCCGGTGTACATCCCTGAGGGGACAGACTCTGAGTTGTCATAGGCATTGCCGTGTCATCGGGGACGATGACAGGTTGAGTGTGGGAGGATGTCACACCCTGCATTTTGGGGGTCATGTCATCCAAGAGTACTGCGTGCTATAAGGCGGTAGGACGAGTGTCAGTCGCGTATGCGACGTGAGCTGACAATGCGTTATGATGGAGCATCAGGGAGAGGGGCTTTTCATGAGCCAACAACCATCAAGATATTTTGTTTTGCATGTCCTAAGAGTGCCAAGAGAGTTTAGCGAGGACTTGGGATGAGACCAAGGGTCTAGCCTGCGGGTGACGGCCATGTACGTGCATGAATGTCACAATCGTACTTTTCTGAGCTATGAGGGGAATCTAGGGATTTAGGTAGTAGTCCTTGTTCCTAGTATGCTCTTATATATGCTGACCAAGTTTGGCATTATTTGGAGTTCGTTTGCCTATGGGCTTGACTTCGCCAAGGGTAGTGGCATTGTCGTAATTTGCTGAAGTGTCCGAAGGCCATAACTATTTCCACGAGTATGGGAATGGGCTGAAACTTCATGGAAGTGTGAAGGAAGTCAAGAGAAAGCTCTAGGAACAGACGACACCTTATTCGGAGTTCGGATGAGTGAGAAAGGGTCATTATGATTCTCTGGCCAAAATATGTCAGTGGGGATCATGGGCTTTTTTATTTTAAGCATATATAAGGGGGACAGAGGTGTTGAAGCTCAGCCAACCTCCCCCGTGCGTGATGCCACCAAGCCGCACCAAGTGAGCTACCTTGAGGGGGAATCTCAAGGGCCTGCCTGGGCATCACAAAGGAGTGTTATAGGTATCCATACGAGCTTGGGAACTCTATGGACGGCACGACGCCTCAGGGCTAACGTTTGTCACAAAACGGGCACCAGAGGCTTGACGTGTGGGATGATTATGCCCCGTGGGCTATCGAAATGGTGGATAAAGACCTCCGTGCCGATTGGATACTTGAAGCACCTATCTTAGGGGCCTCATGTGTCGACTTGTGAGCTTGGCTTGGGTTTAGCTAGGCAAGCAAGGGTCCGTTGGCTTAGACGTGCAGTTGTGGGGCGACACTGCACTATACGGGATGGAAGTATGTCGCGAGGGCTATGTTTGGCTATGCCATAAGGAAAATATGGGCATGCTATGAAAGACGCACATGACAAAGGCCAAGGACTAAAGGTTGCCCTCCTCGGGCGAAGCACAAGCTGGGTGCGGATGCACGAGGCGAGTGTCAAGCTTGAGGATTGGACTGTGCACGCGAGAGCGATGCTCAGTGCTAGGCGAGATACATACGTGTGCTTAGCCAACCCCGGGTGTGCGCATGGATGAGATCCAGCAGATGAGAAGCGCCACAGCTAGTCAAGGCTACAAGCCTAGACATCAGACATGCGGCACAGTTGGAGCAAGCCTCCTAGGCAAGCTTCACCACATGCATAGGATCGTGCTAGAAAATCTGGGAAAGAGGGAAGGCTGGCATGTAGTGTGGGGTGACTACAGGCGCCACACGGGCTATTTGGTGCCGCTATTGTCCGGAAAAAAGTTCGGCCCGTGACACTATATCTTATATAATATGTACCTTGTTGTACGACTTAGAATCTTATGACTAGTACATTGCAGCCATTGATATGTACATACGTCATTATGAATAGATTTTCACCTTTCATTTTGCATTTTTTACTTACGATATTCAGTGCAATTTTCCAAGAAAAAAAATCATATTTTTTCTGTGTATTCATGTTCTTTCCTATAATAGTAAAAAAAAACCACGTAACTTTATGACCAGAGGCTACACGGACCCTACCTGTAATTAATGTTACAAATTTAAACGAGATTTTACTTATATGTACTATATTATAAACTTATTTATCCTCACTATTTAGGTTTAATTTAATTAAAAGTTGATATATAATTTATCAATTATATACAAATAAGTATTAATGCGTATCTATTTATATTAGGAACTGAACCTCCTAATTTAATGCACTAATAATGGTGAGAGGCGGTAGAGAATAGGGAAAGAGGAGAGGAGAGAAAAAAAGGGAAAGGGTGTAAAGAAAAAACAGTTAGGTCCGGTAATATAAAAATTTAGGACAGTTTTGGTAAATAAATTTTAAATATTGTATGGAAAGAAAAAATTCAAATTTGAATTGGATTTAACATAATGCTAACTTGCATAACTAAGGATCTCATTATCGTAGCTTTCTGCATAAAAAATAATTGTTCCATTTGGTAAAATGCTGGCCAAGCCATTGAGGACGTAAATGGCAATGGAATCCATAAAAGGAAAACACGAAACAGAAGATGGACTTGAATTTAGGGGAAATAGAAAAGTAGTATTGCTGCCCCATCTCCCATGTCAGTGCCACCTTGATTGGAAAGATTGTCCAAAAGAAGCAAATGGAGCATGTTAGGTTTCTTGCTGAAGGATATGCAAGTCCAGCTGCTTGCCTCAAGGGCACAGCTCACTTCTTAATTAATCCCAGCATTGTTAAAAATATAACACAACAAAATATTTTAAAAAGTTTCTTCCATATATATGAAGGTTATAAAACTATATGATTAATAAAAAGATAGACTATTTAATGAATAATTTCTCTTCCAGGATATCCCATCAATTGAACGGTACAGAGAAGTTAATAGGGGCCATGCTAGATGACACAAACAAATAATTGAAAATTGGTCAAATAAAATGTATATATATATTTTTTTTAAAAGAATGTTGACGATGAGAGTCGAACCCGCCCACGGTGTTCCTCTCCCCCCCCCTCCCAATAAAAAAAAAAGGAAAGAGAAAAAAAAATTGTTGGTGACCATATATATTTTAAAAAAAATTAAGTAGAAGAACATTGATCGAATTAGTGATGCATGTAGTCAGGAAAAGGGGCTGTTCTATCATTGACAGTACACACAATCACAATCGTTCAAGGCATGAAGAGGCACTTTCTGGTTGAACTTTTTGATTCAGTCTCCTTTATGTGCAGTACTTACCCATCTTTTTTGCCTTTTATATTCATTATAGTGACTTTCCTGACATGAAATAATTTCATTAGATCAACAACATATTAAAATAAAACTAAAAAATATCCCATGTGAGGAGCATTTCATGAACATATATGTTAACGAGGCAAATTTCATTGTCTATGCTAAATTTGGCATAGTCCACACAGACCACTAGTCTATTTTTGCCCTTCTTGGAAGTCAGTCTCGGTTCCAAGTGAGTGATGACTGGGCTGGACAGGGGCAACATGGGCAAATTTCAGCTCTTTTCCAAGTAATTAAAGATTTTAAAAACTAGTTAACCAGAGATTTACAAGGAAATCTCCTTGGTGGAGATCCATCTCTTTTGAATTAATTTAAGTGCTTGACCCACTTATTGTTACTAATTAAACAAAAAGGTAGCAACACAGCCAGTGATTCCCTTAAGTCAAATAATAATAACAATAAAATTAATAATGCTATCAACTTTTGAGAAAGTTAGTTAATTATGCTTAGGTGTGCACAGATTCCTTAAAAGTTCAAAATTCTCCACAAAAAAAAAAAAAAAATTCTTATTCCCATTCTTAATAGTTGCATTTTTCTTTTGAGCAATGCTTAATTCATGTTGTCCTCGTAGAGAAAGCATGATGTTTAAGATTACCATTCGAATTGTCACAAGTTTAAATGCAGAGAAAGTATTGTGTTAAATCACCCTTTTTCCTTATTTAAAAAGTTGTACTCGATGGTCAAAGTTTTTGGTTACTATAAAATAGAAAGAGACCTGTATACGGTCAAAATCAGGCTTGTCTAATTTTGTATGACTGACCGAAATTGGGGTGGTAGATCAAGGCTCGGCCTCGATTATATCGGACCATGGTACATATATGAATTGTAAGCTCGTGGATCAATGGCCGATCAAGATCGAGACCGTAACAGGAAAGAGATCGAACGAGATCGAAGGAAGCCTGCCAGGTCGAATAACAGAAAGCCGAGATATCCGTGAATGGGCAAGGATCGTGGCGGAAATCTCGGTCTGTATCAAGTCAGGACCGGTTATTTAGCCCATCATGGGATTACTTTCGTAATTAGAATTATACCATAAATAGGATTCCTTTACTATATAAAGAGGGCCCTAATCATCTTGTAATCATCTTACATACACGCATATGAAAGCAATGCAATACTTTCTTTCTAGCTTATATTCTTGTTCATCAGTTAGTTTGTTTCTTAACTATTTTGGGCACCAATCAGTTCGAGGGCACTCAAGCTCGAGGGCTGAATCACGTTTCAAGACTGGTTTGCTTCATCTCATTGTTAATCTATACTGTTAATCTTTACGTTTATCAACTGGTATTATGTGAAATCACGTATCCTTAAAACCACATTATTGTTATCCGTTTTTTAGGATAAACAGTTTGGCGCCCAACGCGGGGCTAAGGATAATAGTGATTGCCTAGTATTAATCTTCATAAGACACAACTGCTTTTACGCTTGTTCTCCTAAGTGTCTTTGATTTCAGGAATCAACATATCAAACTCTCAAGCAATGGCCACTCACACAGACACCGACCTTGGTCTTCGTGGAGAAAACAATAATGAAGTTGCCCTAGGGATCGAACTGCCTCAAGCGGGCCACGAGGGAGTACCAATCACAGACCCCATCGATGTCAGTTCGCATGTCGCCCTTAATGCAAATCCGGGTGTTGATCCTAAAGGTAGCGTACGCAGCGAAGTTCGATCAGGTGGTCGAGGTATGCAGGGCAGAGAAGACTGTGGAGTTAGCCTTTAATTTACATTTGAAATGCTACAGGCTCAGTAAGCCACTATAGCACAACTACAAAATTAGCATCGAGCACCAAGTGGGATCAAACCAGAGCCTGAACCAGAAACTATTCGTTGGGCCGAACCTATACCGTAGAGATCGAACGCCAATGATTCGGGGACTGACCCTGCTATTATGAAAATGCTCGAGGAGCTAACTAAATGGATTGAATCAGGAGAAAAGAAAGTCGAGGCAAATGATAAAAAGATAGAAACATACAACTCCCGGGTTGACCAAATACCAGGGGCACCACCGATATTGGAAGGACTAGATTCTAAGAAGTTCGTGCAAATACCCTTCGCCCCTAGTGCGGCTCCGAAGCCAATTCCCAAGAAGTTCCGTATGCTCGAAATTCCCAAGTATAACGGGAATACCGATCCGAATGAACACATCACAATGTATACGTGCATCATCAAAGGAAACGACTTGGAAGATCACGAAATTGAATCTGTACTACTTAAGAAGTTCGGGGAGACTCTATCGAATGGTGCCTTAATATGGTATCATAACTTACCCCCTAATTCTATTGATTTGTTTGCTGTACTTGCAGATTCTTTTGTAAAGGCACACGTCGGAGCCATAAAATTGCAACGGGGAAGTTGGACCTTTTCAATGTAAGGCAGAAAGATAACGAGATGCTCAGGGAATTCGTATCTCGATTCCAAGGGGAGAATAGATTTGCCTCCGGTCACCGATGACTGGGCTGTTCAAGCTTTCACTCAAGGTCTCAACACTTGGAGTTCCATAGCTTCATAGCAGTTGAAGCGAATTTTAATCGAGTACCCAACTGTAACTTGGGCTGACGTACATAATCGATATCAGTCGAAGATCAGGGTCGAGGATGATCAACTTGGGACTCGTTCGGGGTCCGTTTATCCTAGCAAGCCCATGAATATGATCAAAAGGGACATCGATCGAGAGCCGAGGTCGAATAGAGATCGATATTAACCATATGACGGAGACCGTAGAGGCAGCAGGTTTGGAAGAAGCTTCGCAAGAAATGAGAGGAGAAATGATCGAGGTCGAAATTCACGGGGGCTTAGTGCTGCGGATCATCACGTTAAATATCCAAAATCAGAATAAAGGTACGACCCCATTCCAATTCTTTCTATTTTTTCGACTAACATTTGCAGGCTATCGACAAGGATCGGCACGAAGCTTTGGATCTTAAAGCACGTGTTGCACTCTTTTTCCCTTAGATCGGTTTTGTTGCAAATGGTTTTTTCCGGTGAGGGTTTTAATGAGGCAACCATTGTTCGTGCTAACTTAGAGCAATTCAACAGTATCCGAGGTTCCCTACAATAAGCCTCGAGTACTGGGGGGGAGGGGGTGGGGGCATTACCATCGAATGTCTACTTTGTTGCAAATAAATTACTTCGTGACAGTGCGGTCTCGATAGGAAAATGTTGTAAGGGTCAAACGGTCAGATGAACCGTGCCCGTATAGGTTACTCGAGCCCTAACATCAAACATGCGCACATGTATAATCATCTATTAAGAGAAGTATTTTTTCTTGCCGATATCTCATGCCTTTAGAAAAATTTCCTATTTTATACTCTTGATCTATTGTGTAAATAGGCTTAAGGGCCGACCATGACGGATGTTCGAACAACTAACCCCACGCTTGAGGACTGCCGTCCGAAAAACAAACGCAATCGAACTACTAAAATTTCGATACCATAAGAACTTAAAGGCGACACTCGATTTTACAGGCCATGGCCACCCCACTCGGGACTGACACTTCGGGCATGCTCGAAGTGAAACGGAAAATAAGCCCAAAGGGCAAGTTCCGAACTAAAGAGGCTACGGCCAAATTGACGCGGATCGGAGATGTTCGAAATCCATAACAAATAAAAAGCCCAAGGGCTATCTTAACACGAGTTTGAGCAAACTCTCCCCGGCAATGGCGCCAAAATTTGATCACGCCCAACTCTAGTCCTAAAAAGGATAAGCGGTCGCTGCAAACATAATCTGGTTTACAAGTCCGGAGTCGAATCCCACATAGAACTAATGCTTAGCTATAGTTGTTCACTATCACCAAGAATACAAGCTTGAATAACTCCTAATTTATAGATATTAAGATTCTTGTGCTTAACTAACCAACTAACAAATTAATATAATAATTTAACACTAAAGATACTACAGGTTGGAGAAAAGATTAAGGAGGTCTAGAGTTATGATTTCCCCAATTGTCGGAATCCTTCCCGCTATGTCTTCTATAATTTCGCCTAAGTATTCTCTACCGATCATGAGCGCTTTGCGTGTTGTAATTCTCTCCCGAGTAATTACAACAATTTACTAGACATATTCTCCCGAGTTACTCTAGCTAGATTTAATTACAGCTCACTTAGATCGCACTCAAGGTTTCGTTATCCCTAATACTACCTTTAAACCCTTGGTTATTGATTTCTCACAAACGTCGGGAGTGATGTTGTTCAACAACTACCTAAATATGCACTCCCTCCCGAGTAATACATACTAAATAGGCACAACTAATTGAGGGCCCTTCAATCAACCACAAGAATAATATAGTTGAACAAATAGAGAAAATACTATGGCTCAATTATATAAAAACATAACAAGAATTTATCCTACAAAAAGTTCCATCAAAACCCTAGATAACAAATTAGCTATTCATAATAGTATGTAAAACTACAATACTAAAATTCATAACAAATAATGGAAGTAGGAAGAAGAAAGTGAAAAACTCGTAGAAGAATTTTCCGCCTTGCTCCTAGTGTGTTCTTGCCTCCTTAGGTCGAATCCCCGGTTTCCTTCGCCTCCTTAGGTCTAAATTATGTACAACCCTCAAAATACCGTTTTTCCATGTATATATACTAAGTAGGGTCGGGCCCAAACAATTATACCTTCTCCTAGAAGAAAAAAAATCACTTTTCCCGGGTTTGACTAGCGCAGCCGCGCTCATGATCGCGCTAGTGGCCGCGCATATTGCCCGGTGTTCTGCCTGACGAGCGCATCCTGAGCGCGACCGTGCTATTGACGCACACATTGCACCCTGTTCCTCTTAGAATTTGGAAAAACGTAAAACATGAAAGTTGTATCCCTTTGAGTTATCTTTTCAACCATATATTGTGGAGCCGAAATGGAATTCTGAGCAAAAAGTTATATCCATTTTACTAGATAGTGCACAATATGCCTACTCGATTCTTCGTTCGCTCTAACTATCATCCGTTGACCCCCAAACACGATCCCGGCTTAATTCCTTGAGCTTTTACTCAGACTTCAAAGCTCCAAATCACTTGAATTCATTCCATAACATCTACATAGCTCGGAATCACTCCTACAAGGCATAAAACACACCATTAGTGCAGAACACTAGCGATTAAAGCTCAAACTCAATTAAAATGCAGTAAATTAGAGTGTACTAAGCGACTAAAATACGCAATTATAGCCTATCATCAACACCCCACACTTAAACAATTGCTCGTACTCGAGCAATCAAACTACACTTTTTCATAGACACTACCTTTTTAAACAATTCTCCTAACTCATCACACCAAGAGTATTTAAAATAGACTAAGCACAAAAGCGTAACATCTTCACCTCAAGATTTGACTCACAAGTACCACGCATTATTCGCAACTCACCCACTTACTCTAACATAGAGGTCACTGACATTACATTTCCTTCATGAATCAAGTGCCCTTACACAACAAAAGAGAGTAGTTCCACACAATAAAATTTAAGAACACTTAGGAACTCAAGATTGAAAGAATTCACTCACTCTCAGAAATAACATTCATATGCTACAAAAGATGCACCATAAACTTGCCCATAGTATACTACTCCACTAATCGAGCTCATTCAATCTAGGATGAATTAGGACTTTATTTGGTTATAATGTAGGCTACGAGACGGGTAGGATACATTTAGATATAAGAGTGACTACACCTCCCTAAGCACTTTAGTACATACATTTTAACATTTAAATCCCATACTTATGTCAAACCAAAACTCCACCTTCAGATCAATATATATTACCCCATTCTTCTTTAAGCACACTTATATCAAGAGCCACCACTTATCAAGGAATTTTCTTTTTTCACAATAATCCAACTATTTTTTTTTTCTTTTTCAATTCAAGTGGCTCTTAATTTTTCAAAACAGTGCACCTTTCTCCTTATTCAATTAGTTCAACTCAAAAGCCAAACCATCCACCCCACACTTTAACTTTTATAAAGATCATAAATAATTCAAGTGCTCATGAAAGGTTACAATAGTTCAACTAGATAGCTAATTCAAAAAAATGGGCAATGCTTGTAATGCAGTTGCCAAAGAAACAGGATTACAGGCTAGGCGGGTAAAATATACATATCTGGCTCAACAAAGAAACGTCTATATCACTTCCAAGACTGAACAAAACTACTATTTCGCTTTGTAAACACATGGGGCAAGTTCTAGGCATCAAATGCACGCACAGAATAAAGCAAAACCTTACAAACACATGGCACATAACTCACTCAGGATTGGACTCATCAAGACACTCTAGTTAAAGCAGTTAAGCAAAGTTAAGGTCATGCAATTTAAGGTACTTATAGAATAGTGAAAAACTGAGCCTAAGCGTCACAGCCATAGTACTTACTATTCTCAAGGCATAACAAAGTTAAGAGATATTGCTTTCAAAACAAAACACAATGGCTCCTACTCCCCAAAAAAAACTATCTACACCTGGTTCAAACAAAACCCTTGGAAAAGAACCGCGCACAAAGAAATATCCAGGGGTAATTACTACACTACCTAACAAAAGAAAATCTTTTTTTTTGTCTTTTTTTCTTTAGACTTAAATCCCTCAAGAAAGTCTAATAGATCCATCGTCGGGAAAAGTCCAAGCTTTTCTATTTAAAAAAAAAATTAGTCAATTAAACTAACACAACTAAAACAGTATAGAAAGCCACCCAAACAATCTCCTCACCCCACACTTAAAATTGTGCATTGTCCCTAATGCACACCCATAGGCCGAAGCACTAGCATCTCATGGGGTACTCAGACTTCTCCCAGGCCTGGCCCTTCGTATGGGTACCTCACACTTAGTTCCAACCATCTGGTTTGCTGTTGCATTCTTCCAATAGCTTTGGTTTCCATGCTCCTGGAAAATAAGAAATCGACACTATAAACATAATACAATTAGAGAAATAGAAAAAAAAAAAGAAAGCAATAAAGCTGGGTTGCCTCCCAGCAAGCGCTTGATTTAACGTCGCGGCACGACGTGAATCACTTTTTGCCTCCACCTCGAGCTTATGAATTGAACCCCAAGTTTTGATTCTGCTCTATGATCATGCTCCTGGGGTGGTGGAACGAATCTGAGTGGCCCAATAAAATAATGTAGTATTCTGCACTTCTTGGCCTTTAGATGAGGTGTGTAATCCCGACTTTCTGGCAAGAAGAATTCCAGAATGTAAGCACTTTGTTCCTCATTCCTTGACTCCTCAAGTGGCTCGGACGACTCTATTTCCATATCATCATCTAAACACAATGTGAAAAAATTCTTGGAGTGAGGACCAATGCGCTCAACTACATGAACATTGGGACTGTCTACATTCTCAACACTAATGACAATAGAGTCAACTAAATACGTATCCTCAATATCCTTGGTTGACTCTAGTATCTCTTCTACAACATCGACATCCTCAAAATCTAGTGCGATTGATTGTTGGTGTTCTATTCTAGACTCATTCTCTAGCTAATCCTCGTATTTTTTTAAATCCTCCAGTAGAATGGCAATTTCTACAGCCTATTCATGCTCATATTGGCTACTATCCACAATGTCAACTTGTTGCGCTTTCCAAGGTTCAATTAATTTATTCGCTTGAGCCTCCAAGTTGTGAATAGTTGCCCCTTGCCTTTGTACACGCAGTTGTATCTCATCATATTGTTCCGTAAGGCACTTTAGCATATCCTCGATCTCTTTCAGGTCCTCATACGTGGGTTCTTTGTTCCTATTAACTTCACAAGAAAAAGAAGAACCATCAAAGTAAGGGGTTGAGGGAAGATAAGGACTATAAGCACAACCATGAAAGTGACTATCTTGACCACCACACATATCACACACATTCCGTACATAACATTGAGTTGGTGCACAAAAATCGCTCTCGGGAATATTTTGATAATTTTGCCCTGGGTGGTTTCCTTCACAATACGCATAAGGAGGATTAAAAGTAGAATTACCACCATCAAAATTCTTATAATTCCACGATGCCATGTTTCTCAAATAAAACTAAAATAAAAAAAATAAAATAATAAAATAAAAGTTCAAACTTGAAACCTAGCAATATGTACACCTACAACTACACCATTAGTTCCCCGGCAAAGGTGCCAAAATTTGATCACGCCCAACTCTAGTCCTAAAAAAGATAAGCGGTCGCTGCAAATATAATCCGGTTTACAAGTCCGGAGTCGAATCCCACAGAGAACTAAGGCTTAGCTACAGTTGTTCACTATCACCAAGAATACAAGCTTGAACAATTCCTAACTTATAGATATTAAGATTCTTGTGTTTAACTAACTAACTAAGAAATTAATATAATAATTTAACACTAAAGATACTACAGGTTGGAGAAAAGATTAAGGAGGTCCAGAGTTATGATTTCTCCAATTGTCGGAATCATTCCCGCTATGTCTTCTACAATTTCGCCTAAGTATTCTCTACCGATCATGAGCACTCTACGTGTTGTAATTCTCTCCTGACTAATTTTGACAATTTACTAGACATACTTTCCCGAGTTACGCTAGTTGTCTTTATTACAGCTCACTTAGATCGCACCCAAGGTTTCGTTATCCCTAATCCCACCTTTAAACCCTTGGTTATTGATTCCTCACATATATCGGGAGTGATGTTGTTCAACAACTACCTAAATATGCACTCTCTCCTGAGTAATACATACTAAATAGGCAAAGCTAATTGAGGGCCCTTCAATCAACCACAAGAATAATATAGTTGAACAAATAGAGAAAATATTATGGCTCAATTATATAAAAACATAACAAGAATTTATCCTACAAAAGGTTCCATCAAAACCCTAGATAACAAATTACCTATTCATAATAGTATGTAAAACTACAATACTAAAATTCATAACAAATAATGAAAGTAGGAAGAAGGAAGTGAAAAACTCGTAGAAGAATTTTCCGCCTTGCTCCTAGTGTGTTCTTGCCTCCTTAGCTCGAATCCCCGGTTTCCTTCGCCTCATTAGGTCTAAATTATGTACAACCCTCAAAATACCATTTTTCCATGTAAATATACCAAGTAGGGTCAGGCCCAAACAATTATACCTTCTCCTAGAAGAAAAAAAACACTTTTCTTGGGTTTGAATAGCGCGGCCGCGCTCGTGACCGCGCTAGTGGCCGCGCATATTGCCCAGTGTTCTGCCTGACAAGCGCGTCCTGAGCGCAATCGCGCTATTGACGCGCACTTTTCACCCTGTTCCGCTTAGTATTTGGGAAAACGTGAAACATGAAAGTTGTAGCCCTTTGAGTTAGCTTTCCAACCATATATTGTGGAGCCCAAATGGAATTCTAAGAAAAAAGATATATCCATTTTACTAGACAGCGCGCAATATGCCTACTCGATTCTTCGTTCGCTCTAACTATCATCCGTTGACCCCCAAACACGATCCCGGCTTAATTCTTTGAGCTTTTACTCAGAACTCAAAGCTCTAAATCACTTGAATTCATTCCATAAAATTTACATAGCTCGGAATCACTCCTACAAGGCATAAAATACACCATTAGTGCAGAACACTAGCGATTAAAGCTTAAACTCAATTAAGGTGCAGTCAATTAGAGTGTACTAAGTGACTAAAATACGCAATTATAACCTATCATCAGTAGACTATCTATAAAGCCTAAGGGCGAACTTCACTTCGAGTTCGAGCAAGTCCTCACTCGATCATAAAAGCCCAAGGGCTATCTTAACCCAAGTTCGAGCAAACCCTCACTCGGGGACTATCTATAAAGCCTAAGGGCTAACTTTACTTCGAGTCCGAGCAAATCATCACTCGACTATAAAGCCTAAAGGCTAACTTTACTTCGAGTTCGATCAAATCCTCACTTGACTGCTAAGCCTAAGAGCTACTCAAAACTCTTGTTCAAATGGTCATTCGGGGTCCATCGATCGTGGTCGAAAGAACAAAGCCCCGAGCCCGGATTTCTTCAAAGGTCTCCATCCGAGATCGACACTTGGTGCGCTCCTTAGCCAGAACATGAGCGATTTCCTTTTGCGGAACAGTTTTAGATATTTTGGCCATTTTGTTTTCTTAATCAAGGAAGAATAGAGATCTGAATATTTGGTATTTGGGGAAGAACAAGCAAAGAAACTCAAAGACTCAATTTGTTTCTTGTCGTTACACTCCAAAAAACTAGGGGACTATCTGTATACGGTAAAAATCAGGCTTGCCTAATTTTGTATGACTGACCGAAATTGGGGTGGTAGATCAAGGCTCGGCCTCGGTTATATCGGACCATGGTACATATATGAATTGTAAGCTCGTGGATCAATGGCCGATCAAGATCGAGACCGTAATAGGAAAGAGATCGAAGGAAGCCTGCCAGGTCGAATAACAGAAAGCCGAGATATCCGTGAATGGGCGAGGATCGTGGCGGAAATCTCGTCCCGTATCAAGTCAGGGCCGGTTATTTAGCCCATCATATGATTTACTTCCGTAATTAGAATTATACCATAAATATGATTCCTCTACTATATAAAGAGGGCCCTAATCATCTTGTAATCATCTTACATACACGCATATCAAAGCAATGCAATACTTTCTTCTATATTCTTGTTCATCAGTTAGTTTGTTTCTTAACTATTTTGGGCACCTATCAGTTCGAGGGCACTCAAGCTCGAGGGCTGAATCACGTTTCAAGACTGGTTTGCTTCATCTCATTGTTAATCTATACTGTTAATCTTTACTTTTATCAATTGGTATTGGTGAAATCACGTATTCTTAAAACCACATTATAAGTTTATTTGTTAACAAGACCTTCTGCCCGTTTTTAATTGTTGCCATTTTCTCAATAAAATCTTTTTCGTGGACGAGAAAAGGAGAATGGATCTTCAACCATAATCTCAAGTTTGACTATATAGAAACCGCATTTGAGAGAGTGCATTTTCAAAACTATTGTTATCAGATCACTTGAATTATGGAATGATTGAACTTAGATTTTAATGGATTCGAGGTTTATAAATGACTTATCTTATTGTACGAAAAGGTGATTATATTATCTTTTGGCATTTAGAATCTTTAGAATGTTATCCCAAGCCCACCCCAACATTTAAAAAGTCAATACTTTCTCCACCATTTTAGCAATGCCTGCTTTTAACTACAACCTCTTTAATTTACTAATTTGCAAATCAAGTATTTTTTGAAACATGCAAAATTATACTTACTAGAAATATATCCCTTTTCAGATGTTTGACATCGCTAGCAGTAAGGCATTCCTGCTCCTTGCTTTTGTTTTAAGACAAAAGGAATGTGGTATTGTTGGGATTCTTTAACCCTTAATCAGAGATATCGGATCCTGAGAATGAAAACTGTTCTAGTAGGAAATAGTTTACCCCTTAGTTGGTCGTGACAAAAGTATAAATTAATCGGACCAGTGAATTTCATTGGGCTCTTTCTTTATTTGTAAAAGAAAAGTAAGAGTAATAGCGATCAATCAAATTATTGTTATTTCATTTGAATTACACTGCCTCAATTGAAGAAGCATAACTCTTAAGATTTCAGCCTAGTTTCTTGAAATACCATTTTGGCATCTCGTCCTATCTCTATTTGTATTAAGAATTGGCGGAAAAGAAAAAGTTGCAAGTCAGTGTAGAAGACACACTAAGGTCCGATTCCCTTTGCACGTACCCAAAATATTAAAAAAAATAATAAGATAAAAGAGAGAGTGGGAAAAAAGAGAAAAGAATGTCAACTTGGCTATGGTCTTTAAAGAAGTAATATTCCTAATTATTTCTTTTTGCACATGACCACTAGAGGATCTCATGTTGTCTGTTATAAGAACATTTTGACTTCTGTTTAACTAGTAACTTATATTACTATTTAGCAGTGTAGTGGTGCTGTTCCAGCCATCATTGTTTGCAATCTGAAAGCTTAGTTTTATATATAATTATTAATTAGCTCACTTATGCGTGTTGGTATTAATATATAACTTTTTGTACTAGAGATAGCATTTGATAATGAGGGATTCCAATTTCCATTAACATGGGTTAACTAATGAATTTGTCCGCGCTTCGCTCGATTAAAACTTTTTTCAATAAACTCATAGTTTACTATATATATGTTAAGTCATCTAAAGTATTAAATCATACTCTCTTCGATCCACAATAAGTGACCAATTTGCTTTTTTATTTTGGTCCAAAATAAGTGTTCATTTATATAATCAAGAAAAAATTCAATTTGTTTTTCCAAAGTTACTTTTATGTACGTATCCCTAAAAAATCATTTACTCCTCACAATTTGAGAAGAGAAGTAAGTGCTACTATAACTATGGTGCAACATTTAATGAAAGGTAGTTTAGTCACTAACTATTTTCGTCTAGAATTTAGTATTTTCTTAACGGGTGTGCCCAAAGCAAGTTGGTCACTTATTGTGAAACGGAGAGAGTATTATGTAGTTACATTTTCTAATGTTATAAATTTAAATCTACATCTTAAATAAATAAATAAAAATATTCATAACAGGTAATTAATACCTCTCAAAAGAATTGCAAATAGTGATATTCCCATCAGAACTTAGAGCCTACCACCTTAATAGCCTACTTTGTTTGTATGCTGATCCTGTGTTATCGGCCCAAAAAAAAAATTGTTGCATGAAATGGGACATGAAGACTGCAAGAATATTAAAGAAGAAAACTTATAATTTTATCAATAACCAAAAAAAAAAATACTAAAAGTGTTACTATTACAATTTGAACTATAAGATCCTTTTCTACTGCCTTCTTCTCAAAAACTTCATTGCGACATGTTATGTGTCGTGTTGCTATTGCGCCGCTGAAAGGATAGAACAGAAAATACTGTAATAGTAAGATCTGCTTGCTTTTACCAAAATTGAATGATAGAATCTCTTGGTTTTAAATACAAGGCGAGTCCCGGAAAGAGGTAATTTTTACCTACAAAGCAATGCCTGCAAATCTGCAGAAGAATGGCAAAACCTACAAGTACATAAGAATGCCTGCAGACAAATGGAGGGAAAATACAAGTACATCATTTCTATGCGTAGAACCATTTTGATTTACCAAAGAGTGCTCCTCTTATTAGGTTGATGAGAAATGTAATAGGAGTAACGAGAATTTAATAGAAAAGCAAATAAATAGCAAATGGGTGCGAATGATTAATGTAGTGTCGGTTACAGTAGATATTTAAGATGATGTACCATTTCAACTTCCATATAATTAAGAGGTGAATTTTTTTCGGTTACCATATTAATTGAGTGAAATTAATTTGTTCAAATGGCTGGAAAAAGTAGAGTATTTGACAGGAAAAATAACAAAAAAGACCAACAAAATCAGAAAAAAGATAAATATGAAAGTTGCCCAAATAGGGATGCCACATCAGTTGGCCAATTCCCAACTTTGTATTTATATATAAATATACATTAGTGGTAGATGCTATTGAATTCTCCACAATTCCTTCACCTCAATCCCCCAACCCCCAATATATGTGGATTTGAAAACTTTCTCGTTAGCTAGAAATTTTGATTTCAATGGGCTGGTAGCCCAACGAAAGTTTTTGAGACCTCCTAAATGAGGTGTAATAACCCAAAAATAATGTGAGGC
Organism: Nicotiana attenuata; assembly: GCF_001879085.1. NCBI lineage: Eukaryota > Viridiplantae > Streptophyta > Magnoliopsida > Solanales > Solanaceae > Nicotiana > Nicotiana attenuata. The sequence continues at coordinate 17,817,333 of NC_031998.1, forward strand.
TATTTTTTAGAGAAATTATCATAAAACACTATCTTTTAGTGGTAATTAGCTATCTATAGATACTATTTGCTATATTACGGATTGTAGATACGTTTTCTGTTGTTATAAGATGTATTAGATGTATTTAAGCTACTGTATTCATGAATACAGTAGCAAAAATAGGCGTGAATCAGGGAAGTCCAGCTAATCAGTTGTTGTATTCGAGTGTATTTGACTGTATTCATGGCGTGAAACATGGATTACAGCTGGACAGATTATTGTATTCGACTGTATTTGACTGTATTCACGGCATGAAATAGGGGAAACACTATTTTTAAACGGAAAGTGAATCAACTAACATAATAGACTCCTAATATAACTCAACAAACTCAATTATAACACACAAATTTTGTATTTCCAGTTATAAAAAGGATTCTCAACTGAAAAATACCCAAAACATAGCAATCTTCAGAGAAATTATATAATACATCTGAATACAAAAATTATATTAATTAAAAAAAACATATGAATACATTCATGGCATATGGCAAGACAGTGAATATAATGAAATACATAAAATACAGCGGGATACATTGAAATACAATGAAAAAAACACAGCGAATACAATGAAATACATGGAATACAACGAGATACATTGAATTACAATGAAAAAAAGACAATGAATACAATGAAATACATGAAAATACAGCGTGATACATTGAAAATACATTGAAATATATTAACAGAAAATCAAGTTGCTCAGCCCCAAACTGAATTTCTGGACATGCTCGATAACCTTCCCAGTTTTATCATCAACAAATTGAATCCTCATATATTGCGGCATCTTTCCTTGAAGATCAAGTTCAACCTTAACCCTAGCTGTGCTAGGTCTAGACCTTTCTTGCGTGGCCTTATCAATAGCAATGGGCTTACCTTTTTCCTTCATCTTTAAAAATTTACCAAATGATATAAGAGAACAGCAAAAATAAAAATGCGGAAGTATAGAATTTAACAGTTTAATTTAATAAACCAATACGAAATCCGTAATAACACTCCACCCAGAACTGGTGTCGCAATTTCACGGACTGTCTACGAATACTACAAATAGTGGTCTGAACAAAGAAATACAAATCAGTCTCAGAAATAGATAAAACAGAGATAGAAGCAGGATAGAAGGGGATGCCAAGGCCTGCAGACGCCTGCAGGACTACCTCGGGTCTCCACTAGTCTATAAGCAACAACCTCGAACTACGGTTCGTACGGTCCAGCACTGGGATCTGCACAAGAAGTGGAGAGTGTAGTATCAGTACAACCGATCCCATGTACTGGTAAGTGCCGAGCCTAACCTCGACAAAGTAGTGACGAGGCTACGGCAGGGCATAACAAAATATACATACAACCTGCAACAGTTTATAGTAACGGAAAAGAAATACGGAATGAAAAGTAACCAGAACTTGCTTTAGTGGAACACAGGATCCAGCCAGTCTACTAGTATTCGGCTGTAACAAATCCTTAGGGAATTTCAACATCTCAATAACAACTTTAACAGAATTAAAAGCCAAAAGCAATAACTGATGCGGCGTGCATCCCGATCCCGTCATATAAACAATAACAATATCAATGTTCCAACAATAACGGTATCAATAACCTCCCTTATTCCTCCTTGTTGCGGCGCGCAACGCGATCCCACCTGTCCTCCCTTATTACTCCTCAACACATATCACCCTTATTCCTCCTGTTGCGGCGCGCAACCCGATCCTACCTGTCCACCCTTATTACTACTTGTTGCTGCGTGCAACCCGATCCTACCAGACAATCACAATCCTCCCTTATTCCTCCTGTTGCGGCGTGCAACCCAATCCCAACTTATGTATATATCAACACCAATCACAATAATAAAAACAAGGTGCTTCACAAGTTAACTCAATTTCCACAATTCTCATACCCCAACTACACAATAGAATATCGCTAAGATTATAAAACTTCACTCATGAAACCAAATCCGCAAGACCAACCAACGTACACCATAAGGCACCAATGAATCCATATACACCAACGGGGTAATAAAATGAAGCTACGAAACCATTAATACCCTAACGGAAACATCAACAACTAACATGTAACAATTAAAGAACTCAATAAAGAGAACACAGTTAACATGAAGCAATTAGACATGGAACATTTGTGATCAAATAACAATTAAGGCATGGAGGCATGTATGATCAAGTAGCAATTAAGGCATGGAAACATGTATGATCAAGTAGCAAATAAGACAAGAAATGGTATAATAGGAAACGGGAAGGGGAACAAACTAAAAATGGAAATCTGGTGGCGCATAGGTACTCGTCACCACACCTATACGCCACACACATGATATTTCATTTAGCACATAAGTCGGGAATTCCTATCCCCTCAAGTCAAGGTTAAACCAAACACTTACCTCAAACCAACTAACAATTCAACACTCAACCACCGCTTTCCCTCTCGTTTCCACCACCAATTCACTCGTATCTAGCCATGATTATTTAATAACATCAATAAATGCTAATTAAACCAATTCAAATGCATGAATATGAATTTCCCAATGTTTTTCCCAAAAAGTCAGAACCCGACCCCGGGCCCGCTTAGTCAAAACCCGAGGTTCGAACCAAAACCCGATTACCCATGCAGACACGAACTCAAATATGCAATTAGTTTTGCAATCCGACCTCAAATTGAGGATCCAAATCCCCAAAATCCTAACTCCTACCCAAAAACACCCAATTTCTCATGAAAAACCCTAGATTTTGAAATGAAATCATGTAAAAAGATGAAATGGATTGAAAAAAATGAGTTAGGAATCACTTACCTATGATTTGAAGAAGTTTGAGTCTTTGAAAAATCGTCTAAGGATGTTTAGGGTTTGAAAGAAGTGTAAAATGATGTAAAATCCCATCTGGAATTCCACTTAACAGGTCACAGATATCGCAATTGCGATCAGGGGTTCGCAATTGCGAACCCTTAGAATTTCTTCTATCTTCGCATTTGCGACAAATACGTTGCATTTGCGACCAGTCCCCTCTCAGCTCTTACTTCGCAATTGCAAAGGTTTCTTCGCAAATGCGAGACTGTGGCCCAGGTTAGTCTTCGCAATTGCGATGAGTTACTCGCAATTGCCACACTGACAGGCCTCGCAATTGCGAACTCTGGTCTCGCAATTGCGAGATCAGAGGCCAACACCAGAACTAATACCTGCAACAATTTTTCCTAAGTCCAAAACACTCCGTGGCCCATCCAAAACTCACCCGAGCCCTCGGGGCTCCAAACCAAACATGCACACAAGTCTAGAAACATCATACAGACTTGTTCGTGCGATCAAATCATCAAAATAACATCAACAACTACGAATTTAACCTCAAATTCATGAAATTCTTCAAGAACATTGAAATTTCCATTTTCTCAACTAAAGGTCCGATTTATACCAAATCAACTCCGATTCTTACCAAATTTCACAAAAATGACGTAAATACTATATTAAACCTGTACCGGGCTCCAGAACCAAAATACGGGCCTGATACTATCAAGAACACACACCATTTCATTTCTTAAAGTCTTTATATTTTCAACAAATATTTTTCTTTAAAAATTCATTCCTCGAGCTAGAGCCCTCGGAATTCGATTCCAGGCATACGCCCAAGTGTCATATTTTACTACGGACCCTACGGGACCGTCAAATCACGGGCCCTAGTCCGTTTACCAAAAATGTTTACCAAAGTCAAATTTAGCCAATTTTAAAGGCCAAATTTTGTATTTTTCTTAAAATTCACATAAAAGCTTTCTGGAATCGTGCCCGGACCACGTACGCAAATCAAGGAGTGATACAAGGAGGTTTTCAAGGCCTCAGAACATGGAAGTGGACTTTAAAATAAAAGATGACCCTTTGGGTCATCACATTCTCCACATCTAAAACAACCGTTCGTCCTCGAACGGACGTAGAAAAGTACCCGAGTCGGGGAAAAGATGGGGATATCGACCCCGCATATCGGACTCGGACTCCCAGGTAGCTGCCTCAACAGGCTGACCTCTCCACTGAACACGAACGGACGGATAACTCTTTGATCTCAGCTGACGAACCTGCTGGTGTAGAATAGCTACCGACTCCTCCTCATCGGTGAAATCCCTGTCCAATTAGACAGTGCTAAAGTCTAACACGTGGGATGGTTCGCCGTGATACTTCCGAAGCATGGACACATGAAACCCTGGATGCACAGCTGATAACTGGGTGGCATCGCTAGTTTGTTAGCCACCTCTCCCACTCGATCAAGAATCTCAAAAGGCCCCATGAACCTAGGGCTTAGCTTGCCCCTCTTTCCAAATCTCATAACGCCCTTCATGGGCGACACCCCAAGCAACACTCGCTCTCCGACCATGAATGCCATATCACGAACCTTACAGTCGGCGTAACTCTTTTGCTTGGACTGAGTTGTACGGAGCCTATCCTGAATGATCCTAACCTTGTCCAAGGCATCCTGCACCAAGTCGGTACCCAACAACCGAGCCTCTCCCAGCTCAAACCACCCAACCGGAGATCAACATCTCCTACCATATAACACCTCATAAGGAGCCATCTGGATGCTCGAATAGTAGCTGTTGTTGTAGGCAAACTCCGCTAATGCAAAGAACTGATCCCACGAACCTCCAAAATCAATAACATATACTCAGAGCATATCCTCCAAGATCTGAATACTACGATCGGACTGTCCGTCCGTCTGAGGATGAAATGCTGCGCGCAACTCGACCCGTGTACCCAGCTCACGCTGAACTGCCCTCCACAAATGCGAGGTAAACTACGTACCCCGGTCAAAAATGATAGACACGGGCACACCATGAAGACGAACAATCTCCTGGATATAGATCTCAGCTAACCACTCTGAAGAATAGGAGACTTCCACAGGAATGAAATGCGCTGACTTAGTCAGCCTATCAATAATAACCCACACAGCGTCGAACTTCCTCTGAGTCCGTGGGAGTCCAAAAACGAAGTCCATAGTGATACTCCCCCACTTCCACTCAGGAATCTCTATCTTCTGGAACAAACCACCAGGTCTCTGATGCTCGTACTTTACCTGCTGACAATTGAAACACCGAGCTACATATGCAACAATATCGCTCTTCATCCTCCTCCACCAATTATGCCGCCGCAAGTCCTGGTACATCTTAGTGGCGCCCGGATGAATGGAATACCGGGAACTATGGGCCTCCTCTAGAATCAACTCATGAAGTCCATCCATATTAGGCATACAAATACGACCCTGCATCCTCAAAACCCCATCATCTCCAATTATAACCTTCTTGGAACCTCCTTGCCACACTGTGTCTCTAAGGACTAGCAAATAAGGATCATCATACTGCCGATCTCGGATACGCTCAAATAATGAAGAACGAGTGACTGTGCAAGCTAGCACACGATTGGGCTAAAAAATATCCAACCTCACGAACTGATTGGCTAAAGCCAAAACATCCAAAGCAAATGGTCTCTCATCGACCGGAATATAGGCAAGGCTGCCCATACTGGCTGACTTCCTACTTAAAGCATCGGCCACTATATTGTCCTTCCCCGGATGATACAAGATGGTGATATCATAGTCTTTCAATAGCTCTAACCACCTCCTCTGCCTCAAATTTAGCTCCTTCTGCTTGAATAAGTATTGCAAACTCTTATGATCTGTGAACACCTCACATGACATGCCATATAAATAATGCCTCCAGATCTTCAGCGCGTGAAAAATGGCTGCTAGCTCCAAATCATAAATTGGATAATTCTTCTTGTGAATCTTCAACTGCCGTGAAACATATGGAATAACCATACCATTCTGCATCAATACCACACCAAGTCCAATACGAGATGCGTTATAATATACCGTAAATGGCCCTAAACCTATGGGCAAAACCAACACCAGCGCCGTGGTCAAAGCTGTCTTGAGCTTCTGAAAGTCGCCTCACACTCGTCCGACCACCTGAACTGGGCACCCTTCTGGGTCAACCTGGTCATCGGGGCTGCTATAGATGAAAACCCCTCTACGAACAGGAGGTAATAACCCGCCAAACCCAAGAAACTCCGGATCTCTGCAGCTGATGTGGGTCTAGGCCAGTCCTTGACTGCCTCTATCTTCTTCGGATCCACCTAAATACCCTCTACTAATACGACATGACCCAAGAATGCAACTGAACTCAATCAAAACTCACATTTCAAAAACATAGCATACAACTGACTGTCTTTCAGAGTCTGAAGAACGACTCAAAGATGCTGCTCGTGCTCCTCTCGGCTGCGAGAATAGATCAAAATATTGTCAATAAAGACAATCACGAAGGAATCCAAATATGGCCTGAACACTCGGTTAATCAAATCCATGAATGCTGCTGGGGCGTTTGTCAACCCAAACGACATCACTAAAAACTCATAATGCCCGTACCGAGTGCGAAAAGCTGTCTTAGGGACATCGAGTGCCCTAATCCTCAACTTACGGTAGCCAAATCTCAAATCAATCTTCTAAAATACCTTGGTACCCTGAAGCTGATGAAACAAATCATCAATCATCGACAACGGATACTTGTTCTTGATGGTGACCTTGTTCAACTGCCGATAATCAATACACATCCTCATATATCCATCCTTCTTCTTAACAAATATCACCGGCGCACCCCAGGATGAGACACTAGGTCTAATAAAGCCCTTATCAAGTGTAATGCCCCGGAAAATTTCGCTAAAGTAAATTAGGGTTTCGTGGTGTCAGGTAGGCTAATTATAGTATTTTACGTGCTATTAACATGATGGACATCAATTGGATTTGGTAAATAAGTGTATAAGTCTTATAATAAGTAATTTGGGGTCCAAGGAAAGGCCTAAGTCTAAGTCAAATTGGAAAATTTCATAATAGGCTAAAATTCCAAATGAGTTTGCACAAGTCCACACTTTGGACGAGCATATCTAAATATATATAAGGTTTTATGTGAGTGAAAAACCTATCAAATGAAATTTCTTCGAGTCTAGTTTCTAACGCTTCAAACCATTCGTCATTTGGACATTTCTACACAAAGTTATGATCAAATTACCAAAGGCTGGAAAAATACCATCCTGTGGGGAATTTTATGAGATCGCATATCCATTATGCTGTCCGCATACTTGATATGCGACCGCAAAACAGGTCGCAGAATGGACCAGAACTGCCCAGTTTTGGGCACCAAGTTATGTGATGGGTTTGCGGCCCGCATACACATTTTGCGACGCATTATGCGATCGAATACCCTGTTTCGGAGGCTTCATTTCCCTATTTTCATAACCCGACCCCATTTTGATAAATAGGCTTTGGGTTTCATTTTGGGGTGATTTTATGAGAATTCTAGAGAGAGGTGAGAGCATTTTAGAGAGAGAAGGAGGAACCCAACATTCAAATCATCCAATCTTGCATCAATCTTCATGAATCAAAGAACCCAATCACAAGTTCTTCGTCAAAGAGGTAGGCTTCCATACCCCATAATTTCAATTTCGGGATTTTGATTAAAAATAGGTCATGAGAAGTATGATTCTCGGGTGTAATAGCATTATGGATACATACATGTACAAATTAGGTTTGTGGGAAGATTGTTGAACATAAATAAGTAAAGATTGGGTTGGGAAATGAAGGAAATCTTGTAGAAGAGCTTTGAAATCAAGATGCACAACTGGTGTTTGATAAAATGCTCAAATGAGTTGAAACCACGAATATCTCCCTAATTTGTATTCAATTTTGTTATGTCTCAAAGTAGATTGGGATTGCTTTAATTTTCGGAACGTTGTAGTAACTTAAGGAAAGCTTAAACAAGGTATGTTGGCTTAAACTTTCTATCTTAGAATCGAATTACATAAATGTTTTCATAAGTTCAAGCATGGTTAGCTCAATGTTCATAAATCATGTATTCCGGGTTATTACCCATAAACATGACTATTCTGAAATGAGCCTTATGAATAAAGATATATATTCTAAGTATGAGTTGTGTATTAAAACGTTACTGCTTTGAGTCATGTTTCAAATAAAGGCTAGTATGCCAAATTGTGTGAGAAAACTCGATATGGTCGATGTACCAAATGTATTTGATTGATTGTGTCTAGTTGTTGGTAATTTATAAAGTTGTTGGAAATGAATTGAATGAATTTGTGTTGCAATAATATTGGTGCAAGATGTGTCTCAATGCTTTCAATATGGTATTTTGTCAAATGAGAATGCGTGAAGAATGTCAAACATGTGCTAAAACGCCTAGACTTCAAGTCGAGTTTGATTTGAGATGGTTATGCCGAAATGTGTGAAATCCTCTTTAGGCTTACGACCTATAATTGCTCTCGTATGTGCCTATTATCTTGAATTGAAATGTTTAATGTTGAAAGTGAAAATGATGTAAAATGTGGGGGAACAGAGCTTGAGTTATGACATGTGGCCTAGTGCCAAGTATGATGTGATAATTGTGGCCCCAAGTGCCGACAACTGATATATGTGAAATAAATTTGAAATGAGATGATTAATGAAATATGAAAATGTCTTGGTGAGACGGCCTAGCCGATCGGGCCGTGATCGGACGCCATGCCACACACATGGTGGTACTGTGCTGATATTGAAAACCGAAAAGTGAGAATTAAATTGTGATTGAGATACATGTCTCAAATGAGACAACCTAGCCAATTGGGTCGTGATCGGACTCCGTGCTATATATATATATATATATATATATATATATATACTGGAACATAAATTGTGATTGAAATTGGGAGTTGGTTATGATGTGCATATTGTGAACAACGGTATTGTGAATAGTAGTATTATGAATTGTGGTGAATCGGTACTAAAGATCTTCTATCCAACAATAACATTGCCTTCATATTGCGAGTGTCATTTCCACCATATGAACTTTTGTATATGGAAAAATTGTTATGTTTTAGCATGACCTTTGGATATCATTGATCATTACTTGTTGTTTACATGGTTGCATTTTCTTATACTGGCATTCTATTTTGAAAGAGGACTTTTAGCTATTCATACTAGTACTATTCGACAGTACTAACGTCCCTTTTGCCAGGGGTGCTGCATCTTTAGTGGATGCAGGTGGTTCCACAGTAGGCGGCAGTGATCAGTGATAGCGGTATGCTCCTTTTAGCTAACTTGGTGATCCCCACTTCATTTCGGGGTCCAGTGTTATTTGGTTATCGTGTAATTTGTATTTTGAGGTATAGCCGGAGCCTTGTTGCCGGCATTTCCATATTATTCTTTAGTTTTATATAGAGGCTCCGTAGACAGGTTGTGGGTGGTGTTTGGTATAGGGAATTAAATTAGAAATATTGGTATTTGACAAATATGGTTTTCTTCATATCCATAAAAACTGTAACATTTTCGGAGATTATGGTTGAAACTGCTAATGGAAACAAAATGAAAGTTGTTAACGAAATAATTACAAAGTATGATTGATGGAGTTCATCTCCACTTTATGCATCGATTAGTTTGGGTAGAATGAAACCTGTCAGGCTTGCTCAGTCGGATTCACTCGGTTGAGCGCCGATCGCGCTCCTCGATTTTGGGGCGTGACAAACTTGGTATCAGAGCCTAAGGTTTTAAAGTATCCTAGGATGTCTCGGAGCCGTGTCTAGTGGATTCCTTCTTATCGGTGTGTTATCGACCACATCTATAAGTTGGAGGCTATTCGAACATTTAGGAATTTCACCCTTCTTTGATACTCCAGATCGTGCAGTAGAGCTCAAGATAGGGAGCTAATTTCCTCACTATGTCTTATTTTCAAGATGAGTAATCTTGATGCCATAATCCATGAGTTTGAAAGGAATGACCTTACCATTGAGTCCGAGGGAGAGTGCCCAAGGGTTTGTTAGGAGAATGTGTCGAGCCGTGGAGGGATTAGTAGGACTTGTTGCTGAGGGGACTACTGGTGTTCTTATTAATGTCACTGCACCACCAGATAATGTAGTATATTAGTATGTTACCAACATGCGTTGGGGATGTGGAGTCGAGGGGCATCGATAAAGTTATTTCCCTATCAATCTAAAGTCGCCAAGTAAGTCACTCCTCAGTACATCATTACGAACAACACAAAATTTTGCTTGTTGTACATGTACATCCATATTGAAGAGTTTACATAAACATGGTCTTAACAAGATGTTGAATCACAAAATATTGCATGCACCTATTCTTTGAACGAGACGTATTATTCGTGAATCCACTCTATCACAAATTCTCTTATTTACATCCTTTTATGGAATTAAGATCTATAATTATGTCTTTGAATTGAGTCATAACTCTGACATTAATACTTCCCACTTGCTTTCCTAAATTCTCAACATGGGACTATACCCGATGAATTTCTTACAGAATCTTTTTATTTAAATGGACAACATCTACTCGTTTGTTCCTATACATGCACCGTCGTAAAGTTTACCTATGTCGTGTCAAGTTCCATTTAAAGCATCCCAGTGTTGCGATCCTTCTCGAGTCACTCTATTACTCACTAGTGTATATGGCTTTTATGGTTTGAATAGTCATTTTATATTCTCTTGCGAGTATCATAATGAAATCTTCTCACTATCTAGTAACATAAGAGCATACCTTAACAACTTGTCACGCCCCAAAATTCGAGGAGCGCGACCGGTGCTCAACCGAGCAAGCCTGTTAGGTCTCATTCTGCCCAAACTAACTCATGAATAAATAGGAGATGGACTCCATCAATCAAATTCTATAAACATATCAATAAAAATTTCCATTTCATTTTCATTAGAAACTTCATTCGCCACTTTAAAGGTATTACAAGTTTTATACATCATTGCCAAACATCAACATTTCTATTTAAAATTCCCATGCCCGACACTACCCACAACCTGTCTACGGAGCCTCTAACTACAACTAAAGAATAATATGGAAATGCCGGCAACAAGGCTCCGGACACAAATACCACAATGAGACTCTGGGAAGAAGAGCGGCATGAGCCACACAGGGCCCCGAGAGGAAAGGGGCTGACCAATACAGCTGACGGGAAATGGATAAGGTGCTACTGTCGGTGGACTGAAGTACCTGCACCTACAATCATAACACGAATGTAGCGCCCCCGGCAAAAGGGACGTCAGTACATTTGAATTGTACTGGTATGTATGAACAAACTTCACCCCAGGTAGAATCAAATAACACACAAGTAACATATATCAATAGAATCAACTATCAAATGCACGTGAAAGAAACAATCAAAGCCAAACAAGTTTCACAATCTCTCCTTTTCCCCTTCAACATTATCACATCAATGATTTCACAATTTATAAACAGGTATGTAACAGTAATAGAAACAACAATCAGATCAACAAAGAGGGCACAATCAAGCCAAGCAAGTATACAATCTCTCCTGCTTCCCCTTCCATATTTCCACATCAATAATTTCACAATTTGTTCATTTTTTCATTTCAATAGTGATTTCGATCACTTTCCACCCTTATTACCTCGGCCACCCTTATCACCACAACCCACACCTTATTACTTCGTGTTGCGGCGCGCAACCCGATCCACCGAACAATCACAATTCACAAACAACACACAACAACAACAATTCACAAGAACAACAACAACAATTCTCAAAGAACAAACACAACAATTCACAAGAATTTCCGTAGCCATCAATACCATTTCATCATATTCAACAATTCATATGCAATTTAAGTCACCACAATAATTACCCACAACCAGCCAAATATGTTATTACCGCAGTTGTTCCAAGTGCATCATTTACGATTTCCTTCCATCATTTGTTTCTAAGTTCTTTCTACATAACACTTTCACAATCACACACCCACATTTGATTTGTTTCCATTTACTTGCACCATCATATCGTAAGACTTAACCAACAACGTTCAAGGCACATTAATCACAAGAATTCACAAATAGCTCACATAAGTAAACACATACTTCCATGTCGACATCCTCAAGCTTTTACAAACTTTGCACATAACAAGATAGGCACATCAAATCACTTCTCACAATCACATATAACTTGGTGGTATGGAAATTAATTAAGGCAATCAATTCACATATTTTCATACAAGGTACACATACCGTATGCTCGTCACAACAAGGGGGATTCTACAAAAGTTAAAGTTAGCCATACACACCTTTATTGAGCTTTCCTTTAATTACTACGATATTCCGGAAATTCTAGCAACTTCAATCTATTTTGGGACATAGCAAAATTGAACACAAATTAGGAAGATATTCATAATTCTAGCTCATTTGAGCATTTTATCAAATACTAGTTGAGTATCTTGATTTCAAATCCCCTTTACAAGATTTTCTTCATTCCCTAACCCAATCTTTACTTATTTATGTTAAACGATCTTCCCATAAACCTAAGTTCATGTATATACAATATTAATACACCCAAGAATCATACCTTAATAACCCATCTTATACTCCAAACTCAAAATTAAAACCTAGGGTATAGAATCTTACCTCTTAGATGAAGAACTTGTGATTGGGATCTTTGATTCTTGAAGATTGATGCAAGTTTGGATGATTTAAATGTTGGGTTCCTCCTTCTCTCTCTAAAATTCTCTCACCTCTCTCTAAAATCAGTAGAAAATGACCCCAAATGAAGCCCCAAAGGCTATATATTGAAATGGGGTCGGGTTATAAAAATTAAAAAATTAACCCTCGGATGTCAATTCTGCTATAGCAGAATGGACCGCAGAACGCGAATGCTGGCCGCATAATGCACCGCAAAATCGGCGCCCAAAACTGGGCTACACTGGCCCAGTCTGCGACAGAAATGCGACCGTAGAGTCAACAATGCGACAGGAATGCGGTCGCAGATTTGACACAGGATAACATTTTCCAGCCTTTGGTAATTTGATCATAACTTTGCGTAGGAATGTCCAAATGATGAACCGTTTGAAGAGTTGGAAACTAGACTCAAAGACCTTTCATTTGGTAGGTTATTCATCACATAAAACATTATACATATTTATATGTGCTTGTTCAAAGTAGGGACTAGTGCAAGATCCTCGAGAATTTTTGCCTATTATGGACTTTTCAAATTTTTCTTAGACTTTGGCCTTTCCTTGGACCCCAAATTACTTACCATAAGACTTATACACATATTTACCAAATCCAATGGATGTACACCATGTTAATAACACATAAAAATGTTATAATAAGCCTACGTTACACCACGAAATCCTAAATTACTTAGCGAAAATTTCTGGGGCCTTACATTCTCCCCCCCTTAGGATCATTCGTCCTCGAATGAGAGGTAGAGTCCGAATTGAACGCTTAATACAGTAACTCTCTTTTCTTTCCTACCTCAAGACCTTAAATTTTGACTAACTCCTAAAATTTTTCAGAAATTTCGACAGAGTCTCCTTTGTAACTAGGCCTATCCACCTGCCAGAGAACCACCAAAATCATCATAACAATGCATCCACAACTAGACAGAGCACCACAATGTATATATCAACAATACTAATCTAAGTATTACAAGCACTACATTACCCTAAGGTTACCAGAACATGGACTGCACAATTTTAGATCAAAACACCTATATAGTACCTTTCAAGTCAAAACTAATTGATATTCAATCAAGCAAAAAAAAAAAAAATTTTCCTTCCACGACACTTTCAGCCTTCCAGATGACCTTCTCGACTTACAAGCTCTATCATGACACGTTCTCGGAAATAATATCAACTCCCAAACATACATAACAAGGATGACAGATAGACACCTCGCGTGAGCTAACTATCCATTGACTTTACCATTAATAATTTCCACTGTACAAATTACATTCCACCGGATATTGCAATTCATGGTAACAACAACAACCCACAATTCCATCACATGGCCTCATACCATCAAGAATGTCATTTTATAGTAATCAAACAATCATGAGTTCATAATAGTCCTTACCATCCATTAATGTAATCACAAAGGTGTTCATCAACAAGAATATAATTTCATTTCAATCAACAATCCATATGAAGTCAAGTCACGATGATTCTTGCCAGTAGTGCATCATATAAGATATTACCATGATCATATAGTTCAATCAAATCAATTCATACCCTCATTTACCACTACCTTCTTAGACATAAACATATGGAAACACAAAGTACATGAGGAACAGTTACGGGGAACATCATACTCCTAGTGCAACCTGATGTGTAATACACTTATGTTACCTTTATTATCAACTCACATAACATCTTCAGGGGTAAATATGGAGAATAGCCTGCTCATCCTTAAAATTCTGAATCTCTAGGCGAACACTCACACTAAACCCTTGATGACCTTCAACAATTACTCTAAGATGTGCTATCATAAACTGGCCATAAAATTACCTATCAAATATATATATGTGATCATACTGTGAAGCTTCATCTTCGACTCATCTGAACTTACAATACCCAATGGATCTAATACAATGAGGAACAACGGAGTTCAAGATCAGGCTGAAGTTATTCAGGAATCCATTAATGCGCTGAGTTGAGTACTTCATGAGGTTATATGCCAAGAGACACAGAAGGTTACTACTAACAATACTGACATGGTTAATCATTGTGACTACGTCAATTATTACACAAATGAGGCATAGGGGTAAGTAGTACAATGGCAATAGGAATCATTAAGGAGGAATACTCAAGTACGTGAACCACTCATTTTCTAGAGTGTAGGGAAAATCCGTTTATCAAGAATAAGAATACTCTGGCACCTTGAATGCGATATGGGATTCAAAACACATGATGTGGAATTACACTCCTGACGTTAGCTGACACAAGGAATCTATGTCGTAAGCCCATGAGGATGAAAAGAAGTTGAACTCTTATGAGATTATCAAATTTCAGGCAGCTTAACCCTTCCTGATAATTGATCACATATGAGGGAACTAAAGATACGACCACTTGTCTTCCAAATCAGTATGCTCATGATATGTGCAAAAATCTGAAGGCATCTAATCTCACCCCTTTCTAAAGTAAAACCACATAGCTCGGATATCTAAATGTTGGGATGAAATCATGTATTGGTTAGAGGCGTTCATGATGCTCCAGGAAGAGAGACAAATGCCACTCCTATCCACCCAAGGGGGTGTGATACCAAGGGTAGTAAAACTACCCTCACATGAAAATGATATAGTCAATTATTCAAGAAGTCGAGTGATAAGAAATCCACGTAACCCATCCCATCGGACCCATTAAGATTAAGACTTTGGAAAAAGGGGATGCACTTTGGTTTGAAATCAAAGCAATCTTAGTCTGGGCTTAAAGGAAAGTCATTACTTCTGAAACCCATGAGACAAGCCCTCATAGTCCTAGAAAATCGATAACAATGGCGAGGAAGTACTTAAAACCATTACGAGATGGTATAAAACAAGACCTCAAAGTGCCCACATGGATAAGTTCGAAAGAATGAGGCGTCTTAATGCATTTATCGAGGAGAAGTAACCTGGGTTATCCAGTCACATGGACAAGCAGAGGAGGTAAATGGCAGTTCGAAGAACATCTATAAAGAATACCAGCAATATTTATTTATTCTAACAAAAGGAATATGTCCCCATCCTTAATACTACAAGACTTCCTCTTTGATGCCATGAAACATAAATGAATTCTACAATGAGATTCATCAGATGAAATGGATAGTAGTGTAGCAAAACTAATGAGCACCATTCGGAACCAATGAGCTTAAACCAAATTGAAGACATTAGAAGTCTGTAGGAAAGGAGAAATTTGCCCACTCTCGGGGCGCTTATAGAGTACATCAAAGTGAGGTTCATTAAATCATATCATATAGTTGGATAACTAGTCGAGACATTGAGATGATATAGCATTGAAGATTACGGGTAAACAACACATGATGCAAGAACAATTACAGAAAGTGAGAAAGCCTTATGGAAGTAACCTTTTCATTGTATCTACTAGGAAGGGTGGTAATATGAAGCGATTACGAGAAGCTACCCAGATGCTAAGGAAACACAGAAGAACATGAGAAACAAGCGTTGTGCTATAATAAATCCCGAAGGTGTGCTTGGTCTTGACGGAGAACCTAGTATGGGTCCTTACGAGACAGAAAGTGTTACAATTACTCATAGAAGGATATGTTCTCTCATGGTTATCGAACAAGTGCGGGAAAAATATCACAATGGATTCACTAACTAAAGAACACAATGAACACATGTTATGGAGGTGTAAAGAGAAAGTAAACATTTGTTATGAGCTGGACATTTTTCTGCTATATTAGCTCCCAACTGCAATATACAACCATGCCACGAGCAACCACAATACTAGGACAAGGTGAGCTTCCTACTGCGAAATGTCCCAAGTGGACACGAAAGTTATGGAGACACAATATCTTCCTATGACAGGGATGTGAGGATCCCCAAATTTTCAGAGAGACTTTATGCACACGGTGACCATTTCGATTGACATGCACTCACGTGATAGGTGTTAAGGTATGCTCTTATGCTACTAGGCAGTGAGAAGCTTTCATGATGATATTCGCAAGGGAGTAGATTGACTGTTTAAACCATATAATCCATATACACAACTGAGTAAAACAGTGACTCGAGAAGGATCACAACGCTGGGATGCTTTGCATGGAACTTGGCACCAAAAAGGTAAATTTTTACGACGGTGCATGTAGGGGCACAAACGAGTAGATTTTGTCCAATTAAATAAAAGGATTCTGTAAGGAATTCATCGGATATAATCCCTTGGTGAGAATTTAGGAAAAGCAAGTGGGAAGTATCAATCCTAGAGTTATAACTCAATTCAAGGGCATAATTATAGAACTTAATTCAACAAGAATGTAAATGAGAGAACTCACAATAGAGTAGATTCACGAATCGTGCGTCTCGTTCAAAGAGTCGATACACGCAATGTTTTGTTATTCAACACCTTGTTAGGACCATGTTTATGAGAACTCTTCACTATGGGTGTACATACACAATGAGTAGAAATTTTCATTTGACTCACTTAACGATGTTAGGTTGATATGGAAATAGCTTAATCGATACCCCTCGACTCCACTTCTCTAACGTACGTAGGTAACATGATGATATACCACATGATCTGATGGTACAAGGACACTCCCCTCTTAGCGATATGTTTTACCAATCCATCCACAACTCAATACATTCTCCTAACAAGTCCTTGGGCAATCCACTCAGACTTAATGGTGGAATCAATCCCTCCTTACATGCTTCAAATTCGCGGATTATGGAATCAAGGTTACCAATCTTAAGAACAAGACTTAGAGAGGAAATCAGCTCCCTAACTTGAGCTCTATCGCACGATTGGAGTATCAAAGAAGGGTGAAATTCCTAAATGTCCGAATAGCCTCCAACTTATAGATGTGGTCGACAACACACCTATAAGAAAGACTCTACTAGACACGGCTCCGAGATATCCTAGGACACTTTAAAACCTTAGGCTCTGATACCAAGTTTGTCACGCCCCAAAATTCGAGGAGCGCGACCGGCGCTCAACCGAGTAAACCCGACCGAGCAAGCCTGTTAGGTCTCATTCTACCCAAACTAACTCATGAATAAATAGGAGATGGACTCCATTAATCAAATTCTATAAACATATCAATAACAATTTCCATTTCATTTTCATTAGAAACTTCATTCGCCACTTTAAAGGTATTACAAGTTTTATACATCATTGCCAAACATCAACATTTCTATTTAAAATTCCCATGCCCGACACTACCCACAACCTGTCTACGGAGCCTCTAACTACAACTAAAGAATAATATGGAAATGCCGGCAACAAGGCTCCGGCTATACCTTACACNGCTATAGTCGGCCGGGTATGGCACCTATTGTGCAACCACTGATCAGTTGGGTTTACCGAGCTCCACGTGGCCGGGTACGATTCTACCGAGCCTTATGATGGCCGGGTACATTTTTACCGAGTCCTCTTTGAGGCCGGGTATGATATGATGATGATGTTGCCCACAGAGGCGTATGTTTTTAAAAGTTTATGTATATATATGTATTATGCATTTCATGTCAGTAGCCCCCAGAGGCACTCAGATGTTATAGGTTGTATCTCCTCTATCTCTCTTTACATTACTGTTCCGGTTTATGCTTTCATGTCTTACATACTCGGTACTTTATTCGTACTGACGTCCCTTTTGCCTGGGGACGCTGCGTTTCATGCCCGCAGGTCCCGATAGACAGATTGACATTTCTCCTAGTAGGCTATCAGCTCAGCGAAGGTGTTGGTGTACTCCACTTGCTCCGGAGTTGCCTATTTGGTCAATATGCTTTGGATATGTATTGATTGGTATGGCGGGGCCCTGTCCCAACCTTTATGATTTTATGTACTCTTAGAGGCTTGTAGACAGATGTCAGGTGTATGGATACTTGTAGGGCCTTATCGGCCTATGTTTTGAGTTTACAAATGGTCATGTCGGCCTTATAGGCCCGTATGTCACATGTATAAGTTTGTATATCATGTTGGGTCATCATACGTTAAGTATTCCCTTATGTTTTATTCTTGTTATCTCATGAAGGGTTTTCTAGCTCATTTACCCATGATAGTATGATAAGAAAGATATGTTACGTTGGTACTCGGTTGAGTAAGGCACCGGGTGCCCGTCGCGGCCCTTCGGTTTGGGCCGTGACACATTTGTTATTAGCTGGACATTTTTCTGCTATATTAGCTCCCAACTGCAATACACGACCATGCCACAAGCAACCACAATACTAGGACAAGGTGAGCTTCCTACTGCGGAATGTCCCAAGTGGACACGAAATTTATGGAGACACAATATCTTCCTATGATGGGGATGTGAGGATCCCCAAATTTTCAGAGAGACTTTATGCACACGGTGACCATTTTGATTGACATGCACTCACGTGATAGGTGTTAAGGTAGGCTCTTATGCTACTAGGCAGTGAGAAGCTTTCATGATGATATTCGCAAGGGAGTAGATTGACTGTTCAAACCATATAATCCATATACACAACTGAGTAAAACAGTGACTCGAGAAGGATCACAATGCTGGGATGCTTTGCATGGAACTTGGCACCACAAAGGTAAATTTTTACGACGGTGCATGTAGGGGCAAAAACGAGTAGATTTTGTCCAATTAAATAAAAGGATTCTGTAAGAAATTCATCGGATATAATCCCTTGGTGAGAATTTAGGAAAAGCAAGTGGGAAGTATCAATCCTAGAGTTATAACTCAATTCAAGGGCATAATTATAGAACTTAATTCCACAAGAATGAAAATGAGAGAACTCACAATAGAGTAGATTCACGAATCGTGCGTCTCGTTCAAAGAGTCGATACACGCAATGTTTTGTTATTCAACACCTTGTTAGGACCATGTTTATGAGAACTCTTCACTATGGGTGAGTAGAAATTTTCATTTGACTCACTTAACGATGTTAGGTTGATAGGGCAATAGCTTAATCGATACCCCTCGACTCCACCTCTCTAACGTACGTAGGTAACATGATGATATACCACATGATCTGATGGTGCAGAGACATTAATAGAGACAAGGACACTCCCCTCTTAGCGATATGTTTTACCAATCCATCCACAACTCAATACATTCTCCTAACAAGTCCTTGGGAAATCCACTCGGACTCAATGGTGGAATCAATCCCTCCTTACATGCTTCAAATTCGCGAATTATGGCATCAAGGTCACCAATCTTGAGAATAAGACTTAGAGAGGAAATTAGCTCCCTAACTTGAGCTCTATTGCACGATTGGAGTATCAAAGAAGGGTGAAATTCCTAAATTCTGAATAGCCTCCAACTTATAGATGTGGTCGACAACACACCGATAAGAAGGACTCTACTAGACACGGCTCTGAGACATCCTAGGACACTTTAAAACCTTAGGCTCTGATACCAAGTTTGTCACGCCCCAAAATCCGAGGAGCGCAACCGGCGCTCAACCGAGTAAACCCGACCGAGCAAGCCTGTTAGATCTCATTCTACCCAAACTAACTCATGAATAAATAGGAGATGGACTCTATTAATCAAATTCTATAAACATATCAATAACAATTTCCATTTCATTTTCATTAGAAACTTCATTCGCCACTTTAAAGGTATTACAAGTTTTATACATCATTGCCAAATATCAACATTTCTATTTAAAATCCCCATGCCCGACACTACCCACAACCTGTCTACGGAGCCTCCAAATACAATTGAAAAATAATATGGAAATGCCGGCAACAAGGCTCCGGCTATACCTTACACAAATACCAAAATGAGACTCCGGGAAGAAGAGCGGCATGAGCCACACAGGGCCCCAAGAGGAAAGGGGCTCACCAATACAGCTGACGGGAAATGGATAAGGTGCTACTGTCGGTGGACTGAAGTACCTGCACCTACAATCATAACAAGAATGTAGCGCCCCGGCAAAAGGGACGTCAGTACATTTGAATTGTACTGGTATGTATGAACAAACTTCACCCCAGGTAGAATCAAATAACACACAAGTAACATATATCAATAGAATCAACGATCAAATGCACGTGAAAGAAACAATCAAAGCCAAACAAGTTTCACAATCTCTCCTTTTCCCCTTCAACATTATCACATCAATGATTTCACAAATTTCTCATACTTTCATTTCAGTAGTGATTTCGATCACTTTCCACCCTTATTACCTCGGCCACCCTTATTACCTCGGCCACCCTTATCACCACAACCCACACCTTATTACTTCGTGTTGCGGCGCGCAACCCGATCCCACCGAACAATCACAATTCACAAACAACACACAACAACAACAATTCACAAGAACAACAACAACAATTCTCAAAGAACAACCACAACAATTCACAAGAATTTCCGTAGCCATCAATACCATTTCATCATATTCAATAATTCATATGCAATTTAAGTCACCACAAGAATTACCCACAACAAGCCAAATATGTTATTACCACAGTTGTTCCAAGTGCATCATTTACGATTTCCTTCTATCATTTGTTTCTAAGTTCTTTCCACATAACACTTTCACAATCACACACCCACATTTGATTTGTTTCCATTTACTTGCACCATCATATCATAAGACTTAACCAACAACGTTCAAGGCACATTAATCACAGGAATTCACAAATAGCTCACATAAGTAAACACATACTTCCATGTCGACATCCTCAAGCTTTTACAAACTTTGCACATAACAAGATAGGCACATCAAATCACTTCTCACAATAACATATAACTTGGTGGTATGGAAATCAATTAAGGCAATCAATTCACATATTTTCATACAAGGTACACATACCGTATGCTCGTCACAACAAGGGGGATTCTACGAGAGTTAAAGTTAGCCATACATACCTTTATTGAGCTTTCCTTTAATTACTACGATATTCCGGAAATTCTAGCAACTTCAATCTATTTTGGGACATAAAAAATTGAACACAAATTAGGAAGATATTCATAATTCTAGCTCATTTGAGCATTTCATCAAATACTAGTTGAGTATCTTGATTTCAAATTCCCTTTTCAAGATTTTCTTCATTCCCTAACCCAATCTTTACTTATTTATGTTAAACGATCTTCCCATAAACCTAAGTTAATGTATACACAATATTAATACACCCAAGAATCATACCTTAATAACCCATCTTATACTCCAAACTCGAAACTAAAACCTAGGGTATAGAATCTTACCTCTTTGATGAAGAACTTGTGATTGGGATCTTTGATTCTTGAAGATTGATGCAAGTTTGGATGATTTAAATGTTGGGTTCCTCCTTCTCTCTCTAAAATGCTCTCACCTCTCTCTAAAATCAGTAGAAAATGACCCCAAATGAAGCCCCAAAGGCTATATATTGAAATGGGATCGGGTTATAAAAATTAGAAAATTAACCCTCCGATGTCAATTATGCTATAGCAGAATGGACCGCAGAACGAGAATGTTGGCCGCACAATGCACCGCAAAATCGGTGCCCAAAACTGGGCTACACTGGTTCAGTCAAGGACAGAAATGCGATCGCAGAGTCAACAATGCGACAGGAATGCGGTCGCAGATTTGACACAGGATAGCATTTTCCAGCCTTTGGTAATTTTATCATAACTTTGCGTATGAATGTCCAAATGACGAACGGTTTGATGCGTTGGAAACTTGACTCAAAGAACTTTCATTTGATAGTTTATTCATCACATAAAACATTATACATATTTAGATGTGCTTGTTCAAAGTAGGGACTAGTGCAAGATCGTTGGGAATTTTTGCCTATTATGGACTTTTCCAATTTTTCTTAGACTTTGGCCTTTCCTTGGACCCCAAATAACTTACCATAAGACTTATACACATATTTACCAAATCCAGTGGATGTACACCATGTTAATAGCACAAAAAAATATTATAATAAGCCTACGTGACACCAGGAAATCCTAAATTACTTAGCGAAAATTTCCGGGGCCTTACACAACTATCATATGAGTGCATGTCAATCGAAATGGTCACCGTGTGCATAAAGTCTCTCTAAAAATTGAGATCCTCACATCTCCGTCATAGGAAGATCTTGTGTCGCCATCTTCGTATAAATTTCGTGTCCACTTGGGACATCCTACAATAAGTATCTCACTTTGTTCCTAGTATTGTGGTTGCCCGTGACGTGGTCTTGTATTAAAGTTGGGAGTTAATATAGCAAAATCATGTCCAGCTCATAAAAAATATTTATTTTCTCTTTACACTTCCACAACATGTGTTAATTGTGTTCCTTAGTTAGTGAATTCATTATGCTAGTTTCCCAACACTTGTTCGATAACCATGAGAGAACGTGTCCTTATATGTTATTGTAACACTTCCTTTCTCATAAGGACCCTTGACAGGCTCTCCGTCAAGACCAAGCGCACCTTTGGGGGTTATCGTAGCACAACGCCTGTTTCTCATGTTTTTTTATCTTTCATTAGCATCTGGGTATTTCTCAAGTCAAAATCCATGGAGAACTCATTATGAACATCTACAAACCTTCCATGATTATTTTATATTATCTCATTGGGTTCCACTATCTATACACACTCGCTTCTAGAATCATTAACTATGTCATTGTCATGTGCGGGGAGTTTTGCTATCCTTGGCATTCCACCTCCCTAGGTGGATAGGAGTTTTAGTTGTCTTTCTCCTTGGAGCATCATGTTAACCATTAGACCCCCTCTAACCAATACAAGATTTCATCCCAATACTAAGATATCCTAGCTATGTGGTTTCACTCGTGAAAGGTTGAGATTAGATGCTTTCAGATTTACGCACATATCATGAGCATATCGATTTGGAAGACAAGTTGCCGCATCTTTAGTTATCTTATATAGGGTCAATTATCGGGAAGGGTTAAACTGTTTGAATTATGATAATCTCATAACCATTTAACTTCTTTTTCATCCTCATGGGCTTTTGACATAGACTCCTCGTGCCAGTAAATGTTAAGAGTGTCATTCAACTTCATGTATTTCATTTTGAAATCTCTACCGCATCCATGTTGCAAGAATCTTACCATTCGTAGCTAAACTGACTTTCCTTAAACTCAAGGAGGCAACCGATGTAATATACTTGACCACCTCTCTCTTAGAGCTTACAATTGTCGGGCAAGACATATATGGAAAGGAACAATTGTTACTATCCCTTACATAACTCGTCGCCTCCCAAGAATAATTGATGCTAGCGTTTCATCCTCCCGATCATGCTTCCCATGCATCTCATCTCTAGAAAGACCCAGTTCTTTTAGATCTCAAGATCACGTACATGGTTCCCACCTTATCAATGCGTGCTAGTTACCTTTATGCTCCATTTATCTAATAATTGATGTCGTCACAATGATTAACCATGTCAGCATTGTTGGTAGTAATCTTCGTGTCTATTAGCATACAACCTCAGGAAGTACTCTACTTGTGAGCACGTGATTTTTGCCTCGCATGAATTACTCCTACAGAATTCTTAGATTTAAGAGTTTTCTTTTAATTATTTGATTTTTAGGATTTAATTGCATAATTTTTGTGCGTGTTTGTATTTGTATGTGCATGTTTAATTAAGATAATTCATAAAAATATAAAAATATTGCATTTGCATTTACGATTTAATTTTACATATTTTAGATTAATTAGCGATTAGGGTTTTACAAAAATACAAAAATTGACTTTTAGCTTTGAATTTTGTTAGTTTTCCTTTAATTTGTTTTAATTAATTGCATTAATCATCATTTAGGTTTAATTAGTATTAAGGAAATAAAGAAAAGAAGGGAAAGATTTGGCCTGTTAAGGATCCAAATTGTTGGGCCAGTACCAACTACAATTCACCAGCCCAGTTTAAATTACCCTTGAACCCGTCCGAAAAACCTTCAACCTAGCCCAAAACCACCCCTGATCCGGTCCAGCTCTCCCTTACCACCAAAACGACGTCGTTTGCTCCCTTTTGATCTCAACCGTCGAGGTTGGAAAATCTAACAGGCGAGAACTGAGGATCCCTTCGTATAAAACTGTCCTAACGACCCCCCCACCCCCTCATCTCTCTTCTCTCTTCAAACCCAAGAGACCGCCTGTCCCCGCCCTGAGCCGCCGTCTTCCGCCGCCGGAAATCGTCCACAGCGGCGGCGAGTCTCCAAAGACCCCCAAAATTTAACCCAAGCTTCCTCTTCCCCTCCTCATCATCAATCCACCCTTAGATTCCCTTGAATCCCACTGGAATTCCTCAAAACTTCAAAAACCTAGCCGCCACCCTTGTTTAATCCGGTAGCGGCGCCACCACCCAAACCCCACCAAATTAACACCAAACCATCCCCACAACCCCCTCTTCCCTAGTCTATAGCTAATTTTCCTCAAATCATCCCCAGGTTCTTCGAATCTAATTTTAAAAGAAACCCTAAAGTTCATAAAAGTCCAAATCAGGGGTTTATTGCTGATTTTGGCTATATTAGGCCTTAGTTGTGTGTTTTCACATGAAAACAGACGATTAAGGACTGTTTTAGTCAAGAGTTGGAAGTAGTCTGCCATGGTTCGAGACTTAGTTGGGCCAACTTCTAGGTATTTTTTCTTATTCCTCTCATCTTGCTTATATTTTTTCTTCTGATTTTTTTTTATTTCATTACATCTTCTTTTCTTGTTTGTTTTTGATTTGATTTCAATGTGTAGTCACTTCAGGTTTCTGTATGCTTGATTATCAGTATAATTACCTAGTTAATTAGTTTAGGTCCATAATTAGTCTGCTATTTAGATTTTGTTTGGGTCAGTTCCTTGTTTTGTTTGGGTCCTGTTTGTTTCTGTTCATTTGTTTGGGGAATTTATTTCAATTTAGGCCCATAATCCTGTAGCTAGTTTACCATAATGCTGTAGCTAGTTTGCAATAAGCAGTAGGCCCAAATAGGCACTCAATCTGGGGCATATGACCCAATTGGCCTGGCTTGTTGAATTGGTGGGTTTTAAGGGGTAAATACAGGATTAATCAGGGGCATATTGGGTAGTTTAGGTCAGAAAATCTTGCAGTAACAGATTAGGAAGCCCCTAGAAGCTTCTAGTGTGGGTGTTAATTTGAATTTCAGGTTTTGGGTAGTGTAACTTGGAAAGCAAGTCAGGATGTTAGGGACTTTTAAGCAAAAAAGTAGAAAATTAAGAAGGACCTAAGGGGTAAAAATAAATCTGAGGGCTGCCCTAGTTGCTTGCCTATAAAGGCAAGCCATTCTTGCATTACAAGGGAGATTTGGGAGATCAGAATTCCGAGAGAATAGAGAGCCTGCAGAATTTGAGAGCTAAAAATACACAAATTTTAGATCCTCAAAATAAAAAAAAATAAAAAAGCTTAGAAATCCAGCAAAAGCTATTGTTTTCATTAATTTTTCAGTAGTTCTGATTCCTTTCCAATTTCTGAAACTATTTGGATTCATCTGGTTGAGAGATGGCTTAAACTTGTTCATCAAAGTTTGGTGTTAGATTCAGCTGGGTTACTGTTCGATTGGTTTAATTTTAAAGTATTTCAAATCGTCTTTCTGGGTTCTGCTGGTGCTAACTCTTGATACTGCCTGCTGATACTTCATTTCTGCCTTTTATTTTTAAATTCCAGGTACACTTTATATTCTATCTCATGTGAAGTTTGGTTCTATGACGAATGAAGATGAAATTTTAAGTTCAAACATGTTCTCCATCCCTCTTCTATGAGCTTAATTGTATTACTTCGTACTTATGTGTTTTATAACTTAGCCTATTGTATTGTTGTAGTTAAGTTTGATTTGGTTCAGTGTGTTGTATTTCTAACTTTCACATAGATCCACTTTCTTAAGTCTAAGCTTAACAGGGTTAAGTAGATGTTATACAAGTATATGTATCCCTGTTTTGCTTTTTACTCCTTCAATTAGTAGGCTAACTTGGGCTCCTGTTCTGGTATGTCAAACAATGACATATTATGAACATTTGAAGTTCACTTTGGAGGCTACAATCATAACTCTCATTTGTATCTGTCGATTTTAATCAGCATTGAGTTGTTTCTTGCAAATTTAGTTAACTACATCTGTTGTCACGATCACTCGTTTAATGGTACTGTAAAAATAGCGGGTCAAGAGGCTCTTTTGAGAACTCTGTTTGTTGATTTTGTGCAGTAAGGAATACTGGGTGTTGTTGATTCCGGGAATCTAGTGTGGTTTGGGAGATGGTTAAATCATGAGATCTTAGTTCGTGTAATAAATGGAAACGAGTTCCTATTTTATTTATTCTGAAAGTCTGATAATTAATTGGTACTAAAAGTCAGTATAATATTCCTTGCATATCGAGTTGTTAAATGTTGATGATCAGATCTATTTTGGCATAATTCCTTGGTTCGTATGGCCATTGGGTCTTCTACCTTCAGCCTGTATTCTGTAGAGTTTGGGCCTCATATGGGCCTGAATGTCGAAGTTATTGTTAGACAAAAAGGAGTTTATAGCCTTGGGCCCTCTCGTAATTCTCTGCCTCAAGGTGGAGATTTTCAATAATTACTGGGCCCGCTGCCAGGCCCAGGATTTGTTTTGGACAAATAACGTATCAAGACTCTCCTCTTTACTGGACCATTGAATGGAACTCTAATTCCACACTTTAGTTTAATAGTAACTGTAATTTCTTAAAAAAGCTTGATATAGTCAATCTCCTTTAGAATTGGGGTTTAGGTACCAAACAAAATTAGGTATCCAGTGGCCTTTGCTCAATTAATCTTATTTATCCTTAGAAATTCGAGGTGTGCCATATAGCAAATTCCATGGACCTATTTTTGATTTTTGTTTTGTACCAAACCGAGTTTTTCATTTATTTTTGAATTTTGTTTTGCTTTTTTAAAACAAAGATGGTGTCATTTTTTCTTTTTAGGTCAAAAATACGTTATTGAATCACCTTAATAAATGTGCAGGATGAGCACAATTCAAAATGAACCTTTCTCAATTATGAACAAAATCCCCTTGGAGTTGCATATGTGGTGGAACGATCTAGGTGAAGCGGGGCAAGACGAGGTCAAGAAGTATTTGGGAGGTCTTACTAGTTTGTTGGAGATTAGGCCCAAGGGAGACATCATAAGGGCATTGGTTACATGTTGGGACCCTGCGCACAATGTGTTCCATTTATCAGATTTTGAACTCACCCCGACCTTAGAAGAAATAGCCGGGTACATTGGGAGTGCTGAGGTTCCTTTAAGACACAAGTACCTGGTTACCCCGAGAACCGTAGCTGTGCAAAGATTCTTAAACTCGGTGAAGATAAGCAGGGGGGTCCAAAACCCGAATTTGGCAGCTGGCTTTTGTACTCCACAATTTATATACTAGAGATATGGTCACATAGGGGGGTTCAACAATCCGGAAAACAAATGGGAAGAACATAGACGTTTTGCTTTTATGGTGATCTTCTTGGGGCTTCTGGTGTTCCCAAGGAAAGATGGAAATATCGACATAAAAATAGCTGGGGTCATCAGTACTTTACTCACCCAGGCCAAAAGCACTCTTGCGCCCATGATAGTAGCTGAAATCTTCCGAGCTCTCAGAGCCTGCAAAGCCGGAGGAAACTTTTTTGAGGGGTGCAATTTGTTGTTGCAAATGTCGATGATCGAACACCTATGCCATCATCCTCAATTCATGAGTTATGGGTCGATGGAGAAAAACTGCATAGAGGAATTTTATACGAGAATTGATGGGATCATCTTGCCTGAAGGGGTCACAGGATGGATATCATACTTTCGGTCCCTTACTGCCAGCCAAATAGCGTGGACATTTGGATAGTTGCCTATGGATGAGATCATATATATGCCAGCAACTGGGCCTCACTTCCTTTTGATGGGTCTTAGGAGCATTCAGCCTTATGCCCCGTATCGGGTTTTAAGACAGCTCAGGAGGTGCCAGATAGTGCCAAAAGATGAAGATCTTAGTACCCAGGTAGTTGAGATTGGTCCTGATGGCCAGTTTTCTGAAGCAACAGTCCGCCAGATTTGGAGTGAATGTCAATA
Source organism: Nicotiana attenuata (assembly GCF_001879085.1). Classification (NCBI taxonomy): domain Eukaryota; kingdom Viridiplantae; phylum Streptophyta; class Magnoliopsida; order Solanales; family Solanaceae; genus Nicotiana; species Nicotiana attenuata. The sequence continues at coordinate 17,845,788 of NC_031998.1, forward strand.
CTTGGTGGCAAATACCTGTGTGCGGGATCGGTCCAAAGGAGAAGTTTCACCTGGGTATCATGCTTGGTATAAAAGGGAAATTGCATTTGGGAGGCCGGCCAAAAGACCCCGTCTCCAGGATTTTGTCGAGTCATCACAAGAACAGTGGGCCTGGTTAGCCAAGAAGAATGAATACAGGACCAAAATAGGAGAATTGGAAAAACGGGTCCAGGACCTTCAGTTTGAAAACAGCTTGCAAGCCGCAGCCGATAAGGGTGAAAAGAAGAAACTGTCCCAGGAGAATGAGGCCCTTAAGACTCAGATCCGAAAGATGAAAATAGCTGCCAGCAACTCAGAAAGGAGTCGGGCTGATGAAAGGCTTATAAGCAGACTAAAAAAGAAAGTCCTCGAGTGCCAAGAAGACCTGGAGAAGTCTGAAGATATTCTAACAAAGATCCGGGCGCAATGGGCAAAGAAAGCAGAAGAACGGGCACAATTTGTGCAACAAATGAAGAGAAACTATGAAGGGACCATCACTAGCCTAAGAAGAAAAGTGACTACTCTTGAGGATGAGGCAGCCCAGCGGGCTAAAGATTTCAAGGCTGATAGGGAGCATTGCTATAAGCTGATGGCTAAAATGGAGAGAGAAATACAGCAACTACAAGATCACCACTTTCACGACTCCCAAGTGTTGGAAGCCCGAAACCAGCAGATAGGGCGGCTACTTCAGGAAAAGGGGAGAATTAGAGAAAGGATTAGGGCCATCCTGACTATATTACCATGAAATGCCAAGCGTGCGAGGATATGACTCGTACCGCCTTCTTTGCTGTAGTGATGATCATTGTCCGTCAAGTTATGAGTGATCTGGAGCGACTGCAAGGGGGTCTTGCACATAGGCCCGCGGCGAGGCCGAATGATGCCCCGCGGGCCCCAGTAGTTGAAGCTTTAATGTATTCTTGATTTTTCAGTCATTGAGTCTGTATTTTGGTTATTTTGAGTCTGTTTGTAGTTTTTCCTTTCCAAGAAAACAAATAGTTTAGCATCTTTGTAATAGAAGTTTTATTAATGAAAATTGAAAATCCCCAAAAAATTTGTTTCCTTATTTTGCATTTGTTTTTCTTGAACTACGTAATGATCTGATTCACACGGTGTCGTGATACGTAGGCAATCCTCATCGGATCCGGTCATAATTTTGTAAATAACTCCAAAAAAGAAAAGAGAGAGAGAAAAGAAAAATGAGAAAAATGAGAGAAAAGGGCAAAACAAAAGAAAAAGCAAGGAAAAGAGAGTGGAAATCGAAAAAGTAAATGGAAAAGAATAAGGAAAAGCCGGGATGACGCATGCAACCGTCGCAAAACATATAGAAACCCATTTAACTGTATAGGTGCATCACGCCCCAACGTGCGATTACCTATCTGTTATTTGTCTCAAACTAACCGTTTGTTGATGTCACAACCAGTCCGGGTTTTATAGAAACAGTGGTTGGTTTTTCGTGGTAAACTGGCATCACATCCGTACTTTACTAGATCAAAGGGGAGCATAGAAATGTCTTCAGAAATGACCTTTCCAGCCATTCCCATCCCAGAAGATGGCCCAATCTCGGGCATCCCGGCCTCGAAATCTGCAGCGGCTGAAGAGAACAGGATCTTACGTCTTAGGGTCATGGAGATGTGGGATGCTTGGACGAATGGAAGGGAACCTCCAAGTGCCATCCCCGGATTCTCCGAACTGTTCCCTAGATCAGGGGGTACCTCCAATATTCCCATCAGTCATCCTAATACCCCACTGGGACAGCCCACCATATCGGCTCATTTCGTAGGGACACCTTCTGAGGTTCTCCCCCAGGTGTTCATGTCCGTAGCGACTTCCAATATCTTTACCGCTCCCCCATGCCCGGCCACAACATAGCCCGCACTGCCCAGGCCCACCTTTGATCCTTCAGCCTTCACATTCCAAACACCTACCAACCAAATGGAGTCTCCTCAGTTCCCAACTCATACTTATCCTCAGCCACCTCCATTTGAGTTCACCATGGGACAAGAAAGGACTCCCAAAACCCCTGAACAAGAAGAAATCACAAAGAGGATGAGAAGCCTAGAGCAGAGCCTCAAAAACATGCAGGGTCTGAGTGGGCAGAAGAGAGTGTCATATACTAATCTATGCATGTTCCCTCATGTGCATTTGCCTATGGGATTCAAAACTCCGAAGTTCAAAAAATACGATGGGCGCGGTGATCCTATTGCTCATCTTAAGAAATACTGCAATCAGTTGCGAGGAGCTGGGGGAAAAGAAGAATTACTCATGGCTTACTTTAGGGAAAGTCTGGTGGGTATCGCCTCTGAGTGGTACATGGATCAGGATATCTCTCGCTGGCATATCTGGGACGACCTTGCTAGAGACTTTGTCAGACAGTTCCAATACAATATAGACATTGCTCCAGACAGGAACTCCTTGGCAAATCTGAAAAAGAAATCCTCGGAGAGCTTTCGGGAATATGCAATCAAATGGCATGAGCAGGCATCGAGAGTAAAGCCTTCAATGGACGAGGTCGAAATGGTCACGGTGTTCCTTCAAGCTCAGAAAGCTGATTATTTCCAAAATATGATGTCAGCTATGGGCAAACCGTTCGCAGAAGCTCTTAAAATTGGTGAAATGGTGGAAAATGGATTGAAAACGGGCAGAATTCTGAGCCATTCCGCTATTAGAGCAACCTCCCAAGCCATTCAAGGCGGGTCTGGAGGAGTAGCAAAAGGTAAGAAGAAAGAAGAAACATACATGGCGGCATCGGGTGCAAGAAGACACCGTGCTCCTAGACCTATGTTCCCAGAAAGAACCCCTCAACATTATTACCCTCACCAGGACATGGCCTATGCTCCTCAACCGTACGCGGTCATGAATGCTCAACCTTTTGCACGACCACAGCAACATGCCAATAGAAACCAAGCTCCATTTCAAAGAAACCAGCCTCCTCACCAAAACCACTTTAACCCCCGTCCTCCACAAAATAACTTCCGTCCCCGTGGACCACCTAGGAGGCCAAATTTTACACCAATCGGTGAACCCTACTCCAGTCTGTTTCTGAAGCTTGTTCAAATGGGTCTGCTGCAGCCCATACCTCCAAACAGGCAAAACCCAGAATCACCTTCCTATCAGCGAGGCGTCCGATGGGCTTATCACTCAGGAGCTGAGGGGCATGATACAGAAAACTATTGGACTTTGAAAAAAGCAGTGGAAGACTTGATAGAACAAGGAAAGATAGTGCTAAGGGATGAGGATGTCCCCAACGTGACGAATAACCCATTGTCAGCCCACAACAATGGGCCAGTAATTGGAATGATTTGTGAAGATAGGGAATTTGATCCGGCACTAAAAGCCATAATTGCCATTGCTGATGCGGAGAGAAAGCCAAAAATTGCCCCGAAGCAAGATAAAGGGGAAAAGAAGACCAAAGCCACCCATTCAAAACCAAAAATAAAAGTTGAAGCAGGAACGGGGGCAATGCCTCCCAAAGATGGTGTTTTGTATGTCCCACGAGGCAGCAAAGAAAAGCAGTTGACTTTGAGCCATCCAAAAAGATTTGAACTGAAAAAGGGAGCCCAGATGTACGTACCCAAGGGAGCTTATGTGGTGNATGCGGGGTCATGATACGTAGGCAATCTCCATAAGGTTCGACGTAACCCTAAGAGAAAGAAAAAGGGAGAAAGAAAATAAAAAAAATAAGAGAGGAAAAGAAACAAAAGAGAGAGAAAATAAGAAAACCAAGAGAAAGAAACCATAGCAAAAAGCAAAGGCAAGAATGAAAGAAAAGAAAAGAGAGAGAGAAAAGAAAAATGAGAAAAAATGAGAAAAGGGCAAAAGGAAAAAAAAGCAGGGAAAAGAGAGTGGAAATCAAAGGAAGAAAATGGGAAAGACTAAGGAAAAGCCGGGATGACGCATGCAACCGTCGCAAAACATATAGAAACCCATTTAACTGTATAGGTGCATCACGCCCCAACGTGCGATTACCTATCTGTTATTTGTCTCAAACTAACCATTTGCTGCTGTCACATTCAGTCCAGGTTTTATAGAAACGGTGGTTGGTTTTTCGTTGTAAACTGGCTTCACATCCGTACTTTACCAGATCAAAGAGGAGCATAGAAATGTCTCCGGAAATGACCTTGCCAGCAATTCCCATCCCAGAAGATAGCCTAATCTCAGGCATCCCGGCCTCAGAGTCTGCAGCAGCTGAAGAGAACAGGATCTTACGTCTTTGGGTCATGGAAATGTGGGATGCTTGGGCAAATGGAAAGGAGCTGCCAAGTGCTATCCCCGGATTCCCCGAATTGTTCCCCAGATCAGGGGGGTACTTCTAATGTTCCAATCAATCATCCAAACACCCCACTGGGGCAACCCACGATGTCAGCTCATTTCGTGGGAACACCTTCTAAGGTTCACCCCAGGTGTTCATGTCTGGAGAGGCCTCCAATATCTTCACCGCTCCCCCATGCTCAGCCACAACACAACCTGCATTGCCTAGGCCCTCTTTTGATCCTTCAGCCTTTACATTCCAAACACCCACCTTCCTGATGGAACCTCCTCAGTTCCCCACTTATAATTATCCTCAGCCACCTCCATTTGAGTTCACCACGGGACAGGAAAGGACTCCCAAAACCCCTGAACATGAAGAAATCGCAAAGAGGATGAGGAGCCTGTAGTAGAGCCTCAAGAACATGCAGGGTCTGAGTGGGCAGAAAAGTGTGTCATATACTGATCTATGCATGTTCCCTCATCTGCATTTGCCTCTGGGATTCAAAACACCAAAGTTCGAAAAATACGGTGGGCACGGTGATCCTATTGCTCATCTTAAGAAATATTGCAATCTGTTGCGAGGAGCTGGAGGAAAAGAAGAATTGCTCATGGCTTATTTTGGAGAAAGTCTGGTGGGTATCGCCTCCGAGTGGTACATGCATCAAGATATCTCTCGCTGGCACATCTGGGACAACCTCGCTAGAGACTTTGTTAGACAATTACAGTACAATATAGACATTTCTCCAGACAGAAACTCATTGGCAAACTTGAAAAAGAAGTCTTCGGAGAGCTTTAGGGAGTACGCAATCAAATGGCGTGAGCAAGCATCTAGAGTAAAGCCTCTAATGGACGAGGTCGAAATGGTCACAGTGTTCCTTCAAGCTCAGGAAGCTGATTATTTCCAAAATATGATGTCAGCTATGGGTAGACCGTTCGCGGAAGCTATCAAAATCGGTGAAATGGTGGAAAGTGGATTGAAAACAGGCAGAATTCTGAGCCAATCCGCTATTAGAGAAACCTCCCAAGCCATTCAAGGCGGGTCTGGAGGAGTGGCAAAGGGTAAGAAGAAAGAAGAAACATCCGGCATCAGGTACAAGAAGACACCGTGCTCCTATATCCATGGCCTATGCTCCTCCGCCGTACGCGGTCATGAATGCTCAACCTTTTGTCCAGCCTCAACAAGACAACAGGAACCAAGCTCCATTTCCATGAAACCAGCCTCCTCACCAAAACCACTACAATCCCCGTCCACCACAGAATAACTTTCGACCTCGTGAGCAACCCAGGAGGCAAACTTTTACACCAATCGGTGAATCATACTCCAATCTATTTCCAAAGCTTGTCCAAATGGGTCTGCTGCAGCCAGTTCCTCAAACTAGGCAAAACCCAGCATCACCCGGTTACAGAGCCGATGTCAGATGTGCCTATCATTCAGGAGCAGAAGGGCACGATACGGATGATTGTTGGACCTTGAAAGAGCAGTGGAGAACTTAATAGAACAAGGAAAGATAGTGCTAAGGGATGAGGATGTCCCCAACGTGACTAATAACCCATTGCCAGCCCACAACAACGGGCCAGTAATCGGAATGATTTGTGAAGATAAGGTATTTGATCCGGCATTGAAGGCCATAATTGCTATTGCTGATGTGGAGAAAAAACCAAAACTTGCCCCGAAGCAAGATGAAGGGTTAAAGAAGAACAAAGGCACCCATTCAAAACCAGAAAAGAAAGGTGAAACAGGAACGGGGGCAATGCCTCCCAAAGATGCTGTTCTCTATGTCCCACGGGGCCGCAAGGAAAAGCAGTTGACTTTGAGTCCTCCAAAGAGATTTGAACTGAAAAAGGCAACCTAGATGTATGTACCCAAGGGAGCTTATGTGGTGCGGGGGACAATTAAGCCATCGAGGCTGAACGAGCCCGTGGTTATTGGACGCGCCCCACAAACGCCCATGACAGATCCTGCTGCGGTGCCTTGGAACTACCATAAAATAGTGGCGACGTATAAGGGCCAAGAAATCCCAGGAGAGCTTCAAGAAAATCACCCTGTTGAGAAGTACTCCAACGTGGAAGAAGTGAACAACACCACTAGAAAGCATTTCCCATCTAAAAAACCTGTAAGTGCCGAGGAGGCGGAAGCTTTCTTTCAGAAAATGAAGATGGCGAACTATGAAGTAGTTGATCAACTTCAAAAGTTTCCTAAACAAGTATCCTTGCTGTCATTGCTGATGAAATCCCCCGAACACCAGAAGGTTTTAATGAAGATCCTCAATGAAGCATACGTGCCAGCTGAGACTTCTGTGGAACAGTTAGAAAGAATGGCAGAAAGATTTTTCGCCATCAACCAGATTTTATTCAGCAAAAATGACTTGCCCTAGAAGGGGCCGCACATAACAAAGACTTGCACTTAACTGTCAAATGTGAAGGGTACTACGTGAAGAGGGTCATGGTAGACGGAGGTTACGGGGTAGACATCTGCCCACTCTCTACACTACAGAGTATGGAAATTGGGACTGAAAGGATTCGTCCCAACAATGTCTGTGTGCGAGCCTTCGATGGTATCAAAAGAGACACAATTGGAGAAATCGACCTAATTCTGACCATTGGCCCAGTGGACTTTGAGGTGACCTTCCAAGTGCTAGACATGGACACATCCTACAACTTTCTTTTGGGAAGGCCATGGATCCACGCAGCAGGGGTTGTACCGTCCACTCTCCATCAAATGGTGAAATTTGAACATGAGGATCAGGAGATCGTGGTCCACGGAGAGGATGAACAATCAATCTATCGGGACCCGTCCATCCCATGTCTTGAAGCTAGGGAAGGCAGTGAGCTCATAGTTTACCAAGCCTTTTGTGGTGGTAGACCGGTATGAAGAAGGAGACCCTTGCCCCCAACCCTTCATATCAATGCCTCGATTATGGTGGCCAAAGAAATGATCAGACATGGTTTCAAACCAGGGAAGGTACCTAGAAAATCCCTGCAAGGAATAGCTGAACCGGTTACCCTGCCTAATCTTCGGGACAGGTTTCCACCCTACTCCGAGTGACATAAAATGGGCGGACGACAGAAAGAATGATGGATGGGTTTTACTTCAACCGCTACCACATCTGTACGAGACATTTGTTAAGCCAAAATACAATGAAGAAGAAGATGAGGCCTTTACGGCCGAAGAGATTGAAGAAATATGTGGGGCAATGAGAAAGATACTATATGAAACCCACATAGTTCAGCCAGGAGAGGGCTTAAGCACCGCTGAGGTGCTGTATATGGGACCAAACGCCAAGCTGCAGAAGTGGAAGGCTACGCCATTCCCAATCAGGCGGGAGTCCCGGTAGACCTGTCCTGCCACTTTTTCTGCATTGCGAGTTATTCAAGGGTGTAACTCGGATGTTTTCTTTAGTTTCTTGTCTTTTGTTTTCCAAAATGCTAACCCTGTTATCTTTAAATTCCAAGAAGTGAAATCAATATTTCATCGTTCATCTTCCTTTATTTTTCTAATTTTGCTATTTTTTCTCTTTTATCTCTTCTTTCAGTTCTAATAATGCGGCTTTAAATAACATTACATGCTTGCAGACTTCATGCCCAGATCCAAACATGTTGTCTAATTGTAAAATAATGAACCAAGAACCGGAACACGATGAGGAAGAGGCTTTTAGGGAAATAAATCGAGAATTGGAACAATTTGAGAATAAACCTAAGCCAAACTTAAATGATACCGAGCTATTAACTTGGGAACTTTTGAAGAAATCAGGGAACCAAGATAAGCATTCACACGGACGAGAAAACTCGGGATGCAATAATCCAACTCCTGTTTGAGTTCAAAGATGTGTTTGCTTGGTCGTATGACGACATGCCAGGGCTAAGTGTTGATTTGGTGGTTCATAAGTTGCCAACTTAACCCGATTGTCCCCCGGTCCAGCAAAAGCAAAGAAAGTTCAAAACCGATATCAGTGACAAAATCAAAGAAAAGGTCACGAAACAGTTAAAAGCAGGGGTGATCTGAGTGGTTAGGTACACCACATGGCTAGCTAATGTAGCCCCAGTTCCAAAGAAAGTCGGGAAGACCCCGGTGTGTGTGGATTACCGAGATCTAAACAAGGCAAGTCCCAAAGATAACTTCCCTTTGCCAAAATCCACATCCCTATTGATAACTGTGCCAAACATGAGATACAGTCCTTCGTGGATTGTTACGCTGGATATCACCGGATGTTGATGGATGAAGAAGATGCCAAAAAGACAGCTTTTACCACACCTTGGGGTACATACTGTTGTAGATTCATGCCATTTGGTCTAAAGAATGTTGGGGCAACCTACATGAGGGACATGACCGCCATTTTCCATGATATTATGCATCAAGAGATAGAGGTGTATGTGGACGATGTAATCATCAAGTCCAAAACCCAGGAATTTTGAAGTGGGACAACTCGTGTTAAGTCGCATTCTCCCTCATCATCAGGAAGTAAAAGGAAAATTTACTCCTAATTGGAAGGGACAATACATCATCAGAAAGATATTGCCAAGAGGAGCATTGTACTTGGGACACATCGAAGGAAATGATCCCAAAGCAGCTGTGAATGCGGATGCAGTAAAAAAGTACTATGTTTAGGCTTTCTGCAACAATGACTTTGTTCAATTGGATGACGAAGGCTTTCATTCTCGCTACCCAAACACTACCAACCCTTTGAAAATACTTTGAGCCGGCTCTCATTCTTTGATTACCCTCTTTGGAACCTGGAAGTGTTATTGAAAAATGAAATGAAAAAAAAAAGAGAAAAAGAGAAATATGAAAAAAAAGAAGAAAAGGCAAAGAAAATGAAAAAAAAGAAGAGAAAAGATGAAAAAAAGAGAGAGGAAAAAGAAAATGAAATGAAAAATGAAAAAGAAAGAAAAAGAAAGAAAAAGAAAACAAAACAAAAGCAGAAAAACAACAAAAACAATATGTTTTCCCTGAACTACGTCTGACTTGATTCCGAAAGGATACGTAGGCAGCCTCTCTCTGGAGTTCAGTCACACCAAAACAAAAATCCCAATTCCCCGAAAAGTGAAACTGGGGCAGATGATATAATGGCTCGGCAATGAGCCCACCAGAACGGTTCCAAAGTTGTAATTCCATCCAGATTCTTTTTACCTAAACCTTGTCCAAGTCCTTCTGATCAATTGGCAAAGGCGTTGGAATCGGAAAACACCATTGTTTGAATTTGATGCAATCAAACTGAGAGAAATAAAATGAGAGAGTCTTATCGGTGAAAATCTACGGGCACCATAAGGTGACGGCAAGTAGAGAAATTGAAAATGAGAGAGTCCGTCTAGTGAAAACTCGTAAAGAGCACTATCGGGCGACGATGTGAAGAGAAATGAGAGAGGTCGATTGGCGAAAACCCACAAAGGGCGCCGTTGGCCGAACAGAAGACATCTCCCACCACTGAAAGAGTCCTTGCAAGATTCCTTAGTTTTGAAACACGGGTCAATGAGTTTATGAGAAGTTGGGAAAGTTTGTGCGGGTCGGGCATCCAGTCCAAGAAGCGTGTCATGTCTATTTGAATCCTGCATGCACCCCAGATAAGTCCTTCTTTTCTCCCCGAAAGGGACGCTTCTCTTTACATTCATTTTTCTTGCCTTTTGTTTACTTTTTCCTTGAATCCCTTTCGGTCTAACTCTGCTCCCGAAACTAATACAACGAAAAGGTGGCAGGACTAGCTTTACAGGGCTCTGCCTGACAAAAGCTAAAAGAAAAGTACCCAACCTCAGCGGGTGCACCAAGCCAAGCCCGACTGGCCATGATTGTTGATGCTTTCAAAGCAAAGATATTGAAAAGGAAAAAGAAAGTTAAAGGCAAAGGTCCTAAGAGCAGAATAAAGTGAAAAGGTCAAAGCCCCACGTAGGCGAGTCGTCATGAAATCCTAAAAGTTGAGCCTTTCAGTTTGAAAGAGAGATTAATCTTCAAAACCGGCAAGCAGCAGAGGTTCTCAACAGAAGCTGGACCGGGATCGAGCATTTGAGACGATTAAGGACACAAAACCAACCACCGTTTCAAACTAACAATTGTTCTTTGTTTGAAAATTGAAACAGATGCAATCCAAGCAACCGTGCAAAAAGCAGGTGCGACCAAAAGAAAAAGAGATGCGCAAGTACTGAAACAGCTTTGCAGCAAATAATCAATCCAAAAGGGAAGTTTCCTCCAAGTTCTTTCCTCATCTTATTGATAATGAAAAAAAAGAGAAAAAGAAGAAAATCCAAAAAGGATAGTTTAGAGTCCCCAATATCAATCTTTTACTCTTGTTTGCCAACATTAGGGCTCCAATGCCTGAGTTGTGCTTTTTAGACATAGGGCCTCCATTCCCTAGTCGCCTTTTGCCAACATTAGGGCTCCAATCCCTGAGTTGTGCCTTTTAGACATAGGGCCTCCATTCACTAGTCGCCTTCTTCGCCAACATTAGGGCTTCAATCCCTGAGTTGAGCTTTTACCTTTGCCAATATTAGGGCCCCAATCCCTGAGTTGTGCCTCTATTAGACATAGGGCCTCCATTCCCTAGTCGCCTTTTTGCCAACATTAGGGCTCCAATCCCTAAGTTGTGCTTTTTAGACATAGGGCCTCCATTCCCTAGTCACCTTTTGCCAATATTAGGGCTCCAATACCTGAGTTGTGCCTTTTAGACATAGGGCCTCCATTCCCTCGCCTTTTTCCAACATTAGGGCTCCAATCCCTGGGTTGCGCCTTTTTTAGACATAGGGCCTCCATTCCCTAGTCGCCTTTTGCCAACATTAGGGCTCCAATCCCTGAGTTGCGCCTTTTCTAGACATAGGGCCTCCATTCCCTAGTCGCCTTTTGCCAACATTAGGGCTCCAATCCCTGAGTTGTGCCTTTTAGACATAGGGCCTCCATTCCCTAGTCGCCTTTTGCCAACATTAGGGCTCCAATCCCTGAGTTGTGCCTTTTAGACATAGGGCCTCCATTCCCTAGTCGCCTTTTGCCAACACTAGGGCTCCAATCCCCGAGCTGCGCTTCTTTTAGACATAGGGCCTCCATTCCCTAGTCACCTTTTGCCAACATTAGGGCTCCAATCCCTGAGTTGTGCCTTTTAGACATAGGGCCTCAGTTCCTTAGTCGCCTTTTGCCAACATTAGGGCTCCAATCCCTGAGTAGTGCCTTATAGACATAGGGCCTCCATTCCCTGGTCACCTTTTGCCAACATTAGGGCTCCAATCCCTGAGTTGTGCCTTTTTAGACATAGGGCCTCCATTCCTTAGTAGCCTTTTGCCAACATTAGGGCTCCAATCCTTGAGTTTTGCCTTTTTAGACATAGGGCCTCCGTTCCCTAGTCGCCTTTTGCCAGCATTAGGGCTCCAATCCCTGAGTTGTGCCTTTTTAGACATAGGGCCTCCATTCCCTAGTCGCCTTTTTGCCAACATTAGGGCTCCAATCCCTGAGTTGAGCCTTTTTAGACATAGGGCCTCCATTCCCTAGTCGCCTTTTGCCAACATTAAAGCTCCAATCCCTGAGTTGAGCCTTTTTAGACACAGGGCTTCTATTCCCTAGTCGCCTTTTGCCAACATTAGGGCTCCAATCCCTGAGTTGAGCCTTTTAGACACAGGGCTTCTATTCCCTAGTCGCCTTTTGCCAACATTAGGGCTCCAATCCCTGAGTTGAGCCTTTTAGACATAGGGCCTCCATTTCCTAGTCGCCTTTTCGCCAACATTAGGGCTCCAATCCCTGATCTGACATTTTAGATGTAGGGCTCCACCCCCTAATTTTTCCATCCTAGACAAACACAGTTCTTGTTTTATTCATAAAAAAAAAGTTCAGACTTTTGTTACAAATAACTCACGAAATTTTCCTAGTGAAAACTGGGGTAGAAAAATTTCGTTCGTTTGTTTGTTTTGGTGTCTGAGAAGGTTTGACCTCGAGGCACAGGATCCGAGGTAGCTGAAAGAATGAGTCTCAATCCGATATAAAGAAAAGAAGAAAAAGTAAAAAAAGAAGTGAATTCAAAATGTTGAAGCAGACAAAGATGCGGATTGCTCAAAATTTGATTGAAGTCACACGCTTCGCCTGTCCCGCTTGATTCAAGTGCTGAAGAAAGAACCAGCACGTACAGCTTGCGAGCGTCAAGATTCAGATCGGAGTCCACAGCAAGATCATCTAAGACTCAAGATCAAGCTTCAAGAGATTTATGGATATGAATCTTGTAACTCGTAGTTGATAGGCATAGCTAGCTTAGCTTTGATTTTCCTTTTGGTGTAATAAGGAGGTCAGCAAGCAGTAGCAGCAGCAACAACAGTGAAATCACAGCTCCCGGTAGTCCCTGCTACCAAAACTTCCAGAACTACACTGACCTGATTCCTTTACAGCCAAGGATATGTAGGCAACCTCTGAAGCAAGGTTCGGTCAGATAGTTTTCAAAAATGCTTCTCATGGAGTGCCAAGCGGGCAAAAATCCCTCATAATTGCTCATTTATCTTTGCCCAAAAACCCTTCGTGTTTTCGAGCAAACAGGGGCAGAGCACGTGATTTTTGCCTCGCGTGATTTACTCCTACAGAATTCTTAGATGTAGGATTTTTCTTTTCAATTACCTGATTTTTAGGATTTAATGGCATAATTTTTGTATGTGTTTGCATTTGTGTGTGCATGTTTAATTTAGATAATTCATTAAAAATACAAAAAAAATATTGCATTTGCAGTTAGGATTTAATTTTACATATTTTAGATTAATTAGTAATTAGGATTTTGCAAAAAAAAAAAAATACAAAAATCACAAAAGATGATGATTTATTTTTGCTTTGTTTAATTTTTTAGCTTCGAATTTGGTTAGTTTTCCTTTAAATTGGCATTTAATTAATTGTGTTAATTATTAATTAGATTGGGTAGGTTAATTTAGTTTTTAGAATTAATTTAGATTTTTAGTTTTAATTTGAAAAGAAAAAGAAAAGAAAATCAAAAGAAATTGAGTCTCTTATTTTTAAAGACCCAAATCTTGGGCCAATCTCTGATTTAATGCCCCAGCCCAATTTATTAAACCCAAAAGCCCGTCCAGAACCAGTCTACCCAGCCCAAGACCTGCGTCAAAACCCGGTCCAGCCCATTTGACCCCAAAAACTACCCCGTTTAGCTAATCTCAAATCCCAGCCGTCGAGGTTTCTTGACTGAACGGCTAGGAAGCTAGGATGTTTAAGTATAAGAGTGTCCTAACAACCCCCCCTACCCTATTCGCTTCTTCTCCATTCAACTCTAGAGACAGACCTCTCCGTCTCCGCCGTCTGCCGCTGCCGAAAATCGCCCACCGCGGCGGCGAGTCCCCAAATCACCCCAAAATACACCATAGGTTCTCCTCCTTCCCCTCTTTTCAAAACCACACCCCTTTTCCATCAAATCTGCCCTGATTTGCTTGAATTTCAGATCATAAATCCAAACCCTAGCGTCGCCCCTATTTTCTCCGATGGCGGCGCCACCACCAATCCTCACCAAATTAACACCCCAGAGCCTCCTCGACCCCTTCTCTCCAAATCCTCACTCAGATTCCCTCAAACCACACCAGAATCCTCAAATATCGGATCAAAATCAAACACTAATTCCAAAAGCCACCGATTCAAATTTGTTTTGAAGTTTTGAGGCTTATTTTGATATTATTCATGTGTTCTTATTAAGAACACATTATTAATATCATAGTTGGCCGGAAAATACTAGAAGACGGAGATTCAGACTCTCGTTCTCATGTGTTCAAGTCTCAGTAGGTATTTTCTTCAATCTATCTTTCATTCTTCCTTTCTCTATTTCTTCTCCTGGATTTCTTTTTATTCTTTTAGTTTTTCCCGAGTTTTTGTTTTGTTTGTTTTGTTTTTGTTTGTTCATGACCAATCTTACGTTTTGTAGTATCATTAGCTTATTAATTAGCTGAGTTTACTGATTTAGTTAGTCTAGTTAAATAATTTGTTTAGTTTAAATTTTAATGATTGCCATGTCTGCATACTTCTGGTATCTCAGTTCTTCAATCAGGCCAATTGTTTGTTTGAGTATTAGGATCTCTGACCCGTTTAGGGAAGGAGGGGTCAACCCAATTGGTCAAGGTCCCAATTGTGGTTTGCCTTGGATCAATCTGACCCAGTTTGGTCTTCAAAGTAATTTTCAAAGTTATAAAGGGCATATTGGGTAGTTTAGGTCAGGGAATCTTGCAGTAACAGAAATAGAAGCCCCTAGAAGCTTCTAGGTTGGGGTGTTAATTTGAATTTCAGGATTTAGATAGTATAACTTGGGTAGCAAGTCAGGATTTTAAGGACTTTTAAGCAAAAAGCTGAAAATTAAGAAGGACCTAAGGGGTAAAAAATAAGTCTGAAATTGCCCTACTTGTTTGCCTATAAAAGGCATTGTATCCTTGCCTTGCAAGAGAGGGGAGAGCCTAGTTTTTCAGAGCCTAAAATTTGAAAGCCTAAAGTTTGAGTGATCAAAATTCTGAGAGATTGAAGAGCCTACAAATTTTAAGAGCTTAAAATAGCAGAAAATTCTACAAAAATACGGTTCTATTAAGGTCTTTTGAGGTTTTCATCTTCCAAACGATTCCTGAATAGCAGAAGCCTAAAATGAGTTGAATCGGTTGGGTATTGGTTTGTTTTGGTTCAGTTTGGGTTGGATCATTGATAATTGGTTTCTATTGACATTACTTGGTTTCAAATTTGGTTCAATTGGATTTCTCTTGATCATTTCTGGACAATTTCGCTGCTGAAATACTGTCCCTGTTACTGCTGTTACTGAATTTGTTGCCTCTTACCTCTTCAATGTTTCCTTCTCATTCCCGGGTATTCTCCTAGCTCATAGTTGAGGATCAGTTGCTGAATATGTTATGGATTTGAAATGGATTGAATGAAGGATGCTTCAAATTGATTTTCCTGTTATTTTACTGTAGTTTATATCTCATGCTTAGCATTATAATAGGCAGTGTTTAGGCTTCTTTTCCTGAAACTTGTGTGCACAAGAGATTCTTATAATAAGTATGTTTTATGTGTATTAATGAACTGGACTGTTGAACTATATCATGCCCTATTCGTTTGTTTCAGATCTAGTAGTGTAGATTAGTTTGTAATTCATGTTTAGCTTAAATATAGAAATTAGATTGGGGAGTTATCAAATCTCATTACCGTCCGTTGTGTGTAAACATTCAAATATCTTCAAGGTCTATTATCATGTTTCAATAGTTAGTTTGAATACTGTGTGAACCCGATAGTGACTGCAGGATTTTGTTAGTTCTAACTCATTGTTTCAGTACCTAGTTCCCTCACAGCCTAATATTGAGGTCATTTGATTAGATTTTTAAGATCTGCAAAAATCAAAAACCCAATTATTCATGCATTCTCTCGATTTAAACATGTATATCCTATTATTATCCATTATTTGCACATTGAGAAGTGAAGTTTTAAAAAAGCTGGCCTAAGAGTTGAATCCATATTAACCTATGTCAAAGATTTTAAATTAGAATATTAATTTTGTTTGCATTGTTTCCTGGGCTATTTGGACCATAAGGACTGGGCCCCAGTTATATAATAAACGAGCCCAAAGGTCTTCAGCCCATTGAATTGATTCATGTTGCTAAATTTTGGGCCTGTAAAGACTTGATGCTGGGTCCAGCATTTAAATCCGCTGAAGTCTCATAGTTTGGGCTCAATACGAAGCCCAAAGTTGGACAGCCTTCTCAAAGTATAATGTGGGCCGATCCTTTAATTTGGGATCTCTTTTCTCTTTCTTTTTCCGCTGGGCCATTAAGGAACCATCATTTATTTCTCTAGATTTAGGTAGTTAATTGGACTCCCTTAAATAAGTTGATTTGAGCCATCTTAGATAACACAATAGTCCATGGCCCTCCAAGATTTAGTCGAATATCCTTTAAAAATGAAATCGAGGTGCACCGCGCCAAATAAAAAAATACAAATTGCGCGGCCCTCTTTAATTACTTCCATTAAAATACTTAGAACTCGGGACGTGCCATTTAGCAAATTTTCATGGCCTCCCACAAGGTTATCAACATGTTAGTCGCATTAGGCGCGCATTTTAATAATCTACTTTCCTAAACTCGGGTGCACATTTATGTGACCCAAATCCAAATCTCAACGGTGTTAAAATATGTCAAAAACCACGGGTGCATTTATGTGACGTGGTTCCAGACGTGTTTCAATAACGTTGCAATTTTCTCTAAAATTAATTTAAAGCGGTAAATAATTTAAAATTGCACTATAGGTTGAAACATGTATTAAAATCAGGTAATATGCCAATTATGATAGTTTAAGCGACCGTGCTAGAACCACAGAATCCGGGGGTGCCTAACACCTTCCCCCGGGTTAACAGAATTCCTTACTCAAGAATTTCTGGTTCGCAGACTTCACAAGAAAAGTCGATTTTTTCTCAATTTGGGATTTAAAATAAACCAGTGACTTGGGACACCAGAAAACAAACCAATCCCAAGTGGCGACTCTGAACAAAAATGAATAAATAATGCCATTTCGAATAATGTCACTTAAATTGGAAAAACTCCCTAATACACTATCCTTTGGGGGGTGGTGTGTAAAAAAGAAGGTGTGACACTACTCAGCACCTTAATGGATTCCTGAATAATAACAGCCCAATCTTGAACTCTGTTGTTCCTCATTATATTAAATCTATTGGGTATTGAATGTTCAAACTAGTCAAAGAGGAATCTTCACCGTGTGATCACATATATTCGATAGGTAATTTTGTGGTCAGTTTATGATAGCACATCTTAGAGTAATTGTTGAAGGTCATCAAAGGTTTAGTGTGGGTGTTCGCGTAGAGATTTAGAGTTTAGGAGGGTGAACGGGTTAATCTTAATATTTTCCCCCCTGAAGATGTTGTGTGAATTGATAATGAAGGTGACATAAGTTTATTTCACATTAGGCCGCACTATGAGTATGATGTTTCCCCATCGTTGTTCTCCTTGTATTATCTGTTTTCATATGTCTATGTCTAAGAAGGTAGTTGGAAATCCTTTGTGCATCATTCCGGTGAAAATTATTGAAGGAGAAGTTAATGGATAGTTGGCCTATGAAGGGTATCTATTTGTCATCCTTGTTAGGTAAGTTTGGGGTGGAGATTATTTCCGCGAATGTGTTATGGCGAAGTCTGTAAGTATAAGAGGCCACATTGAAGGCCGAGAGTGTTGTGGAAATAAAGTATTTTTCTCTTGATTGTATAACAATTTGTTTTTATTTGAATGGTACCTTATAGGTGTTATAATTTAATAATGTGCAGTCCATTTTCAAGTATCATTATGATAATGTAGCGCTTGTAATGCTGAGATTAGTGTTATGGTTATAAACATTGCGGTGCTTTGTCGAGTTGTGGATGTGTTGTTAGAATGGTTTTGGTGGTCCTCTGGCAGGTGGATAGGCCTAGTTACAAAGGAGATGCTGCCGAAATTTCTGAAAAATTTGGGAGTTAGTAAAAATTTAGGGACCTGAGGTAGGTTAGAAAAGAGATATATTATGTTAAGTGTTTGGGGCGGACTCTACTTCTCATTCGAGGACGAATGATCCTAAGCGGGGGAGAATGTAATGCCCCGGAAAATTTCGCTTAGTAAATTAGGATTTTGTGGTGCCAAGTAGGCTAATTATAATATTTTACGTGCAATTAACATGATGGACATCAATTGGATTTGGTAAATAAGTGAATAAGTCTTATAATAAGTAATTTGGGGTCCTAGGAAAGGCCCAAGTCTAAGTCAAATTGGAAAATTTCATAATAGACTAAAATTCCAAATGAGTTCGCACAAGTCCACACTTTGGACGAGCATATCTAAATGTATATAAGGTTTTATGTGGAGAACGACCTATCAAATGAAAGGCCTTCGAGTCTTTTTTCTAACTCTTCAAACCGTTCGTCATTTGGACATTCCTACACAAAGTTATGATCAAATTACCAAAGGCTGAAAAAATGCGATCCTATGGGGAATTTTATGTGATCGCATATCAATTATGCTGTCCGCATACTTGATATGCAACCGCAAAACAGGTCGCAGAATGGACTAGAACTGCCTAGTTTTGGGCACCGAGTTATGCGATGTGTTTGCGGCCTGCATACCCATTTTCCGACGCATTATGCGATCGAATACCCTGTTTTAGAGGCTTCATTTCCCTATTTTCATAACCCGACCCCATTTTGATAAATAGGCTTTGGGGTTCATTTTGGGGTGATTTTATGAGCATTCTAGAGAGAGGTAAGAGCAATTAGAGAGAGAAGGAGGAACCCAACATTCAAATCATCCAATCTTGCATCAATCTTCAAGAATCAAAGATCCCAATCACATGTTCTTCGTCAAAGAGGTAAGCTTCCATACCCCATAATTTCAATTTCCGGATTTTGATTAAAAATAGGTCATGAGAAGTATGATTCTAGGGTGTAATAGTATTATGGATACATGCATGTACAAATTAGGTTTGTGGGAAGATTGTTGAACACAAATAAGTAAAGATTGGGTTGGGAAATGAAGGAAATCTTGTAGAAGAGCTTTGAAATCAAGATGCACAACTAGTGTTTGATAAAATGCTCAAATGAGCTGAAACCATGAATATCTCCCTAATTTGTGTTCAATTTTGTTATGTCTCAAAGTAGATTGGGATTGCTAGAATTTCCGGAACGTTGTAGTAACTTAAGGTAACCTTAAACAAGGTATGTTGGCTAAACTTTCTCTCTTAGAATCGAATTCCATAAATATTTTCATAAGTTCAAGTATGGTTAGCTCAAAGTTCATAAATCTTATATTCCGGGTTATTACCCATAAACATGACTATTCCGAAATGAGCCTTATGAATAAAGATATATATTCTAAGTATGAGTTGTGTATTAAAACGTTACGACTTCGAGTCATGTTTCGAATAAAGGCTAGTACGCCAAATTGTGTGAGAAAACACGATATAGTTGATAGTCCTAATTGCTCTTTTGTGTAGCAAATGTATTTGACTGATTGTGTCTAGTTGTTACTAATCTATAAAGATGTTTGAAATGAGTTGAATAAATTTGTGTTGCAAGAATATTGGTGCAAGATGTGTCTCAATGCTTTCAATATGCTATTTTGTCAAATGAGAATGTGAAACATGTGCTAATATGCCTAGACTTCAAGTCGAGTTTGATTTGAGATGGTTATGCCGAAATGTGTGAAATCCTCTTTATGCTTACGACCTATAATTGCTCTCGTATGTGCCTATTATCTTGAATTGAAATGTTTAATGTTTAAAGTGAAAATTATGTGAAATGTGGGGGAAAAGAGCTTGAGTTATGAAATGTGGCCTAGTGCCAAGTATGATGTGATAATTGTGGCCCCAAGTGCCGATGAACTGATATATGTGAAATAAATTTGAAATGAGATGATTGATGAAATATGAAAATGTCTTGGTGAGGTAGCCTAGCCGATCGGGCCGTCATCGGACGCCATGCCGTACACATGGTGGTACTGTGCTGATATTGAAAATCGGAAAGTGAGAATAAAATTGTGATTGAGATATATGTCTCAAATGAGACAACCTAGCCGATCGGGTCGTGAATGGTACTGGCACATAAATTGTGATTGAAATTGGGAGTTGGTTATGATGTGCATATTGTGAACAATAGTATTGTGAATAGTAGTATTATGAATTGTGGTAAATCGGTACTAAAGATCTTCTATCCAATAATAACATTTCCTTCATATGAGTGTCATTTTCACCATATGAACTTTCGTATATTCAAAAATTGATATGTTTTAGCTTGACCTTTGGATATCACTGATCATTACTTGTTGTTTACATGGTTGCCTTTACTTATATTGGAATTCTATTTTGAAAGAGGACTTTTAGCTATTCATACTAGTACTATTCGACAGTACTAACGTCCCTTTTGTCGGGGGCGCTGCATCTTTAATGGATGCAGGTGGTTCCACAGTAGGCGGCATTGATCAGTCATGGCGGTACGCTCCTTTCAGCTAACTTGGTGATCCCCACTTCATTTTGGGGTCCAGTGTTATTTGGTTATCGTGTACTTTGTATTTTCAGGTATAGCCGGAGCCTTGTTGCCGGCATTTCCATATTTTTCTTCAATTGTATTTAGAGGCTCTGTAGACAGGTTGTGGGTGGGGTTTGGTATAGGAAATTAAATTAGAAATATTGGTATTTGAAAAATATGCTTTTCTTCATATCTATAAAAACTATAACATTTTGGAGATTACGGTTCAAACTGCTAATGGAAACAAAATGGAAGTTGTTAATGAAATAATTGCAAAGTATGATGGATGGAGTTCATCTCCTATTTATTCATCAATTAGTTTGGGTAGAATGAAACCTGTCAGGCTTGCTCAGTCGGGTTCACTCGGTTGAGCGCCAATTGCGCTCCTCGGCTTTGGGGCGTGACATCAAGCAAGTCTTGCAACTGCTCCTTCAATTCTTTCAACTCTAGTGGGGCCATGCAATACGGAGGAATTGAAATGGACTGAGCGCCCGGAGCCAAATCAATGCAAAAGTCAATATCCCTGTCGGGTGGCATCCCCGGCAGGTCTGAAGGAAATACCTTTGGAAACTCCCGAACAACTGGTACAGAATCAACAGAAGGAACCTCAGCACTAGAATCACGAACATAGGCCAAATAGGCCAAACACCCATTTTCAACCATATGCCGAGCCTTCACATACGAAATAAGCCTGCTGACAGAATGACCAGGAGTCCCTCTCCACTCCAATCGAGGCAACCCCGACAAGGCTAAGGTCACGGTCTTTGTGTGACAATCCAATATAGCATGGTAAGGTGACAGCCAATCCATCCCCAAAATGACATTGAAATCAACCATATCAAGAAGTAGGAGATCTACACTAGTCTCAAAACCCCCAATATCAACCACACACGAGCGATAGCCACGATCTTCAACGATAAAATCCCCTACTGGCGTGGACACATACACGGGGACACTCAAGGCATCACGAGGCACAACCAAGTATGGGGCAAAATAAGATGACACATAGGAGTACGTAGACCCTGGATCGAATAGAACTGAAACATCTCTATTGCAAACTGAAACCGTACCTATGATAACTGCATCGGAGGCCTCGGCCTAGGGCCTAGCTGGAATAGCATAACATCGGGGTTGGGCCCCACCACCCTGAACTATATCTCTGGGACAGTCTCCTGCTGGCTGGCCTCCACCTCTAGCGGCCTGGTCTCCACCTCTAATGGCCTGAGCTCCACCTCCAGCAGGCGGACCCCTACCTCTGGCTCCCTGACTCCTACCTCTAGCTGGCTAGGCCGGCGGTGCCTGAATCATGGCACGAGAACTCTGCTGTTGTGCCTGAGCATCCACTAATCTCGGACAAGCCCTCCGGATATGACCATACTCACCACACTTAAAACATCCACCTGAATACTGTGGCTGAGGAAACTGAGACTAACCCTGGCGTGCCGGCTGACCGCGATAATAACTCTGAAGAGGAGGTGCTCTAATGAGAGTTGGCGGTGGACTATGAGCTGGCTACCCTGAAGGAGGTACATAAGGACCACGACTCCCTGAAGCTCCATGGGATGCCTGAAGCGCTGAATGAAACGGCCTAGAATGATGGCCTCTACCAAAAGATTCTCGACCTCCAGATAAGGCACCACTGAACCTGCCAGAATACCATGGCCTCTTGTTAGACCTCTGGCCACTACCCTGAGCTAAAACCATCTCGGCTTGTCTGGCCACATTGGCCACATCCTAGAAAGAAATCTTGCTCCCTGTCTCCTTAGCCATCTACAATCTGATAGGCTGAGCGAGTCCCTCAATGAATCTCCTCACCCTCTCTCTCTCGGTGGGAAGTATAAGAAGAGCATGATGGGCCATGTCAATAAATTTTGTCTCGTACTGAGTGACGGTCATAGAACCCTGCTGAAGACGCTCAAACTGCCTCCGATAGTCCTCTCTTTGAGTGATAGAGAGAAACTTTTCCAGAAATAGCTGAGAAAACAGATCCCAAGTCAAAGCAGGCGACCGAGCTGGTCTAGCAATACAGATCCCTCCACCATTTCTTGGCAGAACCTGATAAGCGGAAGGCAGCAAAGTCGATCCCATTGGTCTCCTCTATCCCTATGTTCCGTAGAACCTCATGGCAACTGTCCAAATAATCTTGGGGATCCTCTGAAGATGTACCGCCATAGGTAGTAATAAAAAGTTTGGTGAACCTGTCCAACCTCCATAAAGCATCTGTAGACATAGCTGCTCCATTTGACGGTCTGAGCCACAACAGCCGGTGGGACTACCCCAACTGGCTGAGCTGTTGGAGTTTAAACTGGGGAGCCATCTGCTCTGGGGTGTGAGTAGCGGGAGTCTGTACTCCTTCCCTAGCACGAGAGACGGCTGGTGCTACTGGAAGTATGCCTGCCTGAGTGACACTCTCCATAAGGCCCACTAGACGGACCAGAGCATCCTGGAGTACCGGGGTAGCTATGAACCCCTCTGGGACCTGAGCTGGTCCCCCTGGAACAGTCTGGGCCAGAACCTCATCATCAAACTCAACTTGAGGCTCTGCCACTGGTGCGTCTACTCTGGGCTGTGCCCTACCCCTGCCTCGGCCTTTAGCACAGCCTCGTCCTCATCCTCTGCCCTTGTAGGAGCTGCCATCAGGGGCTCGGGCTGCTGATCAGCTAATAAAGCGGTACGCGTTCTCGCCATCTACGAAAGGACATAGTAGAGAGTTCAATTAGCATTGAGAGATCAAACCGTACGACATAGATGAATAGAAGTGAAACTGTTCCTAAGTTTGTAGCCTCTGGAGGATAAGTACAGACGTCTCCGTACCGATCCCTCAGACTCTACCATGTTTGTGCGTGAATTGTGAGACCTAAGCGACCTAGAGCTCTGATACCAACTTGTCACGACCTGAATTCCCCACCGTCGGGACCGTGATGGCGCCTAACATTCAACCTCTAGGCAAGCCAACGTTACTGACAATTTTACCTCTTTCCTTTATCTATAAAAATTTACCAGATGATATTAGAAAATAGCAGAAATCAAAATGCGGAAGAACATAATTTAACAATTTAATTTAATACCAATACGAAATTCGTAATAACACTTCATCCAGAACTGGTGCCACAATTACACGGACTATCTACGAATACTACAAATAGTGGTCTGAACAAAGAAATACAAATCTATCTCAGAAATAGATAAAACAGAGATAGAAGTAGGATAGAAGGGGACGCCAAGGCCTGCGGACGCCTGCAGGACTACCTCGGGTCTCCACTAGTTTGCAAGCAGCAACCTTGAACTACGGTCCAACACTGGGATCTGCACAAGAAGTGCAGAGTGTAGTATCAGTACAACCGACCGCATGTATTGGTAAGTGCTGAGCCTAACCTCGACAAAGTAGTGACGAGGCTACGACGGGGCATAACAGAATATATATACAACCTGTAACAGTTTATAGTAACGGAAAAGAAATACGGAATGAAAAGTAACCAGAACTTGCTTTAGAGGAACACATGATCCAACCAGTCTACTAGTATTCAGGTATAACCAATCCTTGGGGAATTTCAACATCTCAATAAAAACTTTAACAGAAATAAAAGCCAAAAGCAATAACTGATGCGGCGTGCATCCCGATCTCGCCATATAAACAATAACAATATCAATGTTCCAACAATAACGGTATCAATAACCTCCCTTATTCCTCCTTGTTGCGGCGCACAACCCGATCCCACCTGTCCTCCCTTATTACTCCTCAACACATATCACCCTTATTCTTCCTGTTGCGGTGCGCAACCCGATCCCACCTGTCTACTCTTATTACTCCTTGTTGCGGCGTGTAACCCGATCCTGCTAGACAATCATAATCCTCCCTTATTCCTCCTGTTGCGGCGTGCAACCCGATCCTAACTATTGTATATATCATCACCAATCACATATAATAAACACAAGGTGCTTCACAAGTTAACTCAATTTCCACAATTCTCATACCCTAAATACACAATATTATATCGCTAAGATTATGAAACTTCACTCACGAAACCAAATCAGCGAGACCAACCAACGTGCACCATAAGGCACCAATGAATCCATATATACCAATGGGGTAATAAAATGAAGCTACGAAACCATTAATTGTCACGCCCCAAAGCCGAGGGACGCGACCGGCGCTCAACCGGAGGACCCCAGTCAAGCGGACCTGGAATTGCCTTTCCTATCCCACTCGTTACCCCGTGATTTCAATATACATTATTCCTATGCAATAACCATTTATAACTTAAGCGTAAACTTACAACTTGAATTCATTTCTACTTTTTATCATTACAATCATATGATACCAAATACTTACAACATTTGCCAACACGGATCATGATTCCGAACCGTACCATTACTTACTCAAAATACATATGTACACCACCCATATTGTGTCTACGGAGCCTCTAAGGAAATGGATGATACGATATTTGCTGGTAACAAGGCTCCGTCTATACCTTACACAAATGCCAAAACAAGACTCCAGAATAAAAAGCAGCATGAGCCACGCAGGGCCCCGAGAGAAAAGGGGCTCACCAATTCAGCTGACGGAAAGTGAAGGAGTGCTACGGACGGTGGACTAGAGTACCTGCTATAGATCCACCTGCAATCATAACACGAATGCAGCGCCCCCGGTAAAAGGGACGTCAGTACATTTGAATTGTACTGGCATATATGAACAAACTTTACCCCAAGTAAACTCAAACAATACACAAGTAATGTACAGTAATAGAATCAACAATCAAATGCTCATGAAAGGAACAACCAAAGTCAAACAAGTTTCACAATCTCTCCCTTTTCCCTTCCAACATCATTTCATTACATCAACGATTTCACAACTTTCACATACGTTCATTTCAATAGTGATTTCGATCACTTTTCCCCCTTATTACCTCAGCCACCCTTATTACCTCGTCCACCCTTATAACCCCAACCCACAATTTATCATTTTGTGTTGCGGCGCGCAACCCGATCCCACCAGACAATCACATTTCCCGCAACAACAATAGTCCACAGTTCAATCACATGGATTCAGGCCATCCAGAATATCATTTCACAACAACGATAACAATAATTCACAAAGAACCACAACAACAATTCTCAAGGAATAACAACAACAATTCTCAAAGAATAACAACAACAATTCTCAAAGAATTTCCTTAACCATCAATACCATTTCCATCATATTCAATAACTCATATGCATTTTATGTCACAACGATAATTGCCCATGACAAGCTATATATGTTATTACCACAGTTGTTCCAATTGCCTCATTTACGATTTCCTTCCATCATTTGTTGCTCAGCTCTTACCACATAACACTTTCACAATCACACATTTGGTTTATTGCCAGTAACTTACATCGTTATATCGGGAGGCTTAACCATGAACACTCCATTCATACCAATCACAGAGTTTCACACATAATCCACGTAGATATCACATACCAAATATTCGTACACCAAACAAGGTGATTTTACAAAGGTCAAAGTTAGCCATACATACCTGAAGCCGAATCCCCTTTTAACTTCTACTTTCAATTCACCAAACAGTCTAGCAACGTCAATCTAGTGCACAAGTTAACACATACATCTTAGAATTGAAGCTCAAAATTACCAACCGAACATATTTAGGTCATCAGCCCTTCTTTTGCAAACCTCTACTTCTACCCAATTTTCCTTACTAGGTTTTAGGTTTTAAAAGACATGCATGTATGTTTCGACTTAGTTTTCAAGAATCAATGCATGAGAATCCCCCTTTATGTTTACACCTGAAATTCAATGGAAAAAGGTTGGGGATTTTTACCTGCAATAATGGAGAAGAAGACAATTACTTGAAATTTCCCGGCCTGGATAGTTTTGAAGAATCAAATTCGATGAAGATGACTTTCTCTCTCAAGAACCCTCTCTTCCTCTCTCTTATTTTGTTCAGAAAACTTGTATAAAATGAGGGGTTGGGGTATTTTATTAAAAAGGGGGTCGGGTTTAAAATTTAGAAAAATAAGTACCCGAGTCAGATATGCGGTCGCACTTTGCGGTCGTAGATACGAAATGCAGTCCGCCAAATAGACCGCAAAAATCGTTCCAAAAACCTGATTCCACTATTTGGGTCTATAGCGGAAATGCGGTCCGCATACCCATTTTGTGGTCGCATAATGCACCGCTTTTTTTGACCTCATATTTGACTGACACATTGACTCACTTTATGATAGAAATGCGGTCCGCATATCACTTATGTGGTCGCAGAATGGGCCGCATTTTGACCTTAATTTTAACCAAGCCACTGACTCAATCTGCGGCAGAAATGCGGTCCGCATACTTGATTTGCGACCGCATTCTGGACCGCAAAATAGCACTTTTCTGGAAAAACTTGGTTCTTTGATTTTTAAATACTTAGGTCAGTATAATGGGTCCGAACTGCAGCGAGCAAGCTCGCCGCGAAAAGTTTTACACATTCCCAACACATATTCGGATCCTCACACTACAAGCTACTAGGATCTTGAAAATCAGTTGGTTTTGAAAAACATAATATGCAAACTCCCAAATTTTTTTTTAATAGTAAAAAATATTTTTAGAAATTTTTTGCCAGAGTTTCCTTTGTAATTAGGCTTATCTACCTGTCAGAGAGCCCCCGAAATATATTTTCAAGCACCATTACACGATTCCAATTTTCTCTACAACTGGTATACAACTCATTACCTTACAAATTTGCACATATTCAATCACTTGTTGCATTTTGCACATAAATTAGTCACTTCAATGAGTCTCACACAGTTCAACCACTTTAGTACACTGTATTCATTTCAATTTATCATTACCAATCTACACTACCATTAATCATCTACTTATCACAAAGACTTTCAGTTAACAAAAGGGATTGCACATGACTCAAATAATCACAACACTTGCAATTCTTGCACAACTTGAGCAGTTACAATAGTAAAGCATTTAGAACGAAAAGATGGGGTGTCTTTGCACCAAATTGAACACAACATCAGTTTGCTTAGAGATAGGAGTTCGCACGATCACTACTTAGACTGGTTCAAACAGGTGGGGATATTTATTTTTCATTTCATTTTCCGCTTCCCATGTGCTTCCTCAACTCGCTGACTTCGCCATAATACTTTAACTAAAGCAATTTCCTTATTCCTCAATTTATGGACTTGCCTATCAAGAATAGCTACCAGGACTTCTTCATATGATAAATCTTCATTAACCTCGATAGTCTCAACTGGCACGATGGTGGATGGATCTCCCACCACTTTTTTTAACATAGACACATGGAACACCGGGTGCACTAGTGACATTTCAGGAGGCAATTCCAGCCTATAAGCCACCTGCCCTATCCTTTGAGCGATCCGATACGGCCCGACATACCTAGGACTCAACTTCCCTTTCTTCCCGAATCGCCTGACTCCCTTCATAGGAGATACCCTCAAGAACACCCAATCATCAACTTGAAATTCCAATCCTCTTCGAAGAACGTCTACATAGGATTTCTGACGACTCTGAGCAGTTTTCATCCTTTCCTGAATGACTTTAACTTTTTCCATAGCCTGGTGCACGGGATTTGGCCCTATCAATTCTGCTTCACCCACTTCAAACCATCCTATCGGAGACCTACACCTCCTTTCGTACAATGCCTCGAATGGGGCTATTTGAATTCTAGCATGAAAGCTGTTATTGTAAGCAAAATCTATAAGTGGCAAGTGATCATCCCAATTACCTTTAAAATCCAAGACACAAGCCTGCAACATATCTTCAAGCGTTTGAATAGTCCGCTCTGCTTGACCGTCAGTCTGTGGATGGAAAGCCGTGCTGAGATTCACCTGAGTACCCAAACCTTGCTAAAATTTCTTCGAAAAATTAGCTGTGTATTGGGCCCCTCGACTGAGATAATAGAAAGTGGAGTGCCATGAAGCCTTACTATTTCCTTGATATACAACTTAGCAACTGTTCTGCAGTATCGGTGGACTTACTGGCAAGAAGTGAGTTGACTTGGTGAGTCGATCTACTATTACCCAAATTGAGTCGAACTTGCGCTGAGTGCGAGGTAACCCCACCACGAAATCCATGTTGATCATCTCCCATTTCCACATTGGTATTTCCATAAGCTGAGTTAACCCACCGGGCCGCTGATGCTCAGCTTTTACTTGCTGACAATTTGAACATTTAGATACAAAGTCCGCCACACTCCTCTTCATATCGTTCCACCAATAAATTTCCTTGAGATCATGATATATCTTCGTAGAACCTGGGTGCATAAAATACCGGGATTATGAGCCTCCGCCATTACCCTTTCCCAAAGATTATCCACATCCGGAACACATAGCCTACCTTGACATCGCAATAGACCATCCTCGCCACCGAGGGGAAAATGCCGAAGTCTTGTTATTCAAAATTGCCTCCTTCATCTGCGCCAATGCTGGATCAATAAACTGCTTTTCCTTGACTTTCGCTACAAGTGACGATTCTGCTCCATTATGCACCATAACATTCCCCTCGCCTGAGGTCGAAATACAAACCCCTAAACTGGCCAGATGATAAACCTCCCGAGCCAAGGGACTTTGATCCGCTCCCTAATGAGCCAAACTACCCATAGACTTTCGACTGAGAGCGTCAGCCACCACATTCGCCTTCCCTGGGTGGTACAAAATGTTCATATCATAATCCTTGAGCAATTCTAACCACCGTCGCTGCCTCAAATTCAGCTCTTTCTGCTTGAACAAATATTGGAGACTCTTGTGGTCTGAGAACACATCCACATGGACCCCATAAAGATAATTCCTCCATATTTTCAAAGCAAACACAACTGCCGCAAGCTCCAAATCATACGTCGAATAATTCTTCTCGTGATTCTTGAGCTGCCTTGAAGCATACGCTATAACCTTCCCATGTTGCATCAACACACACCCCAAACCAACCCTGGAGGCATCGTAATAAACCACAAATCCTTTCGTGCCTTCTGGCAAGGTCAATATCGGCGCCGAGGTCAACCTCGACTTCAATTCCTGAAAACTTTTCTCACAAGCATCGGACCATTGGAACTTAACTGCTTTCTGCGTCAACTTAGTCAATGGGGAGGCGAGGGTAGAGAATCCCTCCACAACCCTCCGATAATACCCTGCTAAACCCAATAAGCTACAAATTTCCGTCGGGGTCATGGGTATAGGCCAATCCTTCACTGCTGAAATCTTCTAGGGGTCTACTTGAATCCCTTCACTAGAAATAACATGACCCAGAAAGGAAACGGACTCCAACCAAAATTCACATTTTGAAAATTTAGCATACAACTGGTGCTGAAGAGTCTGCAGAACTGCCGTGAGGTGATCGGCAGGATCCTCCCGGCTCCGCGAATAAGCAAGGATGTCATCAATGAAAAAAATCACGAAGGAGTCTAGAAATCGCTTGAAGACTCGATTCATAAGACCCATAAAAGCTGTCGGGGCGTTGGTTAGCCCAAAAGACATGACCAAGAATTCAAATTGACTATAGCGAGTTCTGAAAGCGATCTTGGGAATATCCTGCTCCCTAATCTTCAATTGGTGATACCCGGACCGTAGATCAATTTTGGAGAAGAACCTTGCACCTTGCAATTGGTCAAACAAGTCATCTATCCGAGGCAAAGGATATTTATTCTTGACGGTGACTTTGTTGAGCTGCCGATAATCAATACACATCCGGAGCGACCCATCCTTCTTTCTGACAAAGAGAACCGGAGCACCCCACAGCGACACACTCGGCCGTATAAACCCCTTTTCTAGCAAATCCTTCAGCTGCTCCTTTAACTCCCTTAACTCTGCTGGAGCCATTCTATACGGTGGAATAGATATTGGCTGCGTATCTGGAAATACATCAATCCCGAAATCAATCTCCCTATCTGGCATAATCCCCGGAAGCTCGTCCGGAAACACTTCAAGAAACTCATCCACGACTGGCACGGACTCGGGGGTAGACACTTCTAAAGTGGTGTCCGCCACCCGGACCAAATGATAGATACATCCCTTTTTAATCATCTTCGAAGCCTTAAGGCAGGAAATAAACCTACCCTTTGGCACCACACCATTCCCCTTCCACTCAATAACCGGCTAATTAGGGAACTCGAGTCTCATGACTCTCGTTCGGCAGTCAAGTTTAGCAAATCACGAATAAAGCCAGTCCATACCCATAATCACATCAAAATCCACCATTCCATGCTCGATAAGATCGGTCGTGGTAACGCGACCACATACCGTGACAACACAATTCTTATAAACTCGCGCGGCTGTGATAGAATCACCAACCGGAGTCGATATGGAGAACGGCTCATGAAGCTGTTCGGGTTCTATCCAAAAACTTAAAGCAATGAATGGGGTGACATAAGACAAAGAGGAACCCGGATCAATAAGAGTATAACAATCAATGGCCTGAACAGACAAGATACCTATAACCACATCCGGAGAAGCCTCTTCACTCTAACGTCCACTCAAAGCATAAAACCGGCTGGGTCCACCTCTACCACGAGCCCCACCCCTAACTGCACCACGCCCTGCTGGGGCTGGAGGACGCACGGATGATGTGGCGGCTGAAGAACCGGATGACTGAGCAAATCCCCTACCCATGCCCTGACAGGGCGCACGACAGTCCCTCTAGACCTCTCACCCCGCATCTGTAACACACCATGATATCCAAATAACAAGTCTCGGAATGGAACCTCCCACACTTGGTGCATGGAGCCCTCCCCTCCTGCCGTGATCTCCCTCCTTAACGACCGGACTGATGGGGTCTTCTACTGTCTGAACCTGGTCTCAAGTGACTGCTCTGCGGATGACTGTGCACAGATGGCGGTGCGCTCGCTGAAGACTGAGCATATGACTGGGATGGCCTTGATGGCCCTCTCCACTGAACGGGTCTCCCTGAGTGACCCACTAATAGGGCTCTGCTGCTACTCTCCCTTTCCGCCCGTATCTTCAACTTTCTAGCCTCTGTGGCCTGAGCGAATCCTACAATCTTTCCATAATTCATATCCGAGTGTAAGGCTGCTATAGCAACCTCATTCACCACTAAAGGACTAAGGCCCTGAACGAATCGCCGAACTCGAGCATTCATGGTCGACACTAACTGAGGAGCATACTTGGACAATCTCTCAAACTCCATGTGGTACTCCCAAACACTCATACTGCCCTGCTTGAGGGCCTCAAACTCAGTGGCACGGGCTGCCACTGTCTCGGCAGGCAAGAAGTGGTCCATAAATGCATCTACAAACTCATCCCATCTAGCCGGAGGTCTTCCCTCCTCATGGGAATCCTCCCACATCTCGAACCACGAATACGCTGCTCCCCTGAACCTGTATGAAGCCAACTCAACTCCCTCCATCCCCGAAGCCTTCATTACTCGAAGGGTCTTATACATCTCATCAAGGAAATCCTGCGAATCAGCCTCTGGGTCTGTGCCTGACAACTCTGGAGGGGCTAACTGCAGAAACTGGTTGACTCTGGAACTGGCGGAATCTCCCTGTCCGTTGGAGGATGTAGGGGCATCATGACATCTCTGGGCCTGAGCAGCCACTAACTGGGTAAACATACGGATGGCTCCTCTAAGGTCCTCATCAGGAACCCCGAGACCAGAAGCTGGAACTACATCAGAATCAGGAATATCGGCGGGAGGGATGGTATCACCCTCTGCCGCAGCAGGAACAGGAACACGCTGGTCTGGGATAGACGGGCCAGGTAGATTCAAGACCGGGGAGTCACTCTCACCTATGGTATCAGGTACATGAATCATTGCCTCACTTGGGGTGGCATTGGCCCCAAGGCTGAGTCTAGCTCTCTTCTTAGATGCCATTAAAGAAAAATTCGAAACAGAGCACGAGTTAGACATAGACACTTCAACTTTTCACTTCACCGCACGATATAGAATAATAAAGAAGAGGGTAATTTCCTAAATGTCCATGCAGCCCCCTACTTATAGATGTGGTCGACAACACACCGATAAGAAGGACTCTACTAGGCACGGCTCCGAGACATCCTAGGACTCTTTTAAAACCTTAGGCTCTGATACCAAGTTTGTCATGCCCCAAAACCGAGGGACGCGATCGGCGCTCAACCGGAGGACCCCAATCAAGCGGACCTGGAATTGCCTTTCCTATCCACGCGTTACCCCGTGATTTCAATATACATTATTCCTGCACAATAGCCATTTATAACTTAAGCATAAAATTACAACTTGAATTCATTTCTACTTTTAATCATTACCATCATATGATACCAAATACTCACAACATTTGCCAACACGTATCATGATTCCGAACCGTACCATTACTTACTCAAAATACGTATGTACACCACCCACATTGTGTCTACGGAGCCTCTAAGGATACAAAAGGATGATACAATACTTGCCGGTAATAAGGATCCGGCTATACCTTACACAAATGCCAAAACAAGACTCCGAAATAAAAAGTGGCATGAGCCACGCATGGCCCCGAGAGAAAAGGGGCTCACCAATTCAGCTGACGGAACGTGAAGTAGTGCTACGGGCGGTGGACTGGAGTACCTGCTATAGATCCACCTACAATCATAATACGAGTGTAGCACCCCCGGCAAAAGGGACGTTAATACATTTGAATTGTACTGGTATGTATGAACAAACTTTACCCCAAGTAAACTCAAACAATACACAAGTAATGTACAGTAATAGAATCAACAATCAAATGCACATGAAAGGAACAACCAAAGTCAAACAAGTTTCACAATCTCTCCTTTTTCCCTTCCAACATCATTTTATTACATCAATGATTTCACAACTTTCACATACGTTCATTTCAATAGTGATTTCGATCACTTTTCCCCCCTTATTACCTCGACTACCCTTATTACCTCGGCTACCCTTATCACCCCAACCCACAATTTATCATTTTGTGTTGCGGCGCGCAACCCGATCCCATCGGACAATCACATTTCACACAACAACAATAGTCCAAAGTTCAATCACATGGCTTCAGGCCATCCAGAATATCATTTCACAACAACGATAACAATAATTCACAAAGAACCACAACAACAATTCTCAAGGAATAATAACAACAATTCTCAAAGAATAACAACAACAATTCTCAAAGAATTTCCATAACCATCAATACCTTTTCCATCATATTCAATAACTCATATGCATTTTATGTCACAACGATAATTGCCCATGACAAGCTATATATGTTATTACCACAGTTGTTCCAATTGCATCATTTACGATTTCCTTCCATTATTTTTTGCTCAGCTCTTACCACATAACACTTTCACAATCACACATTTGGTTTATTGCCAGTAACATCCACCATTATATCGGGAGGCTTAACCACGAACACTCAATTCATACCAATCGCAGAGTTTCACACATAATCCACGTAGATATCACATACTAAATATTCGTACATCAAACAAGGTGATTTTACAAAGGTCAAAGTTAGCCATACATACCTGGAGCCGAATCCCCTTTTAACTTCTACTTTAAATTTACCAAACAGTCTAGCAACGCCAATCTAGTGCACAAGTTAACACATATATCATAGAATTGAAGCTCACAATTACCACCCGAACATATTTAGGTCATCAGCCCTTCTTTTGCAAACCTCTACCTCTACCCAATTTTCCATACTAGGTTTTAGGTTTTAAAAGACATGCATGTATGTTTCGACTTCGTTTTCAAGAATCAATGCATGAGAATCCCCATTTATGTTTACACCTGAAATTCAATGAAAAAGGGTTGGGGATTTTTACCTGCAAGAATGGAGAAGAAGACAATTACTAGGTTTTGAGCACAAATTTTTTTTACGGGGCCTTACATTAATACCCCAATGGAAACATGAACAACTAACATGTAACAATAAAACAACTCAATGAAGAGAACACAGTTAACATGAAGCAATTAGACATGGAACATTTGTGATCAAATAACAATTAAGGCACGGAAGCATGTATGATCAAGTAGCAATTAAGGCATGGAAACATGTATGATGAAGTAGCAAATAAGACAAGAAATGGTATAATAGGAAACGAGGAGGGGAACAAACTAAAAATGGAAATTTTGTGGCGCATAGGTACTCGTCACCACACCTATACGCCACACACATGAAATTTCATTTACCACATAAGTCGGGAATTCTTATTCCCTCAAGTCAAGGTTAACCCAAACACTTACCTCAAGCCAACGGACATTTCAACACTCAACCACCGCTTTCCCTCTCGATTCCACCACCAATTCACTCGTATCTAGCCATGATTAATTCAATAACATCAATAAATTCTAATTAAACCAATTTAAATGCATGAATATGAATTTCCCAATGATTTTCCCAAAAAGTCAAAACCCAACCCCAGGCCCACTTAATCAAAACCCGAGGTTCGAACCAAAACCCGATTACCAATTCTTCCACGAACTCAAATATGCAATTAGTTTTGAAATACGACCTCAAATTGAGGTCCAAATCCAAAAAATTTAAAAATCCTAACTCCTACCCAAAAACACCCAATTTACCATGAAAACACCTAGATTTTGAAATGAAATCATGTAAAAAGATGAAATGGATTGAAGAAAATGAGTTAGAAATCACTTACCTATGATTTCAAGAAGTTTGAGTCTTTGAAAAATCGTCTAAGGATGTTTAGGGTTTGAAAGAAGTGTAAAATGATATAAAATCCCGTCTGAAATTCCACTTAACAGGTCACAGATATCGCAATTGCGATCAGGGGTTCGCAATTGCGAACCCTTAGAATTTCTGCTACATTCGCATTTGGAACAAATACGTCGCATTCGCGACCAGTCCCCTCCCAGCTCTTACTTAGAAATTGCGACGTTTTCTTCGCAAATGCGAAGACTGTGGCCCAGGTTACTCTTCACAATTGCGATGAATTACTCGCAATTGCCACATTGACAGGCCTCGCAATTGCGAACTCTGGTCTCTCAATTGCGAGATCATAGGCCAACACCAGTACTGATACCTGCAACAATTTTTCCTAAGTACAAAACACTCTGTGGCCCATTTAAAACTCACCCGAACCCTCGGGGCTCCAACCCAAACATGCACACAAGTCTGAAAATATCATACGGACTTGTTCGTGCAATCAAATCATCAAAATAACATCAACAACTACGAATTTAACCTCAAATTCATGAAATTCTTCAAGAACATTGAAATTTCCATTTTCTCAATTAAAGGTCCGATTTATACCAAATCAACTCCGATTCTTACCAAATTTCACAGAAATGACGTAAATACTATATTAAACATGTACCGGGCTCCGGAACCAAAATACGGGCCCGATACGATCAAGAACACACACCATTTTATTTCCTCAAGTCTTTATATTTTCCAGCGAACAATTTTCTTTAAAATTTCATTCCTCGGGCAAGGGACCTCGGAATTCGATTCCGGGCATACGCCCAAGTCCCATATTTTACTGCAGACCCTATGGGACCGTCAAATCATGGGTCCGAGTCCGTTTACCCAAAATATTGACCGAAGTCAACTTTAACAAATTTTAAAGGCCAAATTTTGTATTTTTCTTAAAATTCACATAAAAGCTTTCCGAAATCGCGCTCGGACCGTGCTCGCAAATCGAGGAGTGATACAAAAAGGTTTTCAAGGCCTCAAAACACGGAAGTGGACTATAAAACAAAAGATGACCCTTTGGGTCATCACATATATGCACCACCACCTGATCAGGTTGTATATGTTGATGATTTTGTCCACTAAAGCCGAGATGATATGATGGGATGCCCTCAGAGGCTTGATGATATTATGTAGGCATATACCTATGCATGATATGATATTTATACGCATATGCATGACATTATAAATGTTTCATGATTCACATAGCTATGCAGACTTACAAGTTGAGTCCTTTACTCCATGTTTCTTTTATGTTTTTTATATACTGACATTTATGCCTTACATACTCTGTACATTATTCGTATTGATGCCCCTATTTCCTGGGGCTTGCAATTCATGCCTACAAGTGTAGGTAGACAGGCTGGTGGCCCCCCTTCTTATGATCCTTGCTCAGCGAGAGTTGGTGTGCTCCATTTAATCCATAGCTATTATTGGGTTATGGTATGATACTTTTGTATACATATATGGGTATGACGGGGCCCAATCCTGTCCTTTATAAGATTGTACACTCTATTAGAGGTATGTAGACAGTCATGTGTAGTCAGATAGTATGAGGCCTTGTCGGCTTCTATTTTGATATATAGTTTCCATACCAGCATTGTTGGCTCGCCCTATTCCGCATATATATTAACACACACACACACACACACACACACACACACACACACACACACACACACACATATATATATATATATATATATATATATATATATATATATATATGTCTATTGGGCATGTTTCCTCATGTATGTTATTCACATGATTCAGCAGTTATTGATAGGTGTTATGCATAACCTACCCCTATTTCATGTTTATATCTTAGACGTATTCTTAGAAGTGTTGGACAGACAGGACTTGAGCACTCATCATGCCCTATCGATTTAGGTCATGACAAAAGAGGTATCAGAGCAGTTCCATCCTAGGTTTGTCTACAGACCGTGTATAGTAGAGTCTTGTTTATGAGTATATTGTGCACCAAACTTATAAACAAGAGGTTGCAGGACATATAGGATGTTATTCTCCCTTCTTATCTTAGTTTGTGCAATATAAGGATTTATTTTTCTAACGATATGTTATGTTTTCAGCGATTCCTAAGAAGGCTATAGCCGCCTAGATGGGTAAGTCTGTGGCTGATGAGACTACGAGTCGAGCACCACGAGTTACCAGGGCTCTAGAGAGTC
The DNA here is from genome assembly GCF_001879085.1 of Nicotiana attenuata. Taxonomy (NCBI): domain Eukaryota; kingdom Viridiplantae; phylum Streptophyta; class Magnoliopsida; order Solanales; family Solanaceae; genus Nicotiana; species Nicotiana attenuata. The sequence goes on from NC_031998.1 coordinate 17,882,877, forward strand.
TTAGAGTGAGACTCCATCAACGACTTCACATACCCTGCCCTCTCTAGAGGAGATTCAATCGGAACCAGCTCCAGCGCCTGCCCTAGTACCCGTATCTCCTCAGCCAGATGCACCGGGTCAAGAGATGAGGGATGGTATTCTGTCGTTGACTCTATTAGTGGCCACAGAGGCTCGGCGCCAGGAAGTAGGTATTGGTCATGTATATAGGGCCATCAATGCGAGGGTTCGTTATTTCATTTATTTGGACCCTTCGGTATTCACTGGGGTAGATTCAAACAAGGACCCTCAGGTATTTATCGATAGGGTGTAGAGGACATTGAGGGTAATGAAGGCCACTGCAACTAAGCTAGCTTCCTATAGACTTTGGGATATTGCAGTTCATTGGTACGAGTCTTGGGAGTTGTCCATAGGCGAGGATGGCCATCCAGGAGTATGGCAAAAGTTTACAAAGGCATTTCTTTTTCATTATTTGCCACTAGAGCTTAGACGGGCGAGAGTTAAAAGGTTCTTGACTCTTCGGCAGGGTAATATGAGTGTTCGGGAGTACAACCTTCTGTTTGACTCTTTGGCTAGGTATGCTCCTACTATTGTTGCTATGATGGTGGATCGTGTTCACCGATACGTGATGGTATTGGAGCCGCACCTGCTTGATGACTGTATTTTGCTCTCACTTCAGGCAGACATGAATATTTCTCGTATCTAGGCGACGCTCAGGGCGTAGATGAGCGTAAGCAGAGGCAGAGGGCCGATAGTGAGCATGATAGGGCGAGAGTAAGAAAGAAAGATCTTCAGGTCCTTCTGGTGAGTTTCGAGGTGGTCAGAGACAACAGTACCCGAGGTACCTAGCCCAGCCATCGGCTAGTGCACCCCTTCAGTTTGCCGGTAGGAGATTCGATCATTCCATATATTTAGTGCCCATTCAGAGTTCTAGGGCCTCTAGTTCTCAATATAGGGGTGAGTCAAGTTAGATGAGGCCGCCCTTTCCACAATGTGCTGAGTGTGGTGAGCAGCATGCCAAGTAGCACCTTGTGGGGTTGTGTGTTTGTTATACATATGGTTATCCAGGCCATGTTATGAGAGATTGTCCGACGAGAGGTGGTGAAGGTATATTTCCTTTCTCAAGGCAAGGAAGATGATCAGAAAGGGCTATATTTATCACTTAGTTCGGGTACATGATATGAAAGTAGAGTCACCTACCCTTCAGTCTATCCCTGTGGTTAATGAGTTTACTGATGTGTTCGCGATAAGCTTCTAGGCCTTCCGCCATTGCGGGAGATTGAATTTGCTATTGACATATTACCAGATACTCAACTGATATCTATTCCTCCTTGTAAAATGGCACATGCGGAGCTGAGAGTGTTGAAAGAACAACTGAGGGATTTGCTTGAAAAAGGCTTTACCAGACCCAGTACATCACTGTTGGGAGCACCTGTGTTATTTGTGAGAAAGAAAGATGGTTCCTTGCGGATGTGTATTGATTATAGGAAGTTGAATAAGGCAGCGATAAAAAATAAGTACCCGCTCCCGAGGGTTGATTATTTATTTGATCAAATGCAGGGTGCCAGGTGTTTCTCGAAGATAGAATTGAGGTCGTGGTACCATCAGGTAAGGGTTAAAGAGAAAGATATTCCGAAGACAACATTTAGGACCAGATACGGGCACTTTGAGTTTTAGGTTATGTCTTCGGATTGACCAATGCCCTAACAACATTCACAGACTTGATGTTTCAAGATCTATTCGTGATTGTATTTATAGATGGGATTTTGGTTTACTCTCATTCAGATTCTGAGCATGCATATCATTTGTGTACTGTGCTCAATGTTATTCAAGAAAGGAAGTTATACGCAAAATTCTTTAAATGTTAATTCTTGTTGAATTTTGTAGCTTTCCTTGGGCATATTATTTCAGGTGAGGGTATCCGGGCTGATACACAGAAGATTGAGGCAGTGAAGACTAGGCCTAGAACCATGACACCGACGGAGGTTCGTAGCTTCCTAGGTTTGGCAAGTTATTACAAGATATTGTTATAGGGCTTTTCTTCTCTTTCATCACCATTGACAAAGTTAACTCAGAAGGCAACTACGTTTCAGTGGACTAGCTCTAGTGAGCAGAGTTTCCAGGCATTGAAGGACAAATTGACTTCAGCACCGGTTCTGACACTCCCAGAGGGAACCGATGGTTATGCTATCTATTGTGATGCTTTGGGCGTTGGATTGGGTTGTGTACTTATGCAGCATGTTAAGGTTATAGCTTATGCTGCTAGACAACTAAGAAAGAATGATAAGAATTACTTGACCCATGATTTAGAGTTAGCGGCGGTGATTCATGCACTAAAGATGTGGAGGCACTATTTGTATGACATTCATGTTGATATATATACATATCATAAGAACCTTCAGTATGTCTTAAAGCAAATGCAATTGAATTTACGTCAGAAATGATAGTTGGAGCTACTCAAAGACTATGATGTTGATATTTTATACTATCTCGGGAAGGCGAATGTAGTAGCTGATGCCCTCAGTTGTAGATCTTTGGGTAGCCTATCATATTTACAGCCAGGGAAGAGTAAGATAGCCCTTGAGATTCATCATCTATTTAATCTTGAGTTCGATTGCTAGATTCAGGTGATACCGGAGTTACTATTCAAAACATGACAACATCTTCTTTAGTAACTAAAGTGAAGGAATGCTAGTAAGGGGATCCTGTGCTAGATCATTACAGAGATACAACCCCTTAGAGGAGAAGACACCATTTGAGATTACAGGAGATGAAGTCCTCAAATATCGGGGTCGATTATGTGTTCCTAATATGGCAGGGCTGCGCTAGCAGGTTATGGGAGAAACTCACTATTCTCATTATTTTTCATCCAGAAGAAACGAAGATGAATCATGATATCAGGGAAATATACTTGTGGGACGAAATGAAAAAAGATGTAGTAGAGTTTGTTGCTCAGTGCCCTAATTGTCAGCAGGTTAAGATTAAGCATCAGAAATCCGACGGATTATTGCAGGCTATAGAGATCCCGACTTGGAAATGGGAAGTAATTAATATGTATTTCATCATAGGCTCACCTCATACCCAGCGTAAGTTTGATTCAATATGGGTGATTGTTGATAGACTTACAAAATCAGCCTATTTTCTGCCAGTTAGGACTACGTATTCAGCAATGGATTATTTAAGGCTTTACAATAAGGAGATAGTGCGACTTCATGGTATCTCTATATCTATTATCTCTGATAGAGGTACTTAATTTACATCTAATTTTGGGAGGTCCTTCCAAAAAGGATTGGGGACTCAGGTAATTCTTAGTACAACATTTCATCCCCAGACAGATGGTCAAGCTAAGCGTCCTATTCAGACACTTGAGCATATGCTACGAGCTTGTGTGATAGACTTTCCTTCCAACTTGGAGTCTGTATATCAAGTTTTTCATGTGTCTATGCTCTGTAACTGTATCGGAGATTCTTCTAGAGTCGTTTCAATCAGTGATTTCCAGGTCTTAGAGCAACAATCATATAAGGAAAAGTTGTCGTTGCTATACTAGATAGACAAGTTCGGAGATAGAGAACTAAGGATGTATCTTCGGTTAAAGTATTTTGGAGAAACAAGAATGTGTACGAGATAAAGTCTAGGTACACTCTCTTGTTTCCACTTCCAAAGGAGGAGCATACTGATACATTACAGCCTTTAGGTGTGTATATGATACTGGATTTTAATGTTAGTTATTGTCATTGGTCATGTGAGGCCATTGATGTTATTGATGATTGTGGCCCGATGTGGATTTGTATAGTTTGTTTTACTGCATGAAAGGTTGGTAGTAGTACTGTTACAGAAAAGACTCTACCAAAATTTCTATAGATCTTTGAAAGCTTAACATTCGATGACGAATGTTTCTAGGGGGGAAGATTGTTACACCCTGTGCATCCCAAGGTGACATATAATTAATATGATATTTGTTAATCATGATCTAAATGAGTGTAAAGTCATAATATGACTATATATGATGTTTTTATATAAAATAAAAAGTTTGGGAAAAATCAGATTTAAGTTGCGGAAAAACCGACTAAGGATTTGTCTTGTAATGAAGCTTTTTGAGTAATATATTTCGTGTGTTATATGAGGTCTTTTTTGGGACATATTATATAAAAATTGAATTTCTTGGAATTTATTATCCAAAAATCTTAACCGTTCATTCATACGATGTTTAGATAAAAAGATATGAGCGTCTGAAGAAGGGCCAATGCAAGGGTGCCAGACTAGCACCTCTTTGACTTTTCAAAAGTTGATATATACAGTTCGTAAGTCATCTTGCTATTCATATTTATTTAGCACATCAACAGATACACCCATAAACCTATCCTTAAGCTCTCTACAAGGGTTTCAAAAAAGATTAACATCCCGGGTACGAAATCAAGAAGCGATAACATTAGAACGATCCCTATGACGTAAGTATCATTATATTACCTCTTTTTTTCTTTATAGTTTTAGTTTTGGAAGGTACTTCATTGATAACAAAGTGCCTTCTTTCTGTATTTAAGCTATTAAATGTCAAGGAAGGTTGATATTTTCATTTCCTAAAAGTTCGAACTCACGAGAAGGTGACCGGAAGCCATGAGTTCGATTTATTCCATTTTTAGTATACTACTTCGTAGTCCACTCGTGTTTGCCTCTTGTGCCGATGATTTATGGAGTTTGGAAGGATAAAGGGTGTGGAGAAACGCCACATGTGGTTGGATAGTGGGCTAGTCGCTCGTCGTTGCAGTTTCAGGCTAATTGATAACTTGTTAAGTGAGTATGTTATAGTATATTTGGGGTTTTTGTTGTATTAAAGGTCCCGAATTGTAGTTAGGTTATTTTTGAGTTGCTGATTGTAATGTATTGTAGTCTCTCCTATAGTAGTCTTGAGGGAGCAATAAAATCAGGGGATATATTATTCCCATTTTTTTGTTACAGATTATGTTAGTTTCATTATATAAATGAGAGAGTCATTTGTAACTTGACAGTAGCTTCACTGTCATTGTTGTAGATTAAGGTGCAGCGAGATGAGTTTAGAATTGTAATTGAATAGATTTCTATAAGGTATATTAAGGCTATCACTTCTTTCCTTCTGGCATGATACAATGAAACGAGCAAATAAGTAACTTTCACATATGTCATATTATTATATTATCTGTTCATGGGTCTCAAAAGTACGTAAGTTGATAAAGTTTATTTCGTGATATTAGCCGAAGGCATAATGATCTTATCATCCGAGAGATCTTATTGACGTACTTCTTATTCATTGCATTCTTTTATACATGTACATTGACCCATGACCAGATGGTGTTATATACGAGTATATTATATGTATATATGGCATGGTGAAAGGTTACGATATTGTATACACACCACCACCTGATCAATTGGTATACGTTGATGATTTCTCCTAATGTGGCAGAGATGATATGATGGGATGCCCTCAGAGGCTTGATGATATTATGTACGCATAAACATATGCATGATATCACATTTATACGCATATGCATAACATTATAAATGTTTCATGATTCACCAAGCTATTCAGAATTACAGGTTGAGTCCTTTACTCCATGTTTCCTTCATGTCTTTTATATACTGATATTTATGCCTTACATACTCGGTAAATTATTCGTACTTATGCCCTTATCTCCCGGGGGCCTATCTTCCATGGCCGCATGTGCAGGTAGACGGGCTGACAGTCCCCCTTCTTAGGATCCTTGCTCAGCGAGAGTTGGTGTGCTCCATTTGATTCGTAGCTGTTATTGGGTTTTGGTACGATACTTATATATATATATATATATATATATATATATATATATGGGTATGACGGGGCCCAGTCTCGTCCTTTATATAGTTGTCAAGAGTTGATGGGCCTAGTTAAGCTTACTAAGCCCAAGTTGTCAAGAGTCCAACATCTTTCTTTATTCTACATTGAACAATATTCACTATTTTATATATATATATATATATATATATATATATATATATATATATATATATATATATGTCCTTGTGGGAATGTTTCCCTACGTATGTTATTAACATGATTCAACAGTTTATTGACAGGTGTTATCCGTGACCTACCCCTATTTCATGTATATATCCTAGACATATGCTTAGCGATATTTGATAGGTAGGACTCAGGTAGTTGTCACGGCCCATCGATTTAGGTCGTGATAGTCCAAGTAGCTGGACCTAGTTAAGTTTACCAAGCCTAAGTTGTCAAGAGTCCAGCATCTTTCTTTCTTCTACGTTGAACAATATTCACTATCGTTTGCTACTTACGTGTGTGTCTGTATATCTGCACGACTAACTTATCTATTGGATGATTTTCGATGCTTGATTATCTAAGAACATAGGCAAGCCATAAAACAAAGAGTTTTATCTTGTTATAACTAATAATTATCAATGAGTTTGGTCTTTGACAGATTCAAAAAACCAAAATGGACTCTCTTTACAAAATCAGAACTACAAAAATAATTGCGAAGGTGTTTTGAAGAATGAAAACCAAACACAACCAATTTTACAAACTAACGGGCCTCAACGAGTTTCAAAATCAAGGTTTCGATTGAGATTGAGAAGGTATACTCATTCCAACTTGAGACATATTTTCAAATGGTTCACTTATTCTACTAAGTTATATATGAATAACCATATTTTTCAAAACACAAAACTCTCTTTCAAATAAAATATTTCTTACAATATAGTTCTTGAAAATAAAGTTTATCTAGTTTTCAAATGTCATGCCCCAAACCTGAAGAGGCGTGGCTGGCATCCAGTTCCATACTCGGCCCGAGCGTAGCACTCTGTAACTGTGAACTCTAGAGGGGTAAACCTCAACTTAGGCCGATGAGGCCATATTCTGAATCGTCTAAAAATAATGCCTCTCTTAATCTGTGGGGTAAACATACCCAAAAGATGATATATATAACTATGCAGGACGACGAAGCTGCCATGAATATCTATTGATATTATCTGAAGGTATTCTTACCTGCTGATACTGACTCAACTCTCTCAATATAGTAAGTAAAATAGTTGTCCGGCCATATAAGGTTCGGTATGTGTAACTGCTCTACCGTAACAACTCAACTCAGTCTACCATAGCATAAGGAGATTCAAAATCAGTGTTGAGCAAAAAGCTAAGTTTGTAACTTAAGCTAGTAGCTCGTTTTTTGTAAATTTGGGCAGCATCTCCCTTGTAACAAGGGCCTCCTCCAATACCATAAAACAACAAAAACAACCAGAGCAATACAATAAGAACAAAATCAATAATAGGGTACAAAATATTTCGTTAACAAGTCATCAACATATCACGATGAGAGGCAAGCTCGGATTGAATCCCTTTAGCACCCTTCAACCCTATTATAACGCCTTATAGACTTCGTACATTAACTTAACAACATCATTAAAGTTATAATGAAGTCCATCAATTTATGTTATACCATATATTTATAACAAAGGAAATAATCCACAACTCCAACTATCTTCAATTAGCAACTTTATTCAGTAATTCATGTCTAGTCCATCAATTTAACATAATCAACATCAAGATAAACTTAAGCACATGCAAGAACACAATACAAATACCTCCTAAAGTAGCTTCAAGTTGAAATCAAAGTTATATTTAGCTTACAACATCCCTCAATGGAAATACAACGCCATATAAGTGACTTCAGCTAATCCAAGTATTATCTTGTAGTTTATCATCCTATCAACTTAACCAACATACAAGCAAGCTTAAGAACAATTACTAGTCTATTATACTCACCTTTCCCATAATAGACTAATCCAACTTGCAATTTTAACCAAACAAAGCCCATAACTATCCTCAATGACAACACAACCTCAAAGGGGTGTTGTTCATTACCAGAACTAACTTTTGATGTTGAAATATGGCGTAATCCATTTGCAAGACTTGAAATAACCTAGAGTTGATATGAATACCTTATGAGAGTATTTTACAGAACTTAAAACACCTAAAACAACCTCCCACACGAGCTGGAACCACCCAAACATCAGCAACAACAAGAAGAACAAGAAACTTACTAGCGCAACGGGATTCCGACACTTGATTTGTGTTGTTTGCCCTTTGATTGGGTCTTAGATCATTAGAGAACCTTGAGAGAGTGTTTCTAGGTGTCTAGGGTCGGAAGATAATAAAAACGAATGAGTTAAAATGGGGTTGAGGTGTCTTATATATATCAATATATCTCAACCGCCATTGTGGGTCCCTTAGAGAACTGCTTGGCGCAATCTCGCGAAAACCAGCATATCTCCCTACTCCAACATTGTATTTACAAAAGGTTTAATGAGTTAGAAACTATACTAATAGATCTTCCATTTGGTTGGTAGATCCCCCATAATTCGAAGTAAATTGGGAGAAATCCGCATCTATATTTGACCTAATTTTAGCATATTTATGAATGTAACTTGTGATGACCGTTGCCAACTTTTGTTCCACAACTTGCTTGACTTAAAAACATAACAAACGACTATCATACGACTAAAATAACTCATAACATAACCTCCTTATCTTGTTAAGCACCCTAGTCTCATCACAAAAGTACACGTTATAACATTCCCAACTTGTCAACATTCGACGAAATATATTTTCTTCAATTTGTTTATCTTCTTAACCATTCAACTCTCTTGATACTTGTTATCCATGATCTTAAAGATTTGTAATCTCCAAGGTAACATGATTAACTTACTTTATGTAATATCAAAGATGATCTCATTTCTGAGCTTACATCAATTGATTTACGAATACTCTTTCTTACGAAGATATGGGGTGTAACATCATTCCCCCCTTTGTAACATTCGTCCTCGAATGTTGACTGACGCGCTTATCGATCTCATAACCTAAAACACTTACAAATTCTTTACTTCTGTCCTTTCCATCTAGGCTATTGTTCTGTGAATAAATCCAAAGGCCAGGGCATTCCCCCTTTTAGGCCTCTTTTTGACGCCACGACTTGTGGTCGGAATTCCTCCAATCTCGTAACTGTTGTTATCTTATGTCATGCAGCCTGTATGACTCTATCCTTACATGTGCGCCAATGTGACTCCTCTCTCCCTTTTCATTTAGATTTTATCCAATCTCTAGGCCTCACTTTGTGAACATATACAGAACTATGACAAGCTATCCCTCTGGGAATCCATAGGTGTACTGAAGTTTTTCGCTCGGTATTTTGTCAAACTTATGACTATTTCAATATCTTGTTTCATAGCCTCGTTATATATGATTATGGCTTTACTATATCTAGATATCTTATACTATACCAAAACACTTACTTTGATTTATTATGGCCAAGGTCTGCTACCCAACTCCATATTACCCTCTCGTTGCTTATCCTATATGTATAAATTTAAGTTCTTAATGCTTCCTCATTACTATTGTTGATTCACCTTAATGTTGATCTATAATCTACCACTAATTGCTTGAAACCTCTTATGTAATATATTGTCACTAGGGCTCACGTCTCATCAGGGAACATCTGGATTTATTTGCCTGATCCACCAATGATCCATACTATAATTCAATAATCGTATTTCACAGCATCTTAACGGGATTCACCTTATGGGGGTATTTTAATCATGTACAATTCATGAAATCCATTTTCTTTGAATCATTATCCAATCAAAGGCCTAAACGTCATCCTCTTATCTATCATAATTATACCTTTATTCTACCACAAAGGCAACATTCCATCTCTTTTAAATTCACCTAGTCATAAACTCCTCTGAGTTCACTCATGCTATACCGAGCTTTTTATAACTTATGGAAACCATCAACTATCTTGTTGTGATGGGTTTAGTCACGAGGACTTACTTATTCTCGTCACCTTCTCACTCACCTTTTCTTATCCTTACTCTTGTCTACCTAAAACCTTGTCACTCTACCATACTTTAGCTTGCGACCTACATATATCTATTTATACTACTCGCAACCTTCCTTTAACTTGATAACACCATATTTCCTTATGTTATTCTGGAACATCAAGCGAGACATCACATCGTCTCTAAATCTTCCTTACTATCTTAACTAGACCTCTTTGTACCTGGAAACCATAGGTTGGAAGATATGCCACTGACGACAACACTATCATTTCTTGATACAAAATTACGACACTTCCAGCCCTCTATCTAATATCATGATTATTCGTAACCTTCTGTACTGGGGCATCTTGTAACTTCTTCACATGTACCTTACTTTCCTATAAATCGTGCATCGTATATTCTATATCTTTCATAACCTCCCTTCCACATAGGTAGAATTCACATCCACACCTTAATGTTCTACTATAATACTTGCACATCATGTGCATACACAATCCGACGAAGGCTTCATACTGACTTCTTATGAGGTTGGTGTTGTTCTAACTAGATTTATGTAGAGCCATTATAGAATATGGCCGTTGTACTATCTCTTTTGTACCTCTGATATTTATAGTGATTCTACAATATTCTGAATCACGATTTCTATACTCGTTTGGGTCTAATAATCAGACTCGTAATTCACTTAGCTAGTTTCCTATTCTATCTCAGCCTTTATGTAGGCTTACTTTATCTTCCAATCTACGGCTCAGGGTATTAGTTATTACTTTAACTCCTCGTGGATGTATGGAACATCCATGATATAACCATCTAGCAATTCAAGCTTTTGTCCGTGACGTAGACTCAATTATTTCTTTTAACTTATACTGGAGTCTCCTATAGCTGTATCATAATCAACATATATGTTGCATGGACAACACTCTGAAACCTTAAGTGTGTTCATAACGTGACTAACTCTACGTTATAAATCGAATAATTCCTTTCGTGCCTTCTCAGCTTTCGTTAAAAATAAGCTATTACTTTACTTGGTCGTTCTGCCACTTGTTGCATGGATATTTAGCTTATCTTACTGCCCACGTATATTGGAATTTTGTGCAACTCATATGATCTCGAATATTACTTTGGATTTTACTTCCAGTTCCTTAGTTACAATAGGTACCACTTTCTTATAGAGTGCATACAATGTTGTAGCGAGACTGTTGTTACTAGACCATTATTTATTTAGGTCACTATGCTTAGTTTGAAGCCTTCTTCCTTATTTCCTCAGCTAGTCTTTCACTGTAACATTTAGGGAAGACTCTCCGACTCTTGTAAAGCTGTGAGGTTATCCCATCATTTACCTGATGGAATTTTTGATGTTCTTACTAACCTATAAATAACCTTAGTTACATACCTCCGTGCCCTTGTTCTCATACAGTTACTTTTGAACTCAATTTTTTTCTGTCCCCCTCGTGGCACTCTCTTTTAGTTCCATAACACTTTTACGGCAACAATAACTACCTCAGCTCCTATCTAAATATTTCTCAAGGATTACCATGTCGTATCTGCGAGACTGAATTCCCTATGTTGGGGTTCACTAGGCTTATCTTGCACGATCTGTTGATCTATCTGTATCCTCATGTCTAGCCATAACTAGGCTCTTCCCCGATCAACTACTAACTACTCGTTGGTCCATTCTCATATCTATATTCCGTGTAATCTCTCTATGGTTGTTTCCTTTGTCTTAACTTACCTCTCGCATTGGCTCCTTATGTATCAAGTGTTCATTTGCACTTATTTATCAATAACATACTGCGAGGGAACCCTTACTGCATCTCCCCGCCATCGTGCTTGTATAATGTTCTGCAGTCATAACATATATGTAGGATCTGAATAAATGCAATCTCATCCCTTTTTCCTTTTTACCACATTCTTCATTTACTAGTCCATAGTTACCTCTTCATTTTTGGCATGATTTCACATCTTCACTGACTCTTACTTGCCTTGTGGTAACCCTTCTATACCAGGGATAACTGAATTCTTACACGCGAGGGTGACACCTAGTGTAGCTGGCACACTTAGTACCTTAAGCATAACTCTGCTCACATTGCTTGCTTTTGGGAAGCGTCTTCCTGAATGACCTTTAGATGGTATTCTTCCTTTGTCCATTCTATCATTTCCGGAACACGATTTCTAAAATTCTTATGATGTCGCTATTATCGAATCCTTTTGTCCCTAAATCATGTTCCATTTTTTTCTTGTTTACTAGCCTATGTTGATTTCTATTACTCCGGAGGGGGGGGGAGGGGGGGTCTAACCTAGCCTTCTGGTAATTACGTTGGAGTCGCCAACTCATTTTCTCAAAATGAGGATATGACTTTATGGCTTATACTCTTTTATAGTCTCAAGGCATGTCACCTCTTGTCTTTTCCTTTACTTGACTATAGACTATGTCATCCTGTCATATTATGATTTACCGTTACCACCCTTTTATCACATCTTACTCTTAATGCTTCATTTACTCTCTTCTCTGTTTATTACCTTATTCTAAAGACTTCAACAAAACATTCTTTCACTTTTATCTCCCCTTGCTTCATCCCACTGGCTCTTCGGGTTGCCTATTATTCTCATTTTACTAGGGGTGGGAGTTTTAATAAAGTAAATATTTATCCCTTATAGGATGCCACTACATGTCTTTTGATATTTTGGAATGTTCTAGTATTCATATCTGATTGTATTATTCTAGAGTGCACCATCAGGTATGCACGATCTAATAGGGTCTCAAACAGAATTGGAAATAAATGAAAACCTTGTGAGAGTATTTTACAGAACATAAACCACTTAAAACAACCTCACACACGAGCTGGAACCACCCAAAAATCAGCAACAACAAGAAGAAAAAGAATTACTAGCGCGACGGGATTCCCGACACTCGATTTGTGTTGTTTGCCCTTTGTTGGGGTCTTGGATCATGAGAGAACCTTGAGAGAGTGCTTTCAGGTGTCTAGGGTCTAAATATATACTAGAAAAGAATGAGTTAAAACGGGGTTGAGGTATCTTATATATATATATATATATATATATATATATGCTTGTGGCAGTCTCGCGAAAACGCGAATATCTATCTACTCCGATGTCGTATCGACAAAAGGTTTAATGCATTAGAACTAGACTCATAGATCTTCAATTTGGTAGGTAGATCACCTCATAATTGGAAATAAATTTGGAGAAAATCGCATCAACATTTTACCTAATTTTCAGCACATTTATGAATGTAACTTGCGATGACCTTTGCCAACTTTTGTTCCACAACTTGCTTGTCTTAAAAACATAACACACGACTATCATACGACCAATATAACTCATAACATAACCTCCTTATCTTGTTATTCACCCTAGTCTCGTCACAAAAGTACACGTTATAACATTCCCAATCTGTTAACATTCGACGAAACTTATTTTCTTCAATTTGTTTAGCTTCTTAGCCTTTCAACCCTCTTGGTACTTGTTATCCACGATCTTACAGATTTGTAATCTGCAAGGTAACATGACTAACTTACTTCATGTACTCTCAAAGATGATATCATTTTTGATCTTACACCAATTGACTTACGAATACTCCTTCATACGAAGATATGGGGTGTAACATCAACTTAACAAATATACATGCATATCTTAAAGGGCTATTTATCATATAACCAGAAACGTATGATTTCTTTTTAAAGTACATACACAACCCTTTTTCTTAAATAGTGAACTTTAGGATATTTTCACACACTTTAGAAAACTTGACTAAGCAGAATATAGATCCTTCTTTCCTTAAAATCTAACCTACACCTAAGGAGCTACTTCATGTAGATTTTGAGGGGTGCCTAACACCTTCTCCTTAGAATATCTAGAACCCTTACCCAAATCTCACCAATTTGTAGCCCATTAAGATAATAATCATACCAACTCATATGTACTCTAATATACCTTAAAATATTAGGCGACGACTCTTTTTATCAGCTTCAGATGAACCATTAGTTGTATTCTATTTTGACTAGTGCAAAATAGTCCGCAACAACATGGCGACTCTACTTGGGATTATTACACTTAGGTTTTGACCTTAGCAGATTTAGGCTAGACTTTGAACTTTGGGAATGCTTGTTATATGCTTTAATTATTCTTAACTTACAAATACATGTCTACCCTCTTTATTCTACGTGCTTATGCTTTTTAACATGCTGAACATGCTTACATGTTTATGTTACTGCTTTACAACAATTATCTGTTACTTCTTCATACACTGTCATCATATCTTTCTTATCGAGTCATGGCCATACACAATCACACACCAAAACTCTCTAGTTTCAAAGAACGACTTTGTCAGGTCAACTGACATAACGTCACATAGTTATTCAGTCCAACTCAAAAATTAGGAAACCCTCTACTCATAGCAAACATAGGTCATGCTGCATAAATTTTAGGTGAGTCAGCCCTTGGTATTGACTCAAAATTAGGAAAGCTACCTTAATGTCAATGGGTCATGCAGCCAACGACATGCCTTTTGTGTAATGACGAACCAATCGATATAAGACACTGAAGATCCAGAGAAAAAACTTACCAAACCTTTCACCTCTTTAGTTGGAAATCAACAACAACATCCTGGATATAAACATGGTCATGGGTGCGCCACCCAAGTTGAAGAAATGGTAGAGAGGATGAGGAGGAGGTTGAAGAGGACCCTGAGGAGGAGCCAGAAGAAGAAAGCTTGGGAGATGATTTAGGGGACCATTACCGAGTTGCAGGTTAATTTCCTTTTCTGGTACCTTTTCATTCATCTATATGCCCACAGAATCTTTTATGAACCTTTGAACCATGTTGTAACAATTGTCCCCATCTTGTATCAGTGATGAAGCCTTATTGTAACCCATAAAGCCTATCAATGAAAATCAATGTTTGCTCAGGATCCGATGTATCAAAATCTGATTGTTTGCCAAAACGATCGCGATATTTATATTAGAAATCGCGCACGTCTGAATACGTACACTAGCTGCTCTATGTGCTTATATCTGTATAATCCCTGAAACTGACTTCTACTTTTCTTTATTTCTTTATCCCCAAAACAGATGTATATTTGTATTGATACCTAAAACTGGCTGATCTACCATACACTATGAGATCCAGGGGAAAGATGACAACAACAGATTACCTAGTTGGAAATACTCCAATAGTAGATGATAACCCAACGGAATCGGGGAGATAAAATAATACCCGAAATGATGAACACGTTGCTAGAATGGAACAGGAAATGGAGTTACTGAGAAAAGAAGTAAAAAAGATCCGGGAGCTGGTACACATGGCCGTGACGATGCTTCCGCAACCATCCAAATCAGTGATCGAGGAAGGCCATGCCGAGATCAACTCCACTAGCCTCACGTGGGATTGAAGAAATAAATATATCGATTATTTGGAAAGCGGGAAGCTACCCGCCAACCCAAAAGAGTCGAGGGCCTTGCGAACCAAAGCATCCTGATTATCGCTCGACGAAAATGGAACTCATTACAGAAGAACATTCGATGGCCCCCTAGCAGTATGTCTGCGGCCAGGAGACACAGACTATGTGCTCCGAGAGATCCGTGAGGGCACCTGCGGAAATCACTCTGGTGCTGATTCCTTAGTTTGGAAAATAATCAGGCTGGCTACTATTTGGATAGCAGGAGAAAGAATCCAAAGAATTCGTACGCAAATGCGACAAATGCCAGAGATTGGCCCCAATGATCCACCAACCTGGTGAAGAACTGCATTCAATTCTATCGCCGTGGCCGTTCATTAAATGGGGGATGGACATCGCCGGACCTCTGCCAACGGCACCAGGTAGAGCTAGATTTATTATATTTATGACTGACTACTTCTCAAAATGGGTTGAAGCACAAGCCTTCAATAAAATAAGAGAAAAAGAAGTCACTAATTTCATCTGGGACCATAACATATGCCGATTCGAAATTCCTTCCGAAATAACGTGTGATAACGAGAAGCAATTCATAGAAAGCAAAGTGAGTCAGTTCCTCGAGGACCAGAAGATAAAAAGGATCCTATCAACGCCCTTCCACCCATGTGCAAACGGCCAAGCCGAGTCCACAAACAAAACCATCATTCAAAACTTAAAGAAGAAGTTGGAAAGCACAAACGAAAGATGGAGAGAAATATTACCCGAAGTACTCTAGGCATATCGAACAACCCCAAAATCAAGCACGGGGGAAACGCCTTTCTCCCTGGTATATGGAGCCGAGGCTTTGATATCGTTCGAAGTCAGAGAACCTACCGCCAGATTCTGACACGCCACCGAGAGCTCGAACAATGAGGCCATTACTACTGCTCTCGAATTATTAGATGAAAAGCGAGAAGCCTCGCTGGTCCGAATAGCCGCACAGAAACAGAGGATCGAAATATACTACAACAGGAGAGCAAATCTCCGCATTTTGGAATCGGGGACTTAGTCCCAAGAAGAGTCACTTTGAATACTCGAAATTCTAACGAAGGAAAGGTAAGTCAGAACTGGGAAGGACCATACCGCATCGTCGGGGTGGTTCGCAAAGGGTCCTACAAACTCAGCACCATGGAGGGCGAACAGCTTCCAAGCAATTGGAATGTATCGATGCTCAGACGTTATTACTGCTAAATGCTCAAAGGCCTTCGGTTTCACAGCCATGCGTTGCACTCTTTTCATTCGGTCGGGTCTTACCCCAAGAAGGGTTTTTACCGACAAGGTTTTTAATGAGGCAACATCTACATGCTATCAAGGAAGACTCAACAAGTATTCAAGGCTTCTCTTCAATCAACCTCGAATATTGGGGGGCCTCCCCCCCCCCCCCTAGAAGGTCGCCTTCTCAGAGAAACCGAGACATGCAAAACATGATCCCGATAAGAAAATGATATACCGGGCCAAACGGTCAAACGAACTGTGCCCGTATAAAACAACCGAGACCCTGACAGCAAGAATATGTATACTTGTACCAAGTAATCAAAAAATATTTTTCCCCTCCGACAAAGCAGCACACGTGCCAAAGAAGTTTGCTATTTTTACAAAAACGGCTCCAGAAGCCAAAAACATCCCGAACACTCGGGGACTGGCGTCAAAAACTCAAAGCCATATGACCTCCGGGTCAAAAGCTTAGAGCTCGTAAGCCCTCAAAAAGGCAGTACCAAGTTGACAGAAACGGCTCCAGGGCCCAAAAATGTCCCGAACACTCGGGGACTAGCATCCCGAACGCTCGAGGACTGGCATCAAGAAGCCTTGAAATTTACAACAATGGATCCAGAAGCCAAAAATGTCCCGAACACTCGGAGACTGGCGTCAAAAACTCGAAGTCGTATGACCTCCGAGGCGGAAGCTTCGAACCCGTATGCCCTCAATGAGGCAACATTAAGGTTACAAAAATGGCTCCAGAGCCAAGAAAACTTTCAATGTCTCGGGGACTGTCGCCAATTGCCATCCCATCGACTTATCAAAAACCCGAGGCCATAAGACCCCACGTGGGCAACCTCAGTCTCGTAAGAGCTATATATGGCAACAACAATATCTGTAAGACATCAAGCAAGGAATGAACCATACTTGTACATAGTAACAAAACTGTAAGACCTCAAAGTAAGGCATGCAAAAATTTATAAGACCTCACAAAAGGCATAATACCGATCTTAAAGACAAGGCTATATATCGTACTTATAAGTCCCATAAAAAGGCATACCTCGGTATAAACGCCGAAAACTACTTCACTTGGGGACTGAAAGGCTATGGCCAAACATAATGATTACGGTCATGAGGCTTTGCCAGCCAAACTAACGCGACACGTGGACGCCCGACCGTCACTATAAAATCACAGGCCTTCAATTACTTCGAAAAGAACCGATTAAAACAGGCTACCCTCGACATAGGCAAAAAGGCTTCGACCATGACAGCCCTAAAACTAGAGGCTTCGAAATACTCAGCCACTGAGCAAAACCTCCCAAGGTGCTCGGTCACCGCCACAAAATGACTCACAAGCGAGGTTTTACCGAACCGTCGAAGAGTCAGGTGAACACAATTCTAAAAAGTCCTTAACGAGGGAAAAATAAAGCCTATATTAAAGGTCATACTGACACAATACGTAAGAGCCACTGTCACGAGCCCATATAAAAGGTTATACCGACCTAAAGCGTAAGAGCCACTACCGCCAGCTCATGAAAAAGGTCGTAGCGACCCATCGCGTAAGAGCCTAAGGGCCATCTTTTAATAACTTAAGGGTCAATAAGCTCGACTTGAAACTCGACTCGGAGACTAAACCCGAAACAATTAACCAAATATGCCTAAGAGCAAAAGCATAAGAGCTTAAACGCCGGCTTATACTAAAAGGTCGTACCGACAAGACGCGTAAAAGCCTACGGGCCAGTCCAACGAGCCTCAGGGCCTACCGGCTTACAAACCTAAGCGTTCTTCTAATCCGAAAACCAGTTCACCTGGCTAATAACTGACAAAAATCGAAGCAAAAGGAAGTGCATGAAGAATAAAGCCCATATGGTTTCCTTTTATACACACGTATCAAAAATACAAACTCCATTTACAATGTTCCCTAAAAGCACTATACACAAAATCGGTAAAGGAAGGCCTAATCTACGGCCTCGTCGGGGACTATGACACGCCGGCCTCTTTCTCGCTATCATCGGCATCGAAAATAAGGAACTTAGCGTCATACTCGTTCGCCTTTGCCTGCTATACCTCTTCCGAGAGGTCAAAGCCCCTAGTATGAATCTCCTCAAGGGTTTCCCTTCGAGATGAATCTCCTCGAGGGTTTCCCTTCGAGATAAGAACCAAGCATATTCCCTGCTTCTGCCGTTACGGTCAAGAGCCCTCCTCAGCTAAGCTCGAGCATCGGCCGCATCCTTCAAATAAACGGCCACTTTCTTATCGACCTTAGTTCGGCTCATTACGACTTCGACCCGGGCATCCACAACTTCGGCCCTCACCTTCTGAAGCTCAGACTCGAGCCTTGTAATCATGTCCGCTCAGACCAAGCTGTTTTTACGAGCTACGAAAAGTTGCACTTCGAAGGCAGAAGCCTTGGACAAAGAGGCATTTTCCGCCACAACCTGAGCATCCACCCGAGCCTTCAATTCATTGCATTGACACTTAATTTGGGCAATTTCACTCTCGAGGCATTCCAGGTTCTCCAACTTCTTCTGCAACTTGAATAAACGAAACATCAGCCTCTGGGATAGAAAAGGGAGCATGCACCCCTTAGAATAAAATTTACCTGCTCTTCAAGGTAGCTTTCATAGTTCAAGCTTCGACTCGCCTCATACCGCAAGTGTGCCAACTCATCCTCCTTGTCATCGCAAAGGAGCCTAAGGGATTTCTCCCCATCCACGGCTTTTTGTAGCCCGACCTCACGACGAAGCAGCTCAAATTTGAGCTTGTTTAAAGCCTATGAAGGAAAAACTCAATGAAAGAATAAAAGTTGCAAAAACCAAGAAATCAACACAGCCGGCCAAAACTCACCTCAGAGTAGAGCCGTCGAGCTTCCTTAAAAGTCGAGTGCACACCCGCTAGCCTGGTTCCCTCAACCCCAGTAAAACAACTCCCAGTCGGGACATGGTCGCTCGATACATGTAGCCGCCGGCCTTGAGCATCCCTCGAAGTAACTTCGACGGGAAGAGAAGCCGGTGGCAAAGAACCCTCATTCCTCACCTCGGGCGCTGCAGGTTCGGCTGATGCATCCTCACTAACCTCCGGGCTGGACTCATCGTGCTATAAGTATCATCACTCTGCGGAGGCTTTTTTCGCTTATAATTATTATTCGGCCCCGAAGCTGATGATTCTTCCCCCTCTCCGGGAAGGCAGGATCTCACCTCAGAGAACCCGCCAATACCTACAAAGACGGAATCAATGCGCTTAAAAAGGGAATGCTTTCCAAAGAAAGAGCAAAATCGCACAGCACGTACAGTGGTGTTTTGCCTCCCATCTGCCCCTAGACTGATCTCGCCACTTACGACTATCTTGGTTAGTTGATCGAGAAAGCGGCAGGACCGTAAAGCTTAGCCTTGAGTTGGACTGCGGTCCCGCGAAGCTGGTATCCTCAGACCGCCTAAGAGACTTTCCGACTGTCGAAGGAATAATAGGTCGAATGGATCGCCAAATTTCGAGCCCAATCTGTCATGTCGGGGACCTCGTAGGGCATCCATGAAATCACTGCAGAAAGGGAATGAAAAACGCATTTACGGAGCTCGCCTCCGCCATGAACAAAATAAGCAAAACAACAAAGAAACAAGTGTACCACTTACGTGCAAAATTCCATTCCTTGGGAAACGGCAAGAACTTCATCGGGATAATATCTACAGTCCGTACTCGGATGAATCGACTCATCCATCCCCGGTCCCCATCTTCTTTGTCGTCAACGACGAAAGGCCTAGTGGATCGGCATCGGAGGATTAGCAGGCCTCGATGGTGAAAAGGCCGGTACAGCCTGATAAGATGACTGAGTGTAAAATCAAGCCCTGCTCCCTCTGCAAAGAATCACATCATCAGTACTATATGCCAAAACGACGGCTGAATCTGAGCCAAGGTAGTCCGATACTTCTGACGGAAATTGAGCACAACCCTATCGAGGGGGCCCAGCGTGAAGGGGTACGTGTATATGTTCAAAAACCCCTCTGCATGGTCCATAATGCTCTCTTTCGGGGAAGGTACCTGCAGCACCACTTTCTCCCCCCATCCACAATCTTTTCGCACTAACTCAAGATGCCCCTCTCCTATCAAAGAGGTAAGCTTCGAAGCATACTCCCGATGGCCCTGAACATTGGGAGGTTTTCCTGTAGGAAAATTCCCTCTCGAAGCGAAATGTCCTAAGGGCGTCTCGCCTGACTCCGGCAACACGCCTCTAACCAGGCAGGGATTAGAGGCAGAGCTTCCTTCCTCCTTGCCGAACGAATCCTGGCGCAACAACCATAACAATGGCAAATTTAGAGAATTGGAGTGGAAATCTGAGCAAGGATTCCTAAGTTAAAGCAGTGATGAACCTAACGTAGAGGGAAGAACTCTATGAAGGAGAATAAGATACTCAAGATAGCGGAATCCTCAAAGGAGAGAAGACAAACCTATATATAGAAGCGAAGCGGTGGCTGTCCGCCCGCCTCAAAGGCTAGTTAAAAATATTGGCTAGGCCATTATCACTTTGGGAAGATGTACCAGCACGATCGCCTCGATCATTTATAACCATGTCATACAATTCATACGGTCATACGGCATTTCGGGGATCAAAAACCCCCGCATCAACAAGCCTCGAGATGGTACCCGATCCCAAGGACCTCCATCAAAAGGAAGATAGGCTCTGAGGAGCCCTTGACATCGTTACAAGCCTTGAGAAGGTACCCGATCTCGAGGATCTCTATCAAGAAGAAGATAGGCTCTAAGGAGCCATTGATATCGTTACAAGCCTCGATATGGTAGAGGTCCACTATCAAAAAGAAGATAGGCTCTAAGGAACCATTGATAGCACTACAAGCCTCGAGATGGTAGCCGATCTCGAGGACCTCTGTCAAAAAGAAGATAAGTTCTAAGAAACCTACTCATATGGGCTTGACCTCGAGGTGGTACCCTACCTCAAGGATTTCTGCTATTGTAAGTGCGGGTCAGTTACCCAATCATCCAGCCCCCGAGCTACCTGAGCTTGAGCCACGTTTCACTAAAAACTACTGATAAAACCTCAGGTCTATTTCTCGCCTTCGGGTCTAGTTAAACGTCCTCTCGGTTACTTTAGTCCAGGGGCTATCCGAACCCAGGCGAACCCTCGTCTGGGATCTATCTGCAATGCCTTAACGTTATCTTCGCTCTAAGTTCAAAGCAAGTTTTCCGGTCACCCGATCTTGAGCGAACTCTCACTCGGGGACTGGTTTTGCAAGCCTAAAGGCTATCCTTATTCTCGGACGACCAAGAAAGTTCCCCCTCAAGGACTATCGACGGGGTCTGAAAGGTTAGGTCTCGTTCTATAACTTTGAAGCCCTATTTTCACTCGGCGGTCCCGGCGGCCTAAGCTTGTATCTATCCAACCCGGGCTCAATCCGAGGGATGACAAAGGGCTCCATAGTATATCGTACTAGTCAATCAAGAACCAAGGAAATACCTACACCCGGGCTCGGTATTCGGACCGATCGGTAGAGTCATGCACTCAGATTCTTCAAAAATGCAAATAAAGGAAAATCCAACATAAATTAGAGACAAATTGAAGAAACTTCTTTGCATTAATAAACGTTGATTAGAAAAGGCCTATGAAGGGACCTTACACATGATTACAAAAGCCCACGAAGGGTCCTTATACAGAAACAAAGAAGCAAAAGTAACAGCTAAAAGTCTAATCTACTATCGGGGGAACATCCTCGGGAGCAATGCCTTCGAGAATCATTTCTTCGGGCCCTCACCTCGACCTTCCAAATAGTGTCTTCAAGGATGAGGAAGAAGTAGAAAACGATGAAGAAGAAGCAGAAAAAGATTAAGAAGTGGCTGGGTGAAAAATTTGGCGAGTATGGGTCTCACCAGCGCCACTATTGTGAAGCCACTTCTTGAGACGTTGAACCGGTGCGGGATGCAATAGTTAGTAGTACCACCTCACTCCATGGAAAGCAAAAGGAGTGAAGTGCCACACCGGGTAGTTAAGAGAGATGATCAGAAGTTGGTAGTCTGCATGCTCTTTAATGCGAAGATAATTTGAGAATTCTCTCTCACTATTTCGGGCCAACAACAATAACAAACCAGTGCGATCCCGCTCAGTAGGGGAAGGCTCTGGGAAAGAGTCATGGCATAACTGATGGGAACTCTGCCATGTGACCCTACGATCACAGGCCTTAAACATGGGGAATGGATTTGGATGAAGACGAAGAGAAGAGAGGAATAAATGGTTGTTGGAGAACGATTGAGTGAAGTTTTGGTTCAAGAGAGCTTCCATTTATAGAAAGGAGGAAGCGTAACCAACAGCGCAATCAATGCCTCTGGGAAATATGCCGACGGCATAATCAATGTCTTGGGAGAATGGATCGGTAGGCACAATCAATGCCTGTTGGGAAACGGGTCGGCGGCGATATAATCGCCTTGAGAAAGTAAACCGGCGCTACGTCAAGTGTTCCTCATAAAGACATGTCGATGGGACGTCTTAGTTATCGGAAAAGCTAACATCATGAGCATGACGTCATTGCAAGAAGCTCGAGGGGATCGGTATCAAAATCGTTTCCTATCATTTTATTCTAAGAAATGCGGGGACTATCTATATACGGTAAAAATCAGAGGGCTCGATTTTGTGATCACTAGGGTGCCTCAAAAAAGACCTCCCCCAGGAGGCTTGAACTCTAGCTTGGATTTCGCCCCCGAGGGTTCGTGATGATCGAGGCACTACAAATCTACAGCTGCGACGCACCGACGGGAAGTTCCCAAGGCACATGATCAAGACTGACAAAGCCTGCAAGGGAAACACTAGTCTGTACCAGACTAGTAAGTAGCTAATCCACCTATATTTCTTTGGAATAATTGCTCATGTACTATGATGGGATTTACCTTCTTATATAAAGGGGATCCTTTTCATTTTGTAAAAGGGTCGAACACACAAGATACTTCATTCAATACAAGAACATTCTTTCTGCTCTCTCACTTAAACATACTCTCCATTTGACTCTGTTGCTTATATTTATTGCTTTACATTTATTGTGTATCATTAATAGTTCTTCATTTATTGCTCGTTATTGGCCATAAAGAGCCGCAATCACAACTCTAATAGTTGTTAATCCCCCATTGACGGCCCTTAGTCACCCGTCTAATTTGGCATCGAGGCCCCGCACGTACTAGCTCGAGGCCCTGATTCTCAACCGTTTGGTTTGGTTTGTAAATCCATCTTCAATCTCTTATATTGTTTTCTAATCTCGTCACTCAGGATCTACCGCTTAACAACTAGCATAAAAATAGATCACATATTTTTAGAACCACACAATCAAATCTAATTGTTATTACCATTTTCACGGTAAACAATTCTAGTGTTCAAATTCACATTCTTCGCATTCGAACACTAGGGGGGGATGATATGAGAATATGTCAACATGACTTCCACATAAACAGGGACTAGGAAATCTGGGAACAAAGCTGTATCATTGGAACCGGGGACTGCTCGACCAGCCCCGTAGAAATAAGTTGTATAAATTAGCCACAAGTAATGGAAATTTATTTTATTCACAACGAATGCTTATGTAATTTTTAATATGGAAGGAATAAAGAAAATTCCTTCTATTTTATCTTGTTTCTTGTCCGAACGATGAATAAATTTTGTAATTTGAAAGTTAACAAGTACTTAAAATGCTAGTTCTAGAATGAACAAGAGACGTCCTCTTCAAGAGCACCGTAAACATAAGAGGGCCCTCTCTTATGAAACCCTCATAGTAAAGGGTTGATTACGGAAGAGCCTATGCCTGGAATCCAAATTCTATCGGAGAAAAATGCACCCGAAGTCTTGCATAACTCGAAGCAAAGAGAAAAATTTGTGCAATACCTAAATGAGAAAACACTTCTATATAACAACGTGCCGAGTAGCACGAGCACAAAAGTATGAAGTAAAAACAAAAAGGAAAGAAAAAACTATACTACTGCATCCTTAGAACCAGGGGAAGAGAAGCATCTACGCCCATAGGAAAAGTAGGTGGATCTGTCGCTGGATCGAGGTCGTGACCTTCATCATCATCCCCTTCAGCTTCTTCGGTTACCGAGAACTCAAAATCAGATCCAGAAGAGTTGGCATCAGGTTGGACCGGGAGACCCCTTCGAGAAGTTGACTCTAGATCACAGTCCATAGCGATCTCGACATCAAAGTCAATGACACTTGCTTTTTCTTCTTCCAAGGTTTGTCTCCTCAAGGAGTATATAGCATATGCTTTTTCAATAATGAGAGAAGCCACTTGGCGCTGAAAAAAGCTGGTCGACCTCGGTCGAAAGGTTATTCCGCTCGGATATAGCGGCTTGAATGCTAACATCAAGGTCACGGATAGTGGAGTTATAAACTTTATTATGCTCAATGACCTTCTTATACCTCTTTTCCATCCGGGCATGCTTCTACTCCGCTGTAGCAACTTCTTCAGCTTTGGAGTTCAAGGCCACCTCCAAATTATTTATTCTTTCAGTAGAGGCAACCTCGCGATCGGCAGCAGCAAGAACACCATTTTGGACCACGACCCACTTTTCTTTGGCCTCTTCAAATTGTACCCTTAACATGGCGGCATCTTTGCTCAGGGTCACCACCTCTTGCTCGCTTTGCTACAACCGATCCTCCAACTCCATGGCCTCGGTAGCTAGTGCTTCCAATGCAGGGAAGAGAGCAATAGTTCATCCCGCATGGATGTGAGTTTTTCTTTATCCAAGATTGTCACACCCCGACATCGGGGAGCACGATCGGCGCTCAATGGAGTTACCTAGGTTGAGCAAGCCTGCAAAATGACATCAGTCCAACTCACCCATGAATAAAGAGAAGAATAAATTTCAATAATTCATCGGTACAAGGTCATGTGCACAACATTGGTACATTTCCATAGGTTACATCATTAACAAGTCTCTAAAATAGTACACTATACGAACATAGTAAAGTGGAACGGAGATATGATTACAAAGTAAGAGACAGCCCACACTACGTCTACGGAGCCTCTAACAGAAAAAAAAAAAAAAAAAAAGTGCTAAGACAGAGCCGGCAACATGGTCCCAACTATACCTCAAAATGTTATGTACAAAGGACAAGGGATACAGGACCCCACAATGAAGTGGGGCTCAACAAGTCAGTGTAGGAGAGAGCGTGCTGCTATCACTGATCAATACCACTTGCTATAGAACCACCTGCATCCATTAAAGATGCAGTGCACCCGACAAAAAGGACGTTAGTACATTTGGAATTGTACTAGTATGTAAACTAAAAACCCTATCTTTAGAACAGATTACAGTAAACGGCGAAGGAAACATGAAATCATTAAGAGACTCAAACAACATCTAGGTGTCTAGCTAGAGGAAGGTAAATTCTGAAGTAAGTTTAGATCGTTTTATGTTGCAAGATCTTTAGCATCGATACACCTCCGTGCTTTTAGCACGGAGTCCGATATCATCCCAATCGGCTAAGCTGTCTCATCCCGAGACATCAATTCATAATACCACAATGTGAGCGGCATGGCGTCCGATCTCAGCCCGATCGGCTAAGCCGTCTCACCACAATGTCGTGCAGGTCGACGTCGCATCACATCTCGCTAGTAATAATTTCATCCCATTCAAGGGGAAACATCTCAACACATCATTCCTATCCCATATAAGGGGAAACAACCTCATCACATTAACACGGGGATTTACCTCTCAATCACTCCTCCACCGGCACGTGTAGTTTCGAGGTTAGTTTATTTTTACCTACCCTTCCTTGATGACTAAATGACACTCCGAAATCATTGATTATTCAAAGTATTTCATACCCCTTTCGTAATCTTTTACTCATATTTCCATTTCACTTGCATTAGCAGCCACAATTTTAATGTTGTTCTTGGCACGTTGCTCGTAATTCATATTTCATGCTTGCTATTTCACTTCCAAACATCACTGCGGATCGTCAACAACAATCATTTCTATTCATGAACATAAGTACACATTTGAGCAATTAAGGGTCTTAGGCACATTTGATTTGTTACATAATTCGACATGATAGCTTTCATTAGAATCACGTTTTTAAGTTGTAACATATTAACACACAACCCATACTTAAATCACATTCTCAAATAGTAACTCAACATAACAAGAACATTTAGAATACACATTGAATGCATAAATCTTTTGGCATAAGGCTTAATCGGAATAATCAATTTATAATGAGCAACACGGAACATACAAGGCCATTATGGGGTTCAATTCTAAAAGAGGAGTGTAGCAAACATACGTCGCTTTGAGCTTCCTTGAATTATTAAAATGTTCATAGATCTTAGCCACTTCGATCTATTAAGAAAATATAACATTATTGAACACAAATTAGGAAGGAGTTTATGGATCTAGCTCATTTGAGCATTTTACCAAACACTATGTGGGCGTTATGTTTTCTAGCTTCTTCTATGGCGGATTTCCCATCACCCCACATCCCAAGTTCTACACAATTGAGCTCAACAATTATCCCACAACCCTTGATAGTACATGTATGAATAATGAGAAACCCAAGAATTACTTGACTTATTACCTATTTTCAGTTAAATCTCGAAATTGAGGATTAGGGTGTAGAGTCTTACCACTGGGATGAAGACCTTGTGACTGTTTCTTGTGAATTCTTCAAGACTTGAGCCAAGATTGGCAAAGAATTAGTTTAGGAACCCAATCTCACTCTGAAGCACTTCCCACTCTCAAAATATCTGATCTTTACCTTACAAATGGTCTACAACGACTATATATCAAAATAGGATCGGGTTAAAAAATTAGAAAAATAAAGCGTCGATGCATATTTGCAGTCGCATATGGGACCGCACAACGTTTCCGCGGTCTGCAAAATGGACCGCTTAATGGCCCTGCAGAACATGGCATTTTTCTTCACTCAATGACCGGTCTACTGTCGCACAATGCGCCACGGAACTCCCCTCCGGATTTTTCAGGTTGGATCTGCAATGGATTGTGCGACCCGCGAAATGATTATGCGGCCCCATAATGGACCGCATAATAATCCTAAAATAATCTCATGTTTCTGCTTCATTCTACGACAAATATGTGGTCCGCACTTCAGTTCTACGATTGCAGAATGGACTGCAGAAATGTTGTGCACTACCAAAAATATTCTTCAACTCCCTAGCGCATTGTTCAACCCAAAAAGCCAGTATCTCTGCAACCATCAACACCCAAATCTATCTTGGCACCATTAAACCTCGGGTTTTAGGTAAAACTTTATGGGGCCTTACATTCTCCCCCGCTTAGGATCATTTGTCCTCGAATGAGGGTAAAAATACACATAGCATCCACTATGGTTCAGCTATTACTTCACTCCCTAATAGTCCCCAATTTTTGACTAACTCTCTAAATCTCCAGAAGTTTTGGTAGAGTTTCCAATGTAACTGGGCCTATCCACCTATCAGAGAATCTCAGAAACCAATCCTACAAACCTAACCACAACACAACGATGTAAAATAGTATGGAAACAACACCAGCAGCAATGCCATAAACATTCCATTACCAAGAGGGAGTATCCTTAACATAAGTTGTACATGGGGAACAAAATTTTATAAAGTTAGCTCTTAACATCATGGATACAATTACATAACTACTCAAATAAATTAGGGTACTTCTTCTTCATCTCTTCCTCGGCTTCCTGGGTGACCTCTTCAACCTGTTTGTTTCACCATAGCAGTTTCATGGAGGCAATCTCTTTGTTTCTGAACATTCGAACTTGCCTATCAAGAATGGAAACTGGTCTTCCTTCATAAGTCAATTCTTCATTAACATCAATAGTTTCCACTTGAACAATAAGTGACGGATCTCCAACCACCTTATTCAACATGGATACATGAAACATCGGGTGCACTAAAGACATCTCTAGAGGTAGTTCAAGACGCTAAGCCACCTGACCGATCCTATGAATGACTATGTACGGTCCGACATACCTTGGACTCAGTTTCTCATTTTTACCGAACCGTAACCCC
Organism: Nicotiana attenuata; assembly: GCF_001879085.1. Taxonomy (NCBI): domain Eukaryota; kingdom Viridiplantae; phylum Streptophyta; class Magnoliopsida; order Solanales; family Solanaceae; genus Nicotiana; species Nicotiana attenuata. The sequence goes on from NC_031998.1 coordinate 17,911,389, forward strand.
CCCCCCCCTTCATGAGGGAAACCATCAAGAATACCTAGTCATCATCTTGGAACCCCAAATCCACATGACAAACATCTGAATAGGACTTCTGATGACATTGGGCAATTTTTAACCATTCGTTAATGATCTTAACCGTCTCCATAGCCTGATGTACGAGGTCTAGTTCTATCAACTCCACTTCCCCAATCTCGAACCATCAAATGAGAGATCTACATCTCCTACCATATAGAGCCTCGAATAGTGCCATCAGAATACTAGCATGATAACTACTGTTGTAGGCAAATTCTACGAGCGGCAAATGATCATCCCAGCTACATTTGAAGTCAAGAACACAAGCATGCAACATATCTTCAAGCATCTAAATGGTCCATTTTGCTTGCCCATCGGTTTTTGGATGAAAAGTTGTACTAAAATTCACCTGCGTACCCAATCCTTCCTGAAATTTACTTCCAAAAATTAGTTGTGAACTGTGCCCCTCGATCAGAAATGATAGAAACTGGAGGGCCATGCAGCCTGACTATTTCCTTGATATAAAACTAAGCATATTGTTCCGCTGTGTCGGTTGCCTTAACAGGTAAGAAATGCGTTGATTTCATGAGTCGGTCCACAATCACCCTAATCAAGTCGAACTTGCAAGGAGTGGGAGGTAGTCCTACCACAAAGTCCATATTGATCATCTCCCATTTCCACATCGGAATTTCTATGTTCTGTGCCAACCCACTGGGCCTTTGGTGTTCGGCCTTCACTAGCTGACAATTTGGACATCCGGCCACAAATTCCACTACATTCCTCTTTATATCATTCCACCAATAGACTTCCTTAAGGTTGTGCTACATCTTTGTGGAGCTCGGGTGCACGAAATACCTAGAACTGTGAGCCTTGACCATGGTTCCTTCCCGGAGACCATCCATATTTACACATAGCCGCCCTTGGTACCTTAGCGTACCATCATCCATGCAAACAGAGAAATCCATAGTCATATGCTTATGAATACCTTCCTTCAATTGTTTCAACAATGGATCATCGTTCTGTTTCTCCTTGACATCCACCACATCGACGATTCGGCCCTGTTTTGCACAATTACCCCTCATTTACTAGAGTCTGCAAGACGAACTCCCAAACTAGCCAACCGATGAACCACCTAAGCCAATGGCCTCGGTGATTCTTTCAAACGAGGTAAACTACCCATAGATTTCTGTCAAAGTGCATCCACCACAACATTAGCCTTCTCCGGATGGTATAGAATATCGATGTCGTAAACTTTGAGTATCACAAGCCATCTTCTCTGCCTCAGATTCAATTCATTTTGCTTGAAAATATATTGAAGGCTCATATGGTCCGTGAATTCCACATGGACCCTATACAGATAATGACGCCAAATGTTCAATGTAAATACCACCGCCGCACGCTCGAAGTCATGTGTTGGATAGCTCTTTTCATGATTCTTGAGTTGCCTAGAAGCATAAGCTATTACCTTACCATGCTGCATTAATACACACCCTAGTCTGATTCTCGAAGCATCACAATATACCAAAAACCCATTTGTACCCTCTGGTAGGGTCAACACCGGTGCCGTAGTTAATCTTGATTTCAATTCTTGGAAGCTCCTTTCACAAGAATCTGACCATTGGAACGTAACCGCCTTATGCGTCAATTTAGTCAACGGAGAGGCAAGAGTAGAGACCCCCTCCACAAACATCTTGCAATATCTAGCTAAGCCCCAGAAACTAGAATTCTCGTCTGGGTAGTAGGTCTAGGCCAATTCTTCACCGATGAAATCTTCTGAGGATCAACCTTAATTCCTTCTCTAGAGACAATGTGGCCCAAGAACGTGACAGATTCAAGCCAAAATTCTCATTTTGAAACTTCGCATACAGCTGGTGCTGGTATAGGGTCTTCAAAACTGCCCTGAGATGATTGTCATGGTCCCCTCGACTACATGAATATACCAGTATATCGTCAACGAACACTATCACAAAGGAGTCAAGGAAAGGCTTGAAGGCTCGATTCATATGATTCGTGAAAGCTGTCGGGGCATTTGTTAGCCAAAAGGACATTACAAAAAATTCAAAGTGCCCAGCTGTTTTCGAAATATTCTGCACTGTTCAACCCAACTTTCCTGCAACTTTTTTACACATAAGCCTATCTCGGCACCACGAAATCACGGGTTTTTAGGTAAAATTTAACAGGGCCTTACATCCTCCCCCACTTAAGATCATTCGTCCTCGAATAAGGGTCAAAGTTCACTATTAGCACCTGATGCAACTCAACTACTGTACTACACACCAGGAGTCCTCAATTTGACTAACTCCCTAAATATCCAAAAATTTCGCTAAAGTTTCCTTTTTAATAGGCCTATCCACCTGCCAGAGAATCCCAAAACACATCCTAACAACATATACATAATCCAATGACGTAACATAACACTAAATAACACCAATTGCGGCCTCATAAGCAACATATAACCAAAAGAATGCCTTCACATCAATTGAACAAGTGATACAAAATTCATAGGAAGTAACTTTATTGAAACTCTTACATAGCTATTCAAGCAAATGAGGGTACTTCTTTTTCATTTTTTCCTCGGCCTCCCATGTAGCCTCTTCAACTTGTTGGTTCCTCCATAACACGTTCACGGAGGCAATTTCTTTATTTCTCAAATTTCGGACTTGCCTATCAAGAATGACAGCTGGAATTTCTTCATATGATAGTTGTTCATTAACCTAAATAGTCCCAACTGGCACAATAGCCGAAGGATCTCCAACTACCTTCTTTAACATAGACACATGGAATACCGGGTGCATTAATGACATTTCATGTGGTAGCTCATGCTTGTCACCATCGACCAATCCTCTAAATGATTTTGTGAGACCCGACATACGTCGGAATCAATTTCCCTTTCTTTCTAAACCGCATTTTACCCTTCATGGGGAAAACCTTCAAGAATACCCAATCATCTTCTTTGAACTCCAAATCTTTGCGACGAACATCAGAATAGGACTTTTGATGACTCTGAGAAGTTTTCAATCGCTCCATAATGATCTTAACCTTTTCCATAGGCTAGTGCACGAGGTCTAGTCCTATCAACTCAGCTTCCCCAATCTCAAATCACCCAATGGGAGATTTAAATCTCCTACCATATAAGGCCTCAAATGGCTGTTGTTGTAAGAAAATTCTATGAGTAGCAAATGGTCATCCCAACTACCTTTGAAGTCAAGGACTAAAGCACGCAACATATCCTCAAGCGTTTTAATAGTATGTTGTTTTTGCCTATCAGTCTATGGATGGCAGGCTGCACTAAGATTCACCTGAGTACCCAAACCTTGCTGAAATTTCTTACAAAAATTAGCCGTGAACTGGGCCACTCGATCAGAATTGATAGGAACTAGAGTGACATGCAACCTAACTATTTCCTTGATATACAACTGAGCATACTAATCCGTTGTGTCAATAAATTTAACTAGCAAGAAGTGTGTTAATTTCTTGAGTCAGTCAACAATCACCCAAATCGAGTCAAACTTGCGCGGAGTGCGTGGTAGTCTTGCCATAAAGTCCAAATTAATCATTTCACTTCCACATTGGAATTTCTATTTTTTGTGCCAAACCACCGAGCCTTTGATGCTCGACCTTCACTTGCTGACAGTTTGACACTTTGCCACAAAGTACGCTACATTCCTCTGCATGTCATTCCACCAATAAACTTCCTTGAGATCGTGACGCATCTTTGTAGAACCTGGGAGCACAGAATACTTAGAAGTGTGAGCTTCAGCCATGATCCTTTCCCGAAGACCATCTATATTCGGATCACATATTCGCCCTTGATACCATAGTGTACCATTATCCATGATGATGACGTCCAAATCCACTACTAAAAAGTAAATGGACATGATCGCATGCAATATAATTTACCCAACTATAAGTCTGGGTCGAATCCCTTAGACAACAAAGGTAGGCGATTAGGCGTGTAAGAGAATTATCACTTATTATGCTAATCCAAACACTTAGAAAATTTGAGAAAATATTTATAACTAATTGCGAAAATGTAAACTAACTTAAAAAGAAAGTAAAATGGTCAATGGCTACAAGCATTGTTACACGGGAAATTACACTCAAGTAAAAATCCAATGTATTTCACGATTTTACAATGAGCGAGTTTATGTTAATTAACCTCGGGTAATAATTCTATATTAGCTTCTTCCAAAGACTAATAAGACTTCTTGATTGAATTATCCCTAAAAAATTAACAGATTAAGCACACCTGATTATGGCTTCAAGTAGTTCAATTGTATCCCTAGGTAGAACCTATAAAATGAGAGTTAAAGCCTCAAGTTCTTGTTAATTAATCTTTCCTGACCCTAAATTATCTTTGCCAAAATTAATTTGAAGTAAATGGGTGAGTCCTAGGGTTAACTAATCCCTCTGGAAACATTAAAGAACAAGAATAATTGAAGAAATAATAACTCACTTCAATATAGCTAAAAATTATTCAATACATAAGCACAACAAGATATTTAATCCACAAAATAAATATGAATTTTTCCATAAACAAGAATCAAGTGTTGGAATAAATACTACACACTTAGATATACAATACAAAGCAAGAAAATGAAGAAATGAACATAAATGGGTAAGAAATTCTCAACCAAAAGCTTCAAATCTTCAAGACCCAAGTGTGTGTGCAAGAACCATAGCTTCCAAACTTGTGTTCTCTAGTCCAAAGACTGAAAAATAAGCCAAATATAAGCAAAAAATCTTTTTCCAATAAGCTAAGTCGCGTATTAAAGGATTTGGGGCCAAAAAATGTGAAATTACAGAAGTACATAGAACTGAAGCGCGATCTTTGCATTTGGAAGAAATATTCGCATTTGCGAACAATGAATTTCATGTTGACTATCACATTTGCGATAAAGACTTCGCATTTCCAAAGGTTGACTGTCTGGTTTGAGTTTGCATTTGCGAACAGTGCTTGAGTGGGTTGACTTCGCATTTGCGATTTGTTGATCGCAATTGCGATTGCTGCTATCTTCGCATTTCCCACATCTATGTCGCAATTTCTATGTCGCAATTGCGACATCTGAGGCCATTTTGAAAATTTTCTTTTAAACACACGATTTTATAAATCAAACATAGCATAAATCTAAGCTTCAAGACGATATAAGTTGGTAAAATACCAACTTATAACAAGCCAAGAGAAAAAGTTGTGGTATTATGTTTACGAATCCCCTACTTCAATTGTACCACCAATGGACCGTTGCATTGCTTCTCTTTGACCTCTACCACAAGCAATGATTCAGCCCGATTTCGCATAATCACCCACTAGAGTTCGCAAGACGAACTCCCAAACTAGCTAACCGATGAACCTCCTGGGCCAATGACCTTTTGACATGACTCCAACTGAGCCAAACTACCCATAGATTTCCGGCTAAGAGCATCCACTACAACACTGGCTTTTCCCGGGTGATATAGAATATCAATGTCGTATTATTTGAGTAACTCTAACCATCTTCTCTGCCTCAGATTCAACTCCTTCTGTTTAAAAATGTATTGAAGGCTCTTATGGTCTTTGAATATATCCACATGGACCCCATACAAATAATGACGCCAAATTTTCAGTGCAAAAACCAACGCTGCAAGTTCTAAGTCATATGTTGGATAATTCTTTTGATGATTCTTCAGTTGCCTAGAAGCATTGCCATGTTGCATTAGTACACACCCAAGCCCTATCCTTGAAGCATCGCAATATACCACAAACCCATCCATACCCTCTGGCAGGGTCAACACCGGCGCCGTACTCAATCTTTATTTCAACTCCTGGAAGCTCCTTTCACAAGCATCAGACAATTGGAACTTAACTGCTTTCTATGTTAATTTAGTCAATGGAGAGGCAAGAGTAGAGAAACCCTCCACAAACTTCTTGTAATACCCCGCAAAGCCCAAGAAGCTGCGAATCTCTTTTGGAGTTGTAGGTCTAGACCAATTTTTCACAGCTGCATCTTATGAGGATCAGCCTTAATTCCTTCTCTCGAGATGACATGACCCAAGTGGACTCCTCGATTGGCTGACCTCTTCATCAGACCTTAAGTGATGCTATATTCTTTTACCTCAACGTCCGAACCCGCTGATCCAGAATAGCCACCGGCTCCGCATCAAAAGTCAAATACCTATGGAGTCCCCTTCTACCTGCGTTCGTAGACTACGGAGTCCCCTTCTACCCCTATGTTCGTTTTACTCTTCTTCATAGAAATGATGTATAGAACAATTAGGATTTCTCAGAAGCTTGTGACATTGCGACATTCCGGGTTTTGGGAAAGATGATTATTTTATAAAATTTCAGTATGAAAAAAAGGCTATTATCTAACTTTTAATGAAATATCGAATTGTTTGGGAGTGTTTCGACTTTCCTAGTTCCATGATAGGCGCCATCACCATCGGGTTGGTTTTGGGTCGTGACAGATTTAGACTAAGTCCAGTAAACAAAGAAGTAGGGAATTCACTAAGCATGCTGCACATAATTTAGGTAAGCAATTAAGACACGTAGTCATGTTGTTCTAAACTAAACAGGATAATTACATATGCTAGTGCAGCTCAGTTAAAGGAAAAAAGATATTTTACTTAATGTAAACGGAGTTTTTTTTCAATAAATAGCCCGTGTACTCACTCGTCACCTCACATACACGGCGCTCATATATCAAATAGTAAAAATCTTCAAGGGTGTTCCCCCACACAAGGTTAGGCAACCCACTTACCTCGAACCAAGCTGAAATCAATCCGAAACAATGCTCTTTCCATGAATATTCGGCTACGGATGGCCCAAATCTAGCAAAATCAATTATATAACAAAAATATAGCTACAAGCAACCAATCTATAATGAAACTAAAGCTAAGGCAAGGAAATAGAAAAACAGCCAAAATCCTCCCCGCGCCCATGTCTCGGAATCGAGTAAAATTCAAAAAATACGAACACCCACTCACTCACGAGTCTAACCATACCAAATTTACTCAAATCCGATACCAAAATCTCGATCAAAACCCCAAAATTCAGCCTAATAACTTTTCTCAGGTTTTCCCAATTTACCACCCCAAATCCGAAATTAATGATGAAATCAAGAATAGATTAGTGGGATATAATCATAAAGGAGTTAGGAATAATTACCCAATAACTTCCTCCGAAAATCACTCCAAATTTCACCTTCTACCGAGCTCTCAATCAAATTTTGTGTTATGAACTCAAACCCTTGTTTTTGAACTTTAAATTGTGCCCAATGATTCCTTTATCACGATCGCGGAAATAGCCTCGCGATTGTGAAGCTCAACTTTGCTGCCCAGAAAAATAAGTCTACGCGATCGCGATGCTCTGACTCCCAAACCTACGCGATCGCGGACAGACCATCACATTCGCGATGAACAAGCGCGTGGGCCAGCTTTGGTCCACTCAACCCTACACGATCGTGACCTGCTCCTTGCGTTCGCGATTCTTCCACTAGCCGCACCTTCGCAATCGCGAGCTCCTCTTCACGATCGCAAAGAACAGAACTTCTGCAACAAAATTCTAGCAAAAATCTGATGTCTTTCCATGTCGAAAATGATCTGTTAGCCACTCGAAACTCACCCGAGGCCCCCGGGACCTCAACCAAACATACCAACCAATCCTATACACCATACGAGCTTAGACGAGCCCTCAAATCACATCAACCAGTGCTAAATCCACGAATCACCCTCCAATCCAAACATTAAGAACTTGAAACATCAGAATTCTATAACCTATTCCGAAACCAACCAAACCACGTCCGATTGACCCGAAATTCTGCACACAAGTCATAATTCACACTACGGACCTAGTCCAACTTCTGGAATCAGATTCCGACCCCGATATAAAAAAATTCCACTACCGTTCTAAAACTCCAAAAACTCGACTTTCGTCATTTCAAGCCTAAATGAGCTACGAACCTCCAAAACACAATCCGGACACGCCCCTTAACCCTAAGTCACCCAACGGAGCTAACGGAATTGACAGAATTCAATTCCGGAACCATCTTCACACAGTTCCGACTACGGTCCAAATTCTAAGACATAAGCTCTCATTTAGGAACTTAGTGTCCCAAAACACTCCAAAACACAAAACGAATCTTCCTAGCAAGTCACAATAGCAGAAATAGATACGGGGAAAACAGTTAATAGGGGATCGGGGCTCTAACTCTCAAAACGACCGGCCGGGTCGTTACATCTTCCCCCTCTTAAAACAATTGTTCGTCCTCGAACGAGTATATAGACATACCTAAAGTGGTGAAAAGACAAGGATAACGGCTGCACATATCTTGCTCGGTCTCCCAAGTCGCCTCCTGGACCGGCTGACCCGGCCACTGAACCATCACTGATGCAATGTTCTTTGACCTCGGCTTTTGAATATGCTTTTCAACAATAGCCATTGGCTCCTCAACGTAGGATAGATCTTCGTCCAACTGGACCGAACTTAAATCCAACACGTGAGATGCATCACTGTGATACTTCCGGAGCATCGAAACATGAAATACCGGATGGACTCCTACTAGGCTGAGAGGTAAGGCAAGCTCATAAGCAATCTTCCCAACAAGCCGCAACACCTCAAAAGGACCAATTAACCTTAGGCTCAGCTTGCCCTTCTTTTCGAACCTCATAATGCCCTTCATAAGCGAAACCGAGGCAAGACCCGCTCTCCGACAACGAATGCCACATCGCAAACCTTCCGATCCGCATAACTCTTCTGTCTGGACAGGGTTGTGCGAAGCCTATCCTAAATCACCTTAACCTTCTCCAAGGCATCGTGAACCAAGTTCGTAATAATTTGGCCTCTCTCGGCTCGAACTATCCCACTGGGGACTGACACCGCCTACTATACAGAGCCTCGTACGGTGCCATATGAATGCTGGACTGGTAACTGTTGTTGTAGGCAAACTCCGCAAGGGGCAATAACTAATCCCAAGAACCCCCAAACTCCATCACACACGCACGAAGCATATCCTCAAGAATTTGAATAGTGCGCTCGGACTGTCCATCCGTCTGAGGGTGAAATGCTATGCTTAACTCCACTCGAGTACCCAGCTCATGCTGTATGGCTCTCCAGAATCGTGATGTAAACTGCGTACCCTGGTGAGAGATGATAGATACCGGCACACCATGACGTCTGACAATCTCACGAATATAAACTTGAGCCAGTTGCTCGGAAGAATAGGTAGTCATCACAAGAAGGAAATGAGCTTACTTGGTCAGCTTATCCACAATCAACCAAAGTGCATCAAACTTCCGCTGAGTCCGTGGGAGTCCAACAACAAAATCCATAGTCATCCGCTCCCATTTAAACTCCAAAATCTCCAACTTCAGAAGCAGTCCACCCAGCCGCTGATGCTCATACTTCACCTGCTAAGAATTTAGGCACCGAGCAACATACTCTAATATATCTTTCTTCATTCTCCTTAACCAGTAATGCTGCCTCAAGTCCTGATACATCTTTATGGCACCCAGATGAATAGTGTGCCGCAAGGTGTGAGCCTCTTAAAGAATCAACTGACGCAAACCATCCACATTAGGTACACATAGCCTGCCCTGCATCATCAATGCACCATCACCCCTAATAGTGACCTCCTTAACATCACCGTGCTGAATCGTGTCCTTCAGGAGAAGCAGATGGGGGTCATCATACTGACGCTCCCTGATACGATCAAAGGAGAAGACAGAGAGATCATACAAGCCAAAACACGACTCGGCTTAGAAATATCCAATCTCACAAACTTGCTGGCTAAGGCCTGAACATCCAACGCCATGGGCCTCTCTTTGTTGGTAGATATGCTAAACTCCCCAAACTCTCTTCCCGGTGACTCAAAGCATCAACCACCATGTTGGCCTTAGTGAAACTTGTCTTGAGATTTTGGAAGCTCTCCTCGCACTCTTCCATCCACCTGAATGGAGCACCTTTCTGGGTAAGCCTCATCATAGGTGCTGCAATAGATTAGAATCCCTCAAAAAATCGGCGGTAATAGCCTGCCAAACTAAGAAAACTTCGGATCTCTGTAACTGAGGACGGTCTAGGCCAACTCTGCTCTGCCTCCACCTTCTTCGGATCCACTTTGATCCCTTCACTCGACACCACGTCACCCAAAAATGCCATGGAATCCAACCAGAGCTCACATTTTGAGAACTTTGCATATAATTTCTTCACTGTCAAGGTCTGAAGCACAATCCTCGGATGTTGCTCATGATCTTCCTGACTTCAGGAGTGTCACGACCCAAATCGATGGGCCGCGAAGAGCACCCAATGCCATACTCGGCCCGAGCGTACCACTCTGTAACTGTGAACTCTGGAGGGGATAACCCTTAACTTAGGCCGATGAGGCCATACTCTGATGAGGCCGCCATGAACGTCTACTGATAGACAAAAATATAAAGGACTCGTCTACAAGCCTCTAGAGATAACTGAATTGTATCATGATCAGGATAGGGCCTCGACCTACCCATCAAACCCATATATATAAAATAGTCTCCAAGTTATAGATCTGGTAACTCCGAGAAAGTGGAGCGTACCAACCAAGCTGATATTTGACTATGTCTACTGGGAAGATCTATCATATGTCTATCAGGACCTACAGGCATGAAATGCAACGTCCCCAGCAAAAGGGACGTCAGTACGAAATAATGTACCGAGTATGTAAGGAAACAGAATGACTGAAAGCTGAAACTGAATAGATAATATAATAACTGAAAGTAATTGAGACTCAAAGATAATCTGAAGATATGCTTACCTACTGATACTGACTCAACTTTCTCAATATAGTAACTAAAATAGTTGTCCGGCCCTATAAGGCTAATATAACTGCTTTGCCATAGTAGGATCGCTCATAGGCGCTCGGCCATACTAAGATCTGTATCTCGGCCATGCTAGGCTCTCTCATAGGCGCACGACCACAGTAGGCTCGGTATATAACTTACCATCTGATCAGAGGTTGCCCAATAGGGGCCTGCCCATCGATTAAAGCTCGATGGTGATGAAAACACTGTATTACTGCATATATAGGCTCTCTGCTCTCTTGACTGGAAGAAGACAATACTCAATTGAATATGATAAGGGAGAATACTGTAACTTATGAGACTAGAAAAATGTAGATAAATTCAGGAATATGAATTTCTCTTTATGCCTCGTTATCAAACTTGTGTAATTACGAGATCATGCCAAAATGAAGGAAGGGCTTAGCCATAACATACTTGTATGATCTCTTCCTTATTACTCAACCAAGCTCAACATAACTTCTTGCATCTACAACAAGTGAAATGATATTGCCGTTAACATACAATGTCGTACCATCGTATTTGGCTAGTCGCATGACTTAAGAAAAATCGGGCAGCAACTCCCCTATTTTTAATACATCCCAAAGACCACAAAGGGTCATCAACAACCCAACAACAACAACTATAACCAACACAAGCAACAACAACAATATAATCCAATATGAGTTTCTCCGATTATCTTAACAATCATATTGAGCGGCAAGCTCGTTTCTTTTACTCATAACAAGATATAAATTGAATCCAAATCTTATTCCATAAATTATTTTACAACCTTCAGAGTATCATACTTATATGTACCATATTATTTCTAGTTTAAAACCTCCACAAAATTCCTTCCAAAACAGCCCCATACGTCTAGCACCTTAATTTTTATCGTCAATCACTTGTTTTTCATCTTTCCTTCTTCAATCAACTTAATTAACACCTACGAAAGCTTAACAGCAGCAGCCACAACATTATCAAATTATTTCTCACAATTTTCAGCCATCACAAAACAGTCCAACCAAAAAGACAACCGTATCCCATGTTCCTTCAAGTGCATCTTATGGCTTTTCACTCAAACAACACAACCAACACAAGATTAACCTTAGGCACAATCAAGAAGATGTTATGCATACCTTTTAAAGTATCTACAACTCGAAACTCCATCTCAACTTAGCTCACAATAGCCCTCAATCACACCATAACATCATAGAAGTATTCTCTTGAAGTCATTAACACCTTTGATGAGGATTTGTGTTGATTTCTCTTGAGTTTAGTTCTTGGAACCTTGGACAAGTTCTTGGAGGGTTTTGAGAGTGTTTTTCAGTAATTTATCTCTGTATATTGACGAAATATAATGGATAAAGACAACTTATATGCCCACCGCCTCAATTCTCCAAGCAGGTGGGTAAGCTGCCTGCTTGGCAGCTTGAGCAGTGCCACTTCGTACACTTGTATATCTCTCCTCCGATATTGTATTGACAAACGGTTTGCAGAGTTGAAAACTAAACACATAGGGCTTTAATTTCATGTAAAGATCTCCATGTAACTCTCAATATATTGGGAGAAAACGGCGTCGCAACTTGGCCTAAAAACCTGACAGTTTCTCCGAAGTGCGGCAAGGTGACTTGGTGACTCTAGTTTAAAAATCCATATTTCTCTACCCTGATGTCGAATGAATAAATGGTTTGGACCTTTGGAAACTAGGTTACATGAACTTCATTTTGGTATAATATATGTCCCAAAATGACTCAATAAGGCGTACGAATTTAATTTCTCAAAACAGGTCATTACGAGGCAAATCTTAACTCGATTTTCCCGTAAGTTAAATCCAATTTTTCCCAAACTTTATATTTTATGCAAAAACATCATATATAATCATATTATGACTTTACACTCACTAATCGTGATTAAAAAGTCTCATATTCGTTATACGTCACTTTAGGATGCACAGGGTGTAACTCCAAACTTGTCGACTTTCGACAAAACTTATCTTCTTCAATTAGTTTAGCTTCTAAAACTTCCAACCATCTTGGTACTTGTTATTCATGATCTTAAATATTATCAACTTCCACGGTAGCATGATTAACTTACTTTATAAATTTTTCAAAGATGATTTAATTTCTGAGCTAATATCAACTGACTTACGACGTACTCTTAAGTACGAAAAACATGGGGTGTAAGTATACCAGAATGTCGTCAATAAAGACAATGACGAATGTATCAAGATAAGGCTGAAATACATTGTGCATCAAATGCATAAATGCTGCTGGGGCGTTGGTTAGCCCAAATGACACCACAAGGAACTCGTAATGACCATACCGAGTACAGAAAGCAGTCTTCGGGATATCTGGCTCCCGAATCTTCAACTGCTGATAACCTGAACAACACAAATCAATCTTGGAAAACACTCAGGAACCCTGTAACTGATCAAATAGATCATTAATACAAGGCAAAGGATACCGTCATTGTAGCTTTGTTCAACTGGCGATAATCAATGCACATACGCATAGACCATCCTTTTTCTTCACAAATAAGATAGGAGCACCCCAAGGTGACACACTGGGCTGAATTAAGCCCTTATCAAGCAATTCCTGTAACTGCTCCTTCAACTCTTTCAACTCAGGAGGAGCCATACACTAAGGAGGAATAGAGATGGGCTGAGTGCCCGGCAACAAATCAATGCCAAAATCAATATATCTGTCGGGTGGAAACACATCAGGAAAATTCCTCACTATTGAGACTGACTCAACTGTAGGGGTATCAATACTGACATCTCTCACATAGGCTAGATACGCGTCACACCCTTTCTCAACCATTCGTCGAGCTTTAAGAAATGAAATAACTCTACTGGGAGTGTAATCTAAGGTACCCCTCCACTCTAATCGCAGTAAACCTTGCATAGCCAGAGTCGTGGTCTATGCATGACAATCAAGAATAGCATAATGGGGAGACAACCAGTCCATGCCGAAGATAACATCAAAATCTACAATACTGAGTAGTAATAGATTGTCTATGGTCTCAAAACCACTAAGAGCAATCAAACATGACCGATAAATGCGGTCCACAATGAGAGAATATCCTACAGGAATAGTCACATAAACAGGAGAACTCAAAGAATCCCGATATACGCCCAAATGCGGGGCAAAATAAGATGACAAATAGGAATAAGTGGAGCCTGGATCGAATAGAACCGGTGCATCTCTATGAAAGACTGGAACAATACATTTAATGACAGAATCGGAAGCAATGGCCTTTGTACGAGGAGGAAGGGCATAGTATCTTGCATGGCCTCCCCCTCTAGGGCGACCTCTACCTCCCCTACCTCCACCTCTAGCTGGCTGAGCAGGTGTAGTGGCAGTTGGTGCTGTAATCATAGCTTGGGAACCTTGTGAGGCAATCCCTTACCAAATGGCGGGTGTCGCCACACTCAAAACAAGCTCTAAAAGAGCGTGGTGGCTGTGACTGGCTTGGGCTAGATCTGCTAGATTGACCGCTGAAAGCACCCCGTGCAGGAGGCACACTAGATACAGGCGGTGCATAGTAAGGCTCCTGAGGTCTAGGAGGAGCTGGAATACCACTGGCGGTTAGAAGAGCTGAATGTACGGGGCGACTCACATAGCCCCTACCATGATGAACTGCAACTGGGGCACGGGCACCAGAATAATGGCCCGACTCTCGAGACCCTTTGGCCTCTCTCTTCTCCCTATCCCGAGCAAGCATGCCCTCCACTCACCTAGCAATACTCACCACCTGCTGATACGAGATATCTATCTCCAACTCTCGGTCCATGCTAGTCCTGATGTTGGGAATGAGTCCTTCAATAAACCGATGAACCCTCTCTCGAACTGTAGAAACTAAGGCCGGTGCATGTCTAGCCAAGTCACAGAAACGGACTGCATACTCTAAAACAGTCATGGCACCCTAGCGCAATTGCTTAAACTCCACGCGCCATGCGTCCCTGAGGCTCTGAGGGACATACTCTCTCAAGAACATGTCCGAGAATTGAGTCTATTTAAGGGAAGCTGCCTCAGTCGGACTGTCCAACTCATACGTACGCCACCACCGATAGGCTGTTCTCGAAGCTGAAAGGCAGTGAATGAAACCCCACTCGACTCCGCTATGCCCATTGTGCGGAGGATACGGTGGAATTCCTCCAGAAATCCCTGAGCATCTTCCCGTGCTAGAACACTGAATGTAGGAGGGTCGTACTTCTTATACTTCACTAGCCTACGTTGCTCCTCCTCTAAATATGCTGCCCTACCCATGGGCTGAGTTGGGGCTACAGGTGGCACCGGTATAACCTCTGGAATCTGACCAACCTAGACCTGCTGCTCTGGGGTACGGGCGGCGGAAGTCTGTGCTCCTCCCCCGGCCTGAGATGTGGCTGCAGCAAGGAGGATCAACCCTAACTGAGCTAGTACATCATGAACTGTGCAAGGGTCTGCTGAAGAGCTGGAGTAGTAGTAGTAGGCGTATCAGGTGTCTGTGCTCTGACTAGAGCTACTGGTGGCTCCTCTGCAATAGCTCGCTCAGGTGCTCTGGCTACACCACGTGTACGTCCTCGGCCTCTACCCCGGCCCTGGCCTCGGGCGGATCTAGCAAGGGGCGCGGGTGCCCAGTCATCTCCGGTAGCACGTGTCCTGACCATCTGTGAGAGAATAGAAGATAGAAGTTTAGAATTCTGAAGTCAATAATCTCACCCGACAAGTAATCTAATGAAGTGAAATTTTCCTAACAGGTCTGTAGCCCCCCGAAGATAAGTACAGATGTCTCCGTACCGATCAGCGAAACTCTAATAAACCGCCTTGTGACTCACGACTCCTATGAGCCTAGAGCTTTGATACCAACTTGGCACGACCCAATTCTTCCCTCTGTGAACACTCGTGATGGCACCTAGTCTCTACGACTAGGTAAGCCTAGTATTGCGAAAATGAAATGAAAACTCAAGGATAACAGCTAGCAAATATAATTAATAAGAATAAATGGTTCCACTCAGCATATACAATAATCATCTTTCCCAAAACCCGGAATGTCACAATGTCACAAGCTTCTGAGAAATCCTAATTGTTCTATACATTATTTCTATGAAGAAGAGTAAAACAAACTAGAAGGGGACTCCGTAGTCTGCGAACGCAGGTAGATGTACCTTGAAGTCTCCTAAAGCAGCGACCACACAGCTAGACTGGAGGCTGATAGCTAGTACCTAGATCTGCACACGGAAAATATGTACAGGAAACGACATGAGTACACTATAACGGTACCCAGTAAGGGTTAAGCCTAACCTAGGTCGAGTAGTGACGAGATTAGTTCAGGGCCCTACTGGTATAAATATAATGAAATAATACAGAAGGAAATATTACAGATAAATAAATAAGGAAATCTAGAAGGAATAGAACTCAATGGAAGCCAACAGCTCATAACACAGTAATAGCACGTGGGATCTCCCGGGATACCGTCCCGTTGTCCCAAATGTAAATGTGCAGGGGAATCTCCCGGAATACCGTTCTGTAGTCCCAAAAAAATATACAGTGTTGGGGATCGCCGGGAATACCATTCCGTAATCCCAAGTAAATAAGCAGTACAAGGTTGATCTCCCGGAATACCGTTCCGTATTCCGAAAGTAAATATACAGTGCTGGGGTATCTCCCGAAATACCGTTCCATAGTCCCAAAGTAAATAGGCAGTGCAAAAATTAGATTACAAGTACAACACGAAATTCTACAATTTAGACTAAGTCCAGTCAATAAAGAAGCAAGGAATTCACTAAGCATGCTCCGCATTATTCAGGTAAGCAATTAAGACACATAGTCATGTTGTTCCAAACTAAACAGGATAATTACATATGCTAGTGTAGCTCAATTAAAGGAAAACAAATATTTTACTCAATGGAAACAGAGTTTTTTTCAACAAATAGCACGTGTATGCACTCGTCACCTCACGACATGGCGCTCATATATCAAACAGTAACAAATCCTAAGGGGAGTTCCCCCACACAAGGTTAGGCAGGCCACTTACCTCGAACCAAGCTCAAATTAATCCAAAACGATGCTCTTTCCACGAATATCCGGCTCCGGATGGCCCAATCTAGCCAAATAAATTACATAACGTAAATATAGCTACAAGCAACCAATCTAGCTAATGAAATCAAAGCTAAGGCAAGGAAATAGAAAAATGCCCAAAAATCCTCCTTGGGCTCACGTCTTATAATCGGGTAAAAGTCACAAAATACGAACACCCACTCACTCACGAGTCTAACCATGCTAAATTTACTCAAATCCGATACCAAAATCTCGATCGAAATCCCAAAATTCGACCTAAGAACTTTTCTCAATTTTTCCTAGATTTTCACCCCAAATCTGAAATTAAATGATGAAATCAAGCATATATTAGTGGGATATAATCATAAATGAGTTATGAATCATTACTGATTACCTTGAAAATGAAAAATAATAATTAGATTTGATGTTGTGGTTCTAAAAATACGTATTTATTTTTATGCTAGTTGTTAGGCAATAGATTCTAAGTGTGTGACTAGAAAATAGGTTATGAGCTTGGCGATAACGTATTAAACAAACCGAATGGCTGAGAATCAGGGCCTCGAGATGGCATATACGGGGCCACGAGGTCTAGTTGGGTTCTTAGCTAAGGGCAGTCAATGAAGTACTAACAATTATGATAGCTTTGATGGAGGCTCTTTATGATCAATAATGAGAAATAAATGAAGAACAATCAATGAAATACAGTAAATGTAAGTAATAAACGTAAGTAAAAATATCAATGCAGAATATGTTTAAGTTAGAGAGCAGAGAATGTTCTTCTTCTTGTATTGAATGTTGTGTTGTATATATTTTCTCTCCCTTACAAAATGACAAGGATCGCCTTTATATAGGAAGGGAAATCCCAACATAGTACATGAGTAATTATTACAAAGAAATATAGCTGGCACAGCTATTTACTAGTCTGGTACAGAAGAGTGTTTCTCTTGCAGGTATTGTCAAATCTGGTCACGTGCCTTGTGAACTTCCCGCTCTCTCATGATAATCATCAATTTGCACTGCCTCGAGGTCGAACGTCAGGAGCCTTCGGGGTTGATCCTTGAGCCATGCCTCGAGCCTTTGGAGACGCGCTTGCGAAGTGCTACAACGGTCATAAAATCGGGCCTTCTGATTTTTAACGTATACAGATAGTCCCCGCGTTTCTTAGAAGAAAAATGATAAGAAACGATCCCGACTCTCGACTTTCTTGAACATCTCGTGATGGCGTCATGCTTATGACGTTAGTGCTCCAAGCGACTGGAAACATCCTGTCAATCCATCTTCAGAGGCATTCATTGCACTGCCGGTTTATTCTCCCCAAAGGCGGTCATATCGCTGCCGGTTCATTTCCCAAAGAGCATTGATTGCGACTAGCGGTACGTTTCCCAAAGGCATTGATTGTGCCTTTGGTTATGCTATTGCCCTTCTATAAATGGCAGGTTTCTTGAATTAAATTCCATCCAATTATTCTTCAATAGCTTTCGACTCCTTTCCTCTCTTTTTCCTCATCCAAACTTTATTTTCATGATTCGAGCCCATGACCGTAATGTCACACGACAACGGTTTTGCCGGTTATGCCATGGCTCCCTTTCAGATCTTTTTCCCACTGAGTGGGATCGTACCGGTTTGTTGTTGTTCCTGTGGTTGTTGGCCCGAAATGATGAGAGAGGGGCTTCAAATTGTTCCCACATCAGAGGATATGTGGTCCTTGAAATGTTGCTCAACTCTCTTAACTTCAACCTGGTGTGGCACTTCACTCCCTTTGCTTTCTCCGGAGTGAAGTGGCCTTATCTACTAACTGTTGCATCCTGCACCGGTGTAACGTCTTAAGAAGTGGCTTCACAATAGTAGTGCTGGCGAGACCCGTACTAGCCAAATTTTTTGCCAAGCCATAATTTTCCCGGTCTGTTAAAAGCTTTTGCTCGGTGGCAGGCTACGACCTCTTCTTCATCTTTTTCTGCTTCTTCATCTTTTCCTGCTTCGGAGGAGGTTCTCGAAGACGTTGTTTGGTAGATTGAAATAGGGTCCCCGAAGGATTGGTTCTCGTAGATATTGCTTCCGAGGATGTACCACCAAGAGTGTATTAGACTTTAGTTATTATTTTTTGCTTCTTTGTTTTGGTGTAAGGACCCTTCGTGGGCTTTTTAATCATCATTTATAAATAAAAAATATTTCTTCAATTTGCCTTTGATTTTTGCTAGATTTCCCTTTGCCTGCGTTTGTAAAGAATATGAGCATGTGACTTTATCGATCGGTTCGAATACCGGGCCTGGGCGTAAGAATTTCCTTGGTTCTTGATTGGTAAATATAATATTCCCTTAAATCTTTTACCGTTCCTCGGACCAAGTCCGGATTGACTCGATGCAAACTTGGGCCGCCAAAACTGGCGACTTCGAATCAAGCAAGGGTGGGGCCTCGAATTTAAGACAAAACTTAGCCCTCATAGGCCTTGTTGATAGTCTTCGAGGGGCGAATTTACCTGGTAATCCGACAATAAAGATAGTCCTCGGGCCTTTTCGCACAGTCCCCGAGTGAGAAGATTTCTGAACTTGGGCAGCCTTACAAACTTGCTTTGAACTTAAAATGAAGATAGCCCTAAGGCGTTATAGATAGACCCTAAATGAGGATACGCTCGAACTAGGATTGACCATGGAACAAAGTAACCGAGGGAGTGTTTAAGTAGCCCCGGAGGCATAGATAGCCCAGAGGCTTTATTGATTACCTTAGAGTGGAAACCGACTCGGACCTAGAAAGGTCCTCGAGATCGGACACCATCTCGAAGCTTGATTAAAGAGGGTAGCTTCTCAGAGTCCATTGTTGTGGCAACGAAATCCTTCGAGATCGGGTACCATCTCGAGACCAGGTTGATATGGGGGTCTTTGATCCCTCGAACATTGGGCGGTATCGCCAATCGCATGACATGGTCATGACATGGCCGTGGAATGTTCGAGGTGACCCCGCCGGTACGCTTCCCTGGAAGTGGTAATGGCTTAGCCAGCATTTAATTGACCTTTGAGGCAGGCGGACAGTCACCGCCTGCTCTACATATAAGTTTGTCTCCCCTTTTTTTGAGGATTCCACTATTTTGAGTAGATATCCTTCTTCATAGAGTTCTTCTTCCTTGCGTTAGGTATTTCACCATTTTAATTTTGAAGCCTTCGCTTAAGTTACCGCTCCCCCTCTCTTGTTTCAACATAGTTATGGCTGCTACGCTAGGATCCGTTCAGCAAGGAGAGGAAAGTTCCGCCTCTAGTTCCTGCCTGGTTCGGTGGTACACCGCCGGTGTCTGGTGAGCCAACCTCGAGACATTTTGTCTCGAGGAAGGACCCTTGGTCAGAAAAACATCCCAAAGTTCAGGGCCATTGGGAGTATGCTTCGAGGTTCATTTCTCTAATAGGAGAGGGGCACCTCCAGTCAGTGAGGAAAGATTGCGGATGGGGGGAAAAGGTTGCATTGTAGGTACCTTTCCCAAAAGAGAGCATCATCGATCATGCAGAGGGGTTTTTCAACGTATACACGTACCCCTTTACGTTGGGCCCCCTTGATAGGGTCGTGCTCGACTTCTGTCGGAAGTATCTGGCATAGGTTCACCCGTCATTTTGGAGGATAGTATTAATGATGAGATTCTTTGCGGAGGAAGCAGGTCTTGAGTTCACCCTTAGTCATCATATCAGGCTATACCGGCCCTTTCACCACCGAGGCCTTCTAACCTTGCGATGCCGATCTACTAGGCCTTTCGTTGTCGATGATAAAGAAGATGGCGACCGGGGATGGATGAGACGATTCATCCGAGTACATACGATTGACATTATCCCTATGGAGTTCCTTCCGTTTCCTGGGGAATGGAATTCTACACGTAAGTGGTACACTTGTGTTTTCATTGTTTTGCTTATGGTGGAGGCAGGTTCCGTAAATGCGCTTTTCTTTCCTTTTCTGTGGCAATTTCGTGGATTCCATACAAGGTCCCTGACCTGACGGATTGGGCTTGGAAGATGGCGACTCGCTCGACTTATGATGAGCGCAAGTGGCGAGACTTGTCCAAGGGTAGTGGGAGGCAAAACACCACGGTATGTGCTATGTGATTTGCTTTCTTTTGAAAGGCACTTTCTTTTTATGCGTACTGACTCTGTCATTGTAGGCATTGGGGAATTTTTGCAGATAAGATCATGCCCTCTCGGAGAGGGAGAAGGGTCGTCAGCTTTAGGATCGAGGAATAATAACAAACGAATAGAACCTTTGCAGGGCGAAAGTGCTCATAGCGAGACAAGTCTAGCCCGGAGGCTCAGAGAAGATGTATCAGCTGAGCCTGCAGCACCCGAGATTCCTGGCCTTAGAGAAAAAGTCCCTCCTTCGCCGCCGTCTTCTTCTCCCGTCGAAGGTACTTCAAGGGATGTCCGAGGCCATGGGCTGCCTATATTAAGCGGGGTATTGAGCGACCGTGTTCCAATTGGGAGTGGTTCTACCGGGGTCGATGGGTCCAGGCCAGTAGATGTGCGTTCAACCTTTGACGAGGCTCAGCGGCTTTACTCAGTGGTGAGTTTTGGTCGACTGTATTGGTTTTTTAGTTTTGCAATTTTACTTCTCATTGAGTTCCTTCTCCATAGGCTTTCGACAAGCTCAAGTCTGAGCTGCTCCATCATGAGGCTAGGTTGCAAAAAGCCGTGGATGGGGAGAAATCCCTCAAGCTTCTTTGCAATAAAAGGGAAGATGAGTTGGTGTACTTGCGGTATAAGGCGAGTCGAAGTCTGAATTACGAAAGCTATCTCGAGGAACAAGTAATTTTTGTTTCGAGGGGGTGCATGTTTCTTCTTCTATCCTCTGAGATTAATGTTTTGATACTTCAGTTGCAGAAAAAGACGGAGGACCTGGAACGCCTTTGGGGCGAAGTTGGTCAAGCCAAGTGTGAGTGTGATGAGCTAAAGGCTCGGGTGGATGCCCAGGTTGCGGCTAAGAAGGATGCTTCGGCCAAGGCTTCTGCCCTCGAGGTGCAGCTCCTGAACGCTCGCGAGAACAGCTCGGTCCGAACGGACATGATTGCAAGGCTCAAGTCTGAGCTTCTGAAGATGAAGGCTGAAGGCCCGGGCTGAAGCCGAAGTGATCCAAACTAAGGCTGATAAGAAAGTGGCCGTCTATTTGAAAGACGCTGCCGACGCTCAAGCTGAGCTAAGAGGGGCTCTCGACCGGGAGATCAGGAGCAAAGAGTATGCTCGGTGTAAATCTTGAAGGGAAACCCTCAAGGAGATCCATGTTAGGGGCTTTGATCTCTCGGAAGAGATAAAGCTGGCAAAGGCAGGCGGATGAATATGATGCCAAGTTCCTCTTGCCCGATGCTGAAGATAATGGGGAAGAGGCCGGCAGGCCACATTCGCCGAGGGGAACGTAGGCTAGGATTTTTTCTTTTTGATTCTTTGTACATTGTTCTTAGAAAACTTTGTAAGCGAAGCCTTATGTACTTATCAAAAGGAAACCTATCGGTTTCATTTTTCTTCGCGTGTGCATGTCTTTCTTTGCTTTGAATTTTGACGCTTTGTCAACGACTGTCCAGATGAATTGGACTTCGAGGTGAAACCCTTAGGCTTATAATACGGCCCTGAGGCTCGTCGGGCTGGCCCATAGGCTCTTACGTGTTTGCCTTTAGGCGTTTTTAACTGTTTTCAGGCTCAATCATCGAGTCGGGTTTCGACTTTAGTTTATTGACCCTTAAGTTTTTGAATTTTTAAGCTGGCCCTCAGGCTCTTACGCGTTAGGTCGGTACGACCTTTTAGTACAAGCTGGCGTTTAAGCTCTTATGCTTTTGCTCTTAGGCATATTCAGTTAATTGTTTCGGGCTCAGTCTTCGAGTCGGATTTTGACTCGAGCTCATTGACCCTTAAGTTTTTGAATTTCAAGTTGGCCCTTAGGCTCTTACGCGTTGGGTCGGTACGACCATTTAGTATAAGCTGGCGTTTAAGCTCTTACGCGTTGGGTCGGTACGACCTCTTATGTATGCTTTATTTTTCCCTCGTTAAAGACTTTTTGAATTTTTGTGTTCGCCCGACTCTTCGACGGTTCGATAAGAACCTCGATTGTGAGCCGTTATGTAGCGATAAACGAGCGCCTCGGGAGGTTTCTCTCGGTGGCTGAGTGTTTCGAAGCCTATTGTTTGGAGCTGACATGGTCGAAGCTCTTTTGCTTGTGTCGAGGGTAGCCTGTTTAACCGGTTCTTTTCGAAGTATTTTCGAAGTAATTGAAGGCCTGTGATTTTATAGCGACGGTCGGGCATCCCTGAGTCGCGTTAGTTTGGCCGAAGCCTTATGACCGTAGTCATTTGTGTTTGGCCGTAGCCTTTTAGTTCCCGACTGAAGTAGTTTTGGCGTCTAGATCGAGGGTATGCCTTTTTAGGGGTCTTACAAGTTCGAATATATAGCCTTAACTTTAAGATCGGGATAATGCCTTTTTGTAAGGTCTTATAACTTTTTCGTGCCTTACTTGAGGTTTTACAGTTTTGGTTACTTGGTACAAGTACAGTTCATGCCTTGCTTGAGGTCTTACAGATTTGGTTACTTGGTACAAGTATAATTCATGCCTTGCTTGAGGTCTTACAGATTTTGGTATTGCCTTATTAAGGTCATACGAGCTCGAGGTTGCCCACATGGGGTCTTATAGCCTAGATTTTTGATAAGTCGATGGGGTGGCAGTCGGCGACGGTCCCCGAGATATTGAGAGTTTCTTGGCTCTGGAGCTGTTTGTGTAAGCTTGGAGTTGCCTCATTGAAGGCTTACTAGTTCGAAGTTTTCGGCCCGGAGGTCATGTGACTTCGAGTTTTTGACGTCAGTCCCCGAGTGTTCGGGAAATTTCTGGCTCTAGAGCCGTTTCTTGAAAAAATAGCGCATTTCTTCGAAGCGCAAAGCGTTTTGATGGAACAAATATTTCTTGATTACTTGGCACAAGTATACATGTTTTCGCTGTCAAGGGCTCGGTTATTCTATACGGACACGGTTCGTTCGGCCGTTTGGCCCGATACATCATTTTCCTATCGAAACCCTTTTTGGCACATCTTGACTGCTCCGAGGAGGTGACCTCCCGGGGGGATGCCCCCAGTATTCGAGGTTGATTGAGGAGAAGCCTTGAATACTTGTTGAGTTTTCCTTAGGTAGCACATAGATGTTGCCTCACTAAAACCTTGCCGGTAAAACCCT
Source organism: Nicotiana attenuata (assembly GCF_001879085.1). Classification (NCBI taxonomy): domain Eukaryota; kingdom Viridiplantae; phylum Streptophyta; class Magnoliopsida; order Solanales; family Solanaceae; genus Nicotiana; species Nicotiana attenuata. The sequence goes on from NC_031998.1 coordinate 17,935,402, forward strand.
TTCTGGGATAAAACCCGATCGAAGGAAAAGAGTGCAACGCATGATTTGAAACCTAAGGTCTTCAAGCTGGAGATCGCTTCGATTGTTCCAATCAGATACCTGCGCACAGGTTAGTGTAAAATGTAAATGAAAAGGGGAGATGATTATACCTTAGTGCTGATGGCGCTTCGAGCCTCGACACACTTTAATCGTTCGTTTCAGGGACGCGGTACGGTCCTTTGCTCGTTTAATCGGGCATAGCTGAGAATGTATTTCGTGATCGCTACTTCACTGTCTGCTTATCCTTTAGCTCCTTCGATGTCGGGGGCGTGGATGCCGGTGCCACATCGTGCACTACGAACATTTCTCTTGCTGCATGCTGTTCTCCGTAGACGGTTTTTATTCCGTCCTTTGTCGGAAACTTCATCATTTGATGGAGGGTGGATGGTACTACTCTCATGCAGTGTATCCATGGCCTTCCGAGCAAGGCGTTGTACCTCATGTCCCCCTCGATGACATGAAACTTGACATTTTGGGTTGTGCCGGCCACACTGACCGGGAGGGTGATTTCCCCTTTCGTTGTCTCGCTCGCCATGTTGAATCTGTTGAGGACTCGAGAGTCGGGCATGATCTGGTCGAGCAGTCCGAGTTGCTCCACCACCCTCGACCTGATAATGTTAGCCGAGCTACCTGGATCCACAAGTACACGTTTAATTTGAAATGTATTTACAAGAAAAGAGATTACCAGTGCGTCGTTATGAGGCTGAGACAGGGTCTCGATATCCTCGTCGCTGAACGTGAGAGCGTCCTCGGGTATGTAACCACGAGTTCGCTTTCCCTGGTGATGGATGTTTTTGTTCGTTTGACAATGGGTTCTTATGGGATGTCGACTCCTCCAACAATCATGTGGATGACATATTGTGGTTCTTCTGCTTCATTTTTCCTATTCGCCTCTCTTTCCCGGAATTGATTTTTGGCCCGGTCACTGTGGAACTCTCGGAGATGCCCTTTGCTGATCAGTCGGGCTAATTCTTCTTGGAGCTGTCTGCAGTCTTCGGTCTTATGACCGTGTGTGCCGTGGAATTCGCACACTTAATTATGGTTCCTTTGCGACGGATTTGATTGTACAGGTCTTGGCCATCTGGTGTCTCTGATTTTACCGATGGCAAACACAATGTCCGAAATATCGATGTTGAAGTTGTATTCAGACAAACGGGGTGCCTCCGTTGGTCCTGTGTGTCTGTCTAATCCGGCTCTGCTTACGTCCCCGAGGATTCTGAACTCGATCTAACCTTCGGTCATTTCGAGGTATGTTACACCTTGGGGCATTTCTTCTATCTTCAGTGTATAGTTGGTACCTTTCCTTGTTTGGCTTTGGCTCCTTTGCTAGAAGCCTGCTAGGATATACTGACCCCGAAGGGGCTCCCATTTGGTCGTCCTCGACCCTGATCTTCGATTTGTATCGGTTGTGGACATCCGACTAGGTCACGATGGGATATTCAATTAAGTTCTGCTTCAGCTGCTTCGAAGCTACCGAGCTTCGCTCATTCAATCCTTGAGTGAAAGCCTGTTCAGCCCAATCATCGGAGACTGGTGGTAACTCTATTCGATCCATTTGAAAACGAGACACAAACTCCCGCAACATCTCGTTTTCTCTTTGTTTTGATTTTGAAGACGTCAGATTTCCTTGTAGCTACCTTGATGGCACCGGCATGCGCTTTTATCTATTGAATTCAGGGAAAGGTTGTGGTACCACATCATGGCCCCCTTCGAAAGTGTTTCTCCGAACTTTTTAGTGGGACAGACTCAATCTCGTCGTCCTTTAGGTCGTTGCCCTTCACCACACAGGTGTAAGCGGTGACGTGCGCGTTGGGGTCCGAGGTTCAGTTGTACTTCGGGAGATCGGGCATTCTGAACTGCTTTGGGATGGATTTTGGAGCAGCATTTTGTGGGAATGGCTTTTGTACGAACTTCTTTGAATCTACACCCTTTAGGATGGAGGGTGCGCCCAGAATTTGATCGACCCTAGAATTGTAGTTCTCCACCTTCTTGTCATTGGCTTCTATCTTCTTGTCGCCCGAGTCGATCCTCTTTGTGAGGTCCTCGAGCATCTTTATGATGGTGGGGTCGGCTGCTGACCCGTTGTTGCTTGATCTTTCTAGTACTTGCTCGGCTTGAGGAGTCGTTTTTGGTGCCGCTGTGCTTGGAGATTTTTGGTGGCTTTGCTGTTGTGCAATCGCCAGCTGCTGTGCCTGTAACATCTCAAAGATGATGTGAAGTCTAACCCCTTGTCCCCCCCGAGCCGGGGTTTTTTGGGCTTCTTGTCGGTCTTCTTGGCGTACACTCATGTTGGTGTGGGAGCTTATCTCGACGTGTTGAGCGTTGCGCGAGACCACGTCCACGGGAATTGGTTCTGGTGCATCCTCAGGGTTTCGTGGTGGTACACCAATACGTGGAACAGCTACACCATTCTCTCCATGGTCCTCAAGACCATTGTTTTCATGTGCGTTCACCGAGTTAGACATTTTGACCTGAAATCAAAGATTCTTGGACAAGAAAAGTGTGAAATATAACTTGCGTTGTGTAGTAAACCAGCAAGAAAACAACCACTATTATTTTTAGCCTCACGGTGGGCGCCAAACTGTTTACCTTGAAAGTGGTAACAACAATTAGATTTGTTTTTGTGGTTCTAAAAATACGTGATTTATTTTTATGCTAGTTGTTAGGCAATAGATGCTAAGTGAGAGACTAGAAAATAAGATAAGAGCTTGAAGATAGTATAATAACCAAACCGAATGACTGGAAATCGGGGCCTCGAGCTGGCATATACGGGGCCTCGAGGTCGAGTTGGATGCTTAACTAAGGGCAGTCGATGAAGCACTAACTGTTATGAGAGCTTTGATGGCGGCTCTTTATGATCAAATAAATGAAGAACGATTAATGAAATGTAATAAATGCAAGTAAGATAATGAATGTAGGCAATAGAATTAAATAGAGAGTATGTTTAAGTTAGAGAGCAGAGAATGTTCTTATTCTTGTATTGAATGTTGTGTGTTTCATAATGGTGAGGATCCCCTTTATAGATGAGGGGGTAATCCCAACATAGAATAAATGCATTTATTACAAAGATACGTGGATGGTACAGTCATTTAATGCCACGGTACGGGCTCGTACTAGCCTGTCAGCTNNAGGGGTAACATTGGTTATGCATTGATGTCCCGACTGGAAGAGGACATGCGACAGTTGCAGGAGCAAAGCCATACGGACACCCAAGTTCTGGAAGCTAGATCTCAACAAATTGGACGCCTACTCCAAGAGAAAGGCATCATTAGAGAAAGGATTAGAGGAATTGCTGATTATATTGTCATGAAATGCCATGAGTGCGAGGATATTACTAGATCTATTTTCTTCGCCGCTGTGATGACTTTTGTTCGCCAGATAATGGACGACCTGGATCGCCTCCAAGAAGATATTGCACGTAGGCCCGCGTCGAGACCGACTGATGTCCCGCGGGCCCCTGGAGTAGTATTAGAGGCATTTATGTATTCCTGATTCTTTCTTTTCGAGTTTGTATTTCAGTTTCTTTAGAGTCTGTTAGTCTACTTTGAGTCTGTTTTGGTTTTTAGTTTTTAAGTCTACATGTTGAAGTCTTTGTAATGGAGCAGAACCAGAAGTTTTATTTAATGAAAATTTGAAAACCCCAAAAAAGAATGTGTTTCTTTCTTTTATTTCGCATTTATCCCCTGAACTACGTAATGATCTGATTCGCGCGGCGTTGCGGTATGTAGGAAATCCCCATCGGGTCCGGTCATAGCTGTAAATAACTCGAATAAGAGAGAAAATGATGAAAAGAGGGCACAAGAAAAAGAGAGAAAACAATGCAAAAGAGAGAGTGCAAAGAAAAGAGAGAAAGAAATGAAAAAGCGTAAAGAAAAGAAAAAGATTCAAAGATCCGGGAGATAACAAAAGCCGGGATGAGACACGCAACCGTTGCAAAACATGTAGAAAAACGTTTAACTGTCCAGGTGCATTGCATTCCCCCAAAGTGCGATTCCCTGTGTGGTAAATGTCTTAAACTAACCGGTTTGTTGTGTATGCTATTGAGAACATGTTCTGTTTTAGGTGGTTGGTTTTGTGGTAACCTGGCTATGCACCCTTACTTCACGAGATCCAAAGGGAGTGTTGAAATGACATCAGAAAGTCACCTACTGATCATCAACCCCTCAGAGGATAGCCTGATAACGGTTATCCCGACCTCAGAGTCGGCAGCTGCTGAGGAAAACAGAATGCTGCGTCTCCACATGTTGGAAATGTGGGACGCCTGGTCTAACGGCAGAGAACCGCCAAGTACAATCCCTGGATTTCCCGAATTGATTCCCAGGACCGGTGGAACCTCCAACGTCCCTATAACCAATCCGTTCACCCCGTTCGGATACCCCTCTAGGTCAAATCATCTCACCGGAACGCCTTCTGAGGTTCGCCCCCAAGCACTGTTCTCGGGAATATCTTCTACAATATTCACCGCACCACCAACCTCTGCTACTGCACAACCAACAGTGCCCAGACCACGTTTTGAGCCACCATCCTTTACTTTTCAAGTACCACAATTTCAACTTGACACGGCTCATGTCACCCCGAACTCTTACCCACAGCACCCTCGGTATGAATCTGCCATGGAACAAGAGAAAACTGTGAAAAACCCCGAGCAAGAAGAGATGACTCGAAAAAAGAAAAGCATCGAACAGAGTCTCAAAAACATGCAGGGCTTGAGTGGCCAGAAGAGTGTTTCCTATGCCGACCTGTGCATGTTTCATCATGTTCATCTGCCCATCAGTTTTAAAATACCAAAATTAGAGAAGTATGACGGGCATGGAGACCCGATTGCCCATTTGAAAAGATACTGTAATCAGTTAAGAGGAGCGGGCGGAAAGGAAGAACTGTTGATGGCTTACTTCGGAGAGAGCTTAATTGGAATCACATCAGAATGGTATATGGACCAGAATATCTCCCACTAGCACATATGGGATGACTTTGTCAGACAATTCCAGTACAATGTGGACATAGCTCCAGATAGAAACTCTTTGTCCAATCTAAGAAAGAAGTCTTCAGAAAGCTTCCGAGAATACGCTATCAAATGGCGCGAGCAAGCGGCCAGGGTAAAACCCCCAATGGATGAGACCGAGATGGTTAGTGTCTTCCTGCAAGCCCAAGAGGTTGATTATTTCAAGAACATGATGTCCGCCATGGGCAAGACGTTTGCAGAAGCCATAAAGATTGGGGAGATGGTGGAAAATGGTTTGAAGACGCGTCGCATCATGAGCCAGTCGGCTGTAAGGGCCACTTCTCAAGCAATCCAGAGTAGATCAGGGGGTGTAGCAAACCGAAAAATGAAAGAAGAGGTAGCAATGGTGGCCTCAAGCCTGAGAAATCCCCGTCAACCCCGAGGTTACTTTTGTTCCTCTTCTAGCCCCCCCGCAACATTACTACCCTTACCAAGATGCGATATATGCCATGACTCCTCAGCCTTATGCAGTAATGAACGCCCAGCCATATGCTCGGCCGCAACAACATTATAATCAGAACCGAGCTCCACCTCCCAGAAATAACCCTCCTCACCAAGATCCATATAATCCCCGTCCACCACAGAATAATTTTCCATATAACGCCCGTACCCGTGAACAACCTAGAAAAACCAACTTCAAACCCATCGGTGAATCATATTCTAGCCTCTTCCCAAAATTGGTCAAAATGGGTTTGTTACAGCCCGTACCTCCAAACAGGCAAAACCCAGAGTCACCCTCTTACCGACCAGGTACTCGATGGGATTATCATTCAGGGGCAAAAGGGCACGACACTGAAGATTGCTGGACCCTTAAGAGAGCGCTCGAGAACCTAATAGAACAAAAGCGGGTAGTTTTGAGGGATGATGAGGTCCCCAATGTAACCAAAAACCATTGCCAGCTCACAACAACGAGCCAGTTATTGGGATGATTTGTGAGGACAAAGAGTTCGACCCAGCTTTGAAAGCTATCATTGCTATTGCCGATGTTGAAAAGAAGCCCAAAGTGGCAGCAAAGCAAGCTAAGGATGAGAAGAAGAGCAACTCCACTCCTCAAAACACAGAAAAGGTTATGGAAACCAAGACAGGGGCAGTACCTCCTAAACATGCCATTCTCTATGTTCCCAGAGCCCCCAGGAAGGAACATCTTATGTTGAGTCCTCCCAAAAGGTTTGAGCAAAACAAGGTCACACTGAAGGTACCAAAGATGTACGTACCAAAAGGACCTATGTGTCGCGGGGGCCGATAATTTCACCCAGGCTGACTGAGCCCGTGGTTATCAGCCACGCCCCATAGAATCCCATGAAGGACCCTACCACCGTCCCCTGGAACTACAACAAATCAATGGTGACGTACAAAGGAAAAGAAATCATGGGGGAAGTGAATGAAAAAAACCCATTTGGAAAGTACCTCAACTTGGAAGAATTGAACAAAACCAAGCAAAAGCGTTTTCCACTTAAAAAGCCAGTTAGTGCTGAGGAGGCAGAGGAATTGTTGTGGAAGATGAAAACCTCATAATACGCCGTGATTGATCAACTCAGAAAGTCCCCCTCTCAGGTCTCACTTTTGTCCCTGCTGATAAGTTCGAATGAGCATCAGAAAGTGCTGTTAAAGACACTTAATGAGGCACATATTCCGGTCGAGGCCACGGTTGAACAATTGGAAAGAATGGCGGAACGATTTTTTGAAGTCAACCGAATTTCATTTAGCCGAAATGACTTGCCTCCAGAAGGGGATGCCCACAACAAAGCTCTTCATTTGACCGTTAAGTGTGAAGGATACTACGTAAAAAGAGTTATGTTGGATGGAGGATCTGAGGTTGACATCTGCCCTCTCTCGACCTTACAGAGAATGGAAACTGGGACTAAAAGGATTAGACCCAACAATGTTTGCGTATGTGCTTTTGACGGCGTCAAGAGGGACACGATAGGGGAGATTAATTTGATCCTAACCATCGGCCATGTGGATTTTAAAGTAACATTTCATGTTTTGGACATGGACACTTCCTACAATTTTCTCCTAGGAAGGCCTTGGATCCATGCTGCAGGAGCCGTACCTTCTACTCTCCACCAAATGGTTAAGTTTGAACATGAAGACCAAGAATTCGTGGTCCACGGAGAAGATGAGCAATCAATCGATAGGGACCGGTTAGTTCCCTGTCTGCAGGCTAAAGAAGGTAGTGAGCACATAGTCTACCAAGCTTTTGAGATCATGGTCGCGGACCAGTGTAAGGAGGGAACCCCGTGTCCTCAACCCTTCTTGTCAAACGCGTCAATCATGGTTGCCACTGAAATGATCAATCACGGGTACAAGCCCGGGAAAGGGCTCGGGGTATCTTTGCAAGGCATCATGGAGCCCATCACTCTAACTGCCAGTGAGAAATTCTTCGGTGTGGGTTTCCAAGCCACAGAAGCTGACGTAACATGGGCTAATGAACGTATGAACAATGGGTGGGTCCTGCCTCAGCCGGTCCCGTATCTCTCCAGAATGTTTGTTAAGCCAAGGTACATAGAAGAAGAAGACGAGGCCTTCACGACCGAAGAAATTGAGGACATTTGTGGAGCGATGAGGCAAATGTTATATGAGGCTCATATGGTCCAGCCGGGCGAAGGCTCAAGCACCGCTGAGGTGCAATATGTGGGGCCGAATGCCAAGCTTCAAAATTGGAAGGCTACTCCATTCCCAATCAGGCGAGAATCCCGGTAGTTCAGTCTTGCCATCTTTTCTGCATTCCGAGTTATTTCAGAGTGTAACTCAAATGTTTTTAGTTTATTGTGTTTTAAAATTCCAATGTAAACCCTCCTATCTTCAAATTCAATGAAATGAAACCAACATTTCATCGTCTATGAATCTCTTTCTTTATTCTTTCTGATTTTTGTTATTTTTCTTATCTCTCTTTTCAATTCTAATAATGCGGACTTAATAACATGACATGCTTGCGGACTTCATGCCCAGATCTTAATACGCTATCTAACTATGAAATAATGAATCAAGAACCGGAATATGATGAAGATGAGGCTTTTAAGGAAATAAATCGAGAACTGGAAAAATTTAAAAATAAGCCTAAGCCAAACTTAAATGAAACCGAGCCAGTTAATTTGAGTAGTCCGGAAGAGGTCCAGGAAACCATGATAAGCATTCACGCTGATGAAAGAACTAAAGATGCATTGGTCCAACTTTTGTTCGAATTCAAAGACGTGTTTGCCTGGTCTTATGACGATATGCCAGGACTGAGTGTTGATTTAGTGGTGCACAAATTGCCAACTTATCCATGTTATCCACCTGTCCAACAAAAGCAGAGAAAGTTTAAAACAGACATCAGTGATAAGATCAAAGAAGAAGTCACCAAATAGTTGAAAGCGGGTGTGATCCGAGTGGTCCGATGCACCACATGGTTGGCTAATCTGGTCCTAGTGCCAAAGAAAGTTGGGAAAACCCGAGTGTGTGTTGATTATCGGGATTTGAAAAAAGCAAGCCCTAAGGACAACTTTCCATTACCAAACATCCACATCCTTGTTGATAACTGTTCCAAACATGAGATACAGTCTTTCGTGGATTGTTGTGCTAGGTATCATCAAGTTCTGATGGATGAAGAAGACGCAGAAAAGGCGGCTTTCACCACACCTTGGGGTACTTACTGTTACAGGGTCATGCCGTTTGGTTTAAAGAATGCCGGGGCAACTTACATGAGAGCAATGACCGCCATTTTCATGACATGATGCACAAGGAAATTGAGGTATATGTGGATGATGTGATTGTTAAATCCAGGACGCAGGATGACCATGTGCAAGATCTGAGGAAGTTCTTTGAGCGACTGCGTAAGTATGATTTGAAGTTGAATCCAGCTAAGTGTGCATTTGGCGTGCCGTCTGGGAAGCTATAGGGATTTATAGTCAGTCGGAGGGGCATCGCGATAGATCCAATGAAGATAAAGTCTATCCGGGATTTGCCCCCTCCAAAAACCAAGAAAGAGGTTATGAGCCTGTTGGGAAGATTGAATTACATCAGCAGGTTCATTGCTCAGCTGACTACCACATGTGAGCCCATATTTAATCTATTGAAGAAAGATGCAGCGATTAGATGGACAGATGAATGTCAAGAAGCTTTCGACAAAATCAAAGAATATCTGTCGAATCCGCCCGTGTTGGTCCCACCCGAGCCTACAAGGCCTTTGTTCTTGTATTTGACAGTGTTGGAGAATTCTTTTGGATGTGTTCTCGGGCAACATGATGTGACCGAGAAGAAAGAACAAGCCATATACTATTTGAGCAAGAAGTTCACTAGTTTTGAAGCCAAGTACACTTTGTTGGAAAGAACTTGTTGCGCCCTAACTTGGGTCGCTCAGAAGCTTAGGCATTACTTGTTGGCTTATACCACCTACCTCATTACCAGGTTGGATCCTTTGAAATACATATTCCAAAAGCCAATGCCCACCGGGAGGTTAGCAAAATGGCAAATCCTGCTTACCGAGTTTGACATAGTCTATGTCACCTGCACAGCAATGAAAGCTCAAGCCTTGGCGGATCACCTAGCTGAGAATCCTGTTGATGATGAATATCAACCCTTGAGTACTTACTTTTCGGACGAGGAGGTAAGTTCGGTTGAGGTAATTCAAGAAGACACAAATGCTTGGAAAATGTTCTTTGATGGAGCTGTGAATGCAAAAGGTGTCAGGACTGGGGCAATTTTGATTTCGTCCACTAGTCAGCACTATCCGGCCACATCCAGGCTTCGGTTCTTCCGTACAAACAACACTGCTGAGTATGAAGCTTGCATTATGGGTATGAACATGGCAGTTGACCTGGATGTGGAAGAATTGTTAATCATGGGAGATTCTGACTTGATTATTCGACAAGCTCAAGGTAAATGGGAAACTCGAGATATCAAGCGTATTCCATATAGGCAACATGTAGAAGATCTTGGCAAACGGTTCAAATCCGTCGAGTTCAGGTATATCCCTCGGTTCCACAATGAGTTAGCTGATGCACTAGCCACTTTGGCTTCAATGTTGCCGTATCCAGGCAATGTCCACATTGACCCACTGGAAATCCAAATCCGAGAAAGACATGGTTATTGCAATACAGTTGAAATGGAACCAGATATTCAGCCATGGTATCATGATATCAAAAGATTCTTGAAAACAAAGGAATATCCCGAACAAGCTAGTGGAGACCAAAAGAGAACCATTAGAAGGCTCGCCAGTAGTTTCTTCTTGAGTGGAGAAGTCTTGTATAAAAGAACTCCAGATCTAAACCTTTTAAGATGCGTGGATGCCCAAGAGGCCGGCAGAATCATGCATGAAGTGCACGTAGGAGTATGCGGAACCCATATGAACGGATATGTCCTTGCAAAGAAAATCCTTCAGGCAGGTTATTACTGGATGACCATGGAAAATGATTGTTTCAGTTTTGTCCGAAAATGTCATCAGTGTCAGGTACATGGTGACCTGATTCATGCACCGCCTTTAGAATTACATCCTATGTCAGCACCGTGGCTGTTCGTTGCTTGGGGTATGGATGTCATTGGGCCAATCGAGCCGAAAGCTTCAAATGGGAACAAATTCATCTTAGTTTCCATTGACAATTTCACAAAGTGGGTTGAAGCAGTCACTCTCAAAGCCGTCACCAAGAAAACAGTGGTGGATTTCGTGCATTCCAACATTATCTGTCTTTTTGGTAATCCTAAAACTATCATTACGGACAATGCTGTAAATTTGAACAGTCATTTGATGAGGAAGGTATGCGAACAATTTGAGATCACGCATCAGAATTCTAACCCTTATCGGCCAAAAGCTAATGGTGCTGTTGAAGCAGCAAACAAAAACATCAAGAAGATCCTCAGGAAAATGATTCAAAGTTGTAGACAATGGCATGAAAAGTTACCTTTTGCATTATTGGGATACCGCACAACTGTGTGCACATCAGTTGGAGCAACACCCTATCTATTGGTTTATGGCACTCTAGTCGTAATACCCGCAGAAGTTGAAATTCCTTCTCTTCGAATCATTGTTGAAGCAGAGATTGAGGACAATGAATGGGTCAAGACCCGCCTAATACAGTTAACCCTGATTGATGAAAAGCGGATGGCCGCTGTTTCCCACGGGCAGTTGTATCAACAAAGAATGGCCCGCGCCTACAACAAGAAAGTGCGGTGCAGAAACTTTTAGGTGGGGCAACTTGTCTTGAGGCGTATTCTCCCGCATTATAAGGAAGCCAAAGGAAAATTTGCTCCAAATTGGAAAGGTCCGTACATTATAATGAATTGTTGCCAAAATGGGCATTGTACTTGGGAGATATTAAAGGAAATGACCCGAAACAGCTGTCACTGCGACGCGGTCAAAACGTATTACGTTTAACCCTTCTGTGGTGCTAATATTCTCCGATTGGGATGACGAAGGCTTTCATTCTCTCTACCCAAACACTATCAACCCTTTGCAAACCCTTTGAGCCAATTACCTTTCTTTGACTACCCTCTTTGGAACCCGAAAGTGCTGTTTAAAAAAAAAGAACAAAAAACAAATTTTAAACAAAGTTTCCTGAACTACGTTCGAGTTGATTCCGAAAGAATACGTAGGCAGCATCTCTCAGGGATTCAGCCATACCAAAACAAAAATCCACATTTCCCCAAAGTTAAAACTGGGGCAGAAGTTATATTGGTTTGATGATGGTTCGCCTGAAAGGTTCCAAAGTTGTAATTCAATCCAAACTCTTTTTACCCCAAATCATGTTCAAGTCCTTCCGATCAATCGGTAAAGATGTTCAAAATTGAAGGATATGGTTACTTGGATCTGATACAATCAAATGAGAGAAATAAAATGAGAGAGTCTTATTGGTGAAAACCCACACGGGCACCATAGGGCGATGGTAAGTAGAGAAATTGAAAATGAGAGAGTCTTGTTAGTGAAAACTCGAAAATAGCACTATGAGGCGACGATGAGAAGAGAAATGAGAGAGGTCAATTGGTGAAAACCCGCAAAGGGCGCCACTGATCGAAAAGAGGAGTCCCTTACAGCCGTCGATATTTATAGAGTCTTGGCAAGGTTCCTTGGTTTTTGAAGTATGGGTTATGATGGGTTTATGAGAGTTCGATGGTTTGCACAGATCGGGTATCCAGTCCAAAAAGCATGTCATATCTATTGAAGTCTGCATGCATCCAAATAAGTCCTTCTTTCCTTTCCTCGAAAGGGACACTTCTCATTTAAATTCATTATCCTGTCCTTTGTTTACTTTTTTTTGAATCCCTTTCGGTCTAATTCCCATCCGAAACTAATACAGGAAAAGATGGCAAGAATGGTCTTATAGGGTTTTGTTTGACAAAAGTTAATATTCAAGAAAGCACCCAGCCTCAGCAGGTGCATCAAGTCGACCTCGACTGGCCATGATGGCCGATGCTCCAGAGTCAAAAACTCTTGAAAAGAGAGGAAATCAAAGTCAAGTGCCCATAAAGGCAAAATAAGATGGAAAAAGGCCAAGCCCCACACGGGTTAATCATCATGAGAAGTTTCAAAAGGTCAAGACTTCTCGGGTTTTGAAGGTGAAACCGACTCCCAGAAAGAGCAAGCGAGTACTGAAGATCCTTAGTGGAAGAGCAAGGCCAAGATCAAATGATTAAAAAAATCAAGGCCACAAAACCAACAACCATTTCAAACTAACAATTGTTCTTTGTTTGAAAACAGGAAACGGGTGCAATCCAAAAGCAAGAAGCAGGTGCAACAAAAGGAAGCTGCGCAAGAGCTAAAAAATAGCTTTGCAGCAACAACGCCAAAAAAGGGAAGTCTCTTCCAAAATTCTTTCCCGCTTTTACTCAGTCTTGAAATTAAAAATGATGGTGAAGATGAAAAAAAATAATAAAAAAAAAATTCAAAATCATGGAAGCATAGGGTCTCCAATCTCTAGTTACGTCTTTTCCAACATAGGGTCCCATTCCCTAGTCGACGCCAGCATAACCTGGAAATCTTCCCAACATAGGGTCCCACTCCCTAGTTGATTCCGGCATAACCCGGTGACTTTTCCAGCATAACCCGGTGACTTTTCCGGCATAACCCGATGACTTTTCCCGATGACTTTTCCGGCATAACCCGATGACTTTTCCGGCATAACTCGATGACTCTTCCGGCATAACCCGATGACTCTTCCGGCATAACCCGATGACTCTTCCGGCATAACCTGATGACTCTTCCGACATTACCCGATGACTTTTCCAACATAGGGTCCCACTCCCTAGTTGATGCCAGCATAACCTGGTAATCTTTTCCCAACATAGGGTCCCACTCCCTAGTTGATGCCAGCATAACCTGGTAATCTTTTCCCAACATAGGGTCCCGTTCCTTTGTTGATGCCAGCATAACCTGGTAATCTTTTCAACTTAGGGCCTCCAATCCCCAGTTGATTTCATTTTAGATATAGGGTCCCCACTCCCTAATCTCTTTTTCTCAAGGATACACAATCCTAATTTTATTGCTTTCAATAAAGAAGTAGTTTAGATTTTGTTACAATAACTCACGAAATTTTCCTAGTGAAAACTGGGGCAGAAAATTTCGTTCGTTTGTTGTTTTGGTGCCTGAGCAGGTTTTTACCTTGAGGACCAAGTTTTGTGGCGACCAAAAAAAGAAGTCTCGAACCAGAATAAAAGAAAAAGAACAAAAGAAAAGAAGTGAACCCAAAGTGCAGAGGCGAAAACAGATGTGGACTGCTCAAGACATGATTGAAGTCGCAAGCCTTGCAAGTCCCCATTTTTGTTTCATAAATTGAAGAAGAATGAACTAGCACCTGCAGCTAACAAGCATCAAGATTCAGATCAGAATCCGCATCCAGTCAAGACTCAAGATCAAGGTCCAGAAGGTTTATAGATAGGAATCTTGTCACTCATAGCTGATAGGCTTAGCTAGTTTAGCTTTTCATTTCGACTTTGGTGTAATAAGGAGCTCAGCAAGCAGAAACAGCAGCAACAGCAGTGAAATTACAGCAATTTGGTAGTCCCAGCTACCGAAACTTCCAGAACAACACTGACCTGATTCCTTCATAGCCAAGGATATGTAGGCAACCACCGAAGCAAGGTTCGGTCAGACTTTTTCCAAAAAAAATGCTTCCGATGGAGGATCTAGACGGGCAAAAATCACTCGTAATTGCTCATTTTATCTTTGCCCGAAAACTCTTCGTGTGTCCGAGCAAAGAGGGGCAGCTGTGAGTATGTGATTTTTGCCCTATTCGAAATACTCCTACAGAATTAAAGAAAATAGATTTTTGCCAACATTTTTTGCAATTTTATAGGATTTTTATTAATTATTTTCATTTTTGTACACGTTTAGTTTTGATAAAATCATGAAAAATGCCCAAAAAAAAATCAAAAATTTCACCATTGCATATTAGGCTTTGCGTTCGCATTTTAGGATTAATTGGTTAATTAATTATTTTATTAAAATGATAATCACAAAAATATTGTCCATTTTTACATTTTTAGTTTTTAATATTAGATGAGTAATTTTCTCTTCATTATTTTAGGATTAATTAATTTTGTAAATATTATAATTAGATGATTAGCTTGAATTCACAATTTAGGTTAATTTAGGACTTAATTAATTTAATTAGGATTTTAAAATCAAAGAAAAAGAAAAAGGAAAACAAAGAAAAAGGAAAAATGAAAAAAAGGGCAGCTGGTCTGTGATTTTTGGGCCACCCAAAGACCAAATTTAGTGGCCCAAATCCTAGTTTTACCCAAATCTGCCTCAGCCCAATTAAAGGCCATCCGGTCCAATTTCCCTCTAACCCAAAACGACACCGTTTTACTTTCCTCTAATCCCAGCCGTTGGATCCCTTTGGTCGAACGGCTCGCAACTGCCCCACTCATAAATATAAAACTGTCTGAACCCACCCCCAAACCCTAAAACCCCACTCACTTCCGTCTCTATATCTTCTCACAATGAAACTCTAGCTGCCCTAGGATTCCCTACCGTCTCCGCCGTGGTCCGCCGACTGAAATCGCCTCACGGCGGCCCACCTCCAAACCCTACCAAACTAACACCCCATAATCATCTCCTCTTCCTATTTCCATATATCACCATGGTTCCTTTCAAACAAGTCCAAAATTTCTCGAATTTTAGATCTAAGACCCCAAAACCCTAATTTTTCCCTTTATTGATCTTTGGACAGTTTCTGGGTCAGCTGAAACCAAGACCTCCATTAGTCGACTATTCTTGTTAAGAACAGTCAATTAATGATCGTCCAAGTTCATTTTTTCCCCATAAAATCAGTTGAGTTCTGGTCCTTCCCAAAAAAACAAGAGCGAGCCTTAGGGATTTTCTTTCCTTTCTTGCTTATTCTATCTTTTGTTTTTTTTCATGTTCAGTTTCTTGTTTAGCTTGCATAATTTAGGTAATTGCAGTGTTAGGTCTTTTCCTGTTTTATCTCGTCTGTTGTATCCGTTTGTTTAGGCTAATAGGAACATGATGAATTTCATAATTATCTGAAGTTTAGTTTTGATTGCATAAATTTAGGCTAATTAGGGTTAGCTTTTAGGTGCTGTTATATCGCATGGCTATTTAGTTTTTCCCATTTTTCTGTGGATTGTTTCTCTCTTGCATTCGTTTGTTTTATATTCAGTGTTTAGTTTAGGTTAATTAGAATAGTTTTAATTGAATTCTAACAAGGGTAATTGTCAAGCTGCTTGGTTAACTACTAGAAAAATTAGTTTAGTGGTTTAATTTGTTTGATTCAATCACTTGCAAACCGAGTAGGTTAATTTCTAGGGTTTCTTTGCATCATCATTCTAGTTTTATTTGGTTATTGCTTTGGATATGAGTTTTAAATCCAGTTTTTCTTATTTAAGGTTAAGGTTTAGATTGCTTGAATTAAACCCTATATGCCTTAAGCTTAAAACTAATTTCAGAACTGAAAGGCAGTACCCCAAAGCTGTAAGGTGGTACAATTGAAATAATGTTAGGAAGTTCAATGCTGGAATCTTCTAGATTGTTATAGGAGGTTCCACAAGGGTTTTTGAAATCAGAATTTAGGTCAGAATTGGTTAGAATTGAAATAACCAGTACTTGAAAGGGTAAAATTGGATTTTTACAAAGGATAAAATATTAGAATGTTCTAGTATGGGACAACTGCCCCATTCTTAGCATGTAAATGCTGGAATTGGGCTGAAAAAGGAGAGACAGCTGTCCAAATATGCTGTACTATCTCACCCTTATGGAATTTAGGGTAGAATATGCCATTTTGATGTTGTTTTGGTATGCCCTATAAAAGAAAAGTTACTCCCTCACTCTGGATAGATTCGATTAGCCTATGATCACCTAAAAGTTTCTAAATACACAAAAGAGAAAATCCCTTCAGCTTTCTTGCTAAAAAACATCAGTTTCTGGTTAGATTTCTCGGTTGGGTATTTCTTTAGTGTTCTGATTCCGGAAAATCTAAGTGTTGGTCCTTTGGTATTTCTCGGTTCACTTTTTTGCTGTTGTTCTGGGTTTCTGTTGGTTCATAGCTCCCATATAGAGCTTCATTTTGCTCCATTTTGATCATTACTGCAGTGGGTATGTAACTCTTGGTCCAAAATTAGCCTTGAATGAGATATGGTTTGGATATGTATGCTGTTTCTGCCTGTATTCACTATACTTGTCTCAAACTCATTTTGGTTTTTCTATCCAATAAAGGGTGCTTCCCTGAAATTTTAGACTTTCTTTTTCTTGTTAAAATGACTTCTTGCCATGCTTATGTATGAATCATGCCTATTTAAATTGAACTGATATGGTCATTCGACTGGCACTAGCCATTGCCTGTTATCTTGTTGTTATACAATGTTAAATGGTTTTTTTATTGTACTGAAGCTTTTACTTTGATTTTCTGGTTGTATGCGAGTGGTAACAAGAGAGGAAAATCTCAGAGCTGGAACCAAAAGTTGACTTGTAAAAACAGTTTTGTAGCGGATTTTTGCAAGCTGAAGCTTACTGGAGGGTTTTTCAACAAATGAAAAGCTCAAAAATCATGTTGAATATTTTCTAGACGTATAGTTGTATCTACGATTATGTTGTAATTTAAGTCTATGGACTGTTCACTAGTAAACTTACTTTTGAAGTATTTCTTAACAATTTTTAAGTTGATTGCTGTGATTAAAAGTCACATTGTTAGTATCATGTAAATAGCCAGTGTTATAAATATAGTTTGTTGGTCCAGAATTGTTCGAATGAGGACTATACGAAATGGGCCAGACTTGTAAAATTGTCCCAATTGGGGAGATGACCTAAAACGAGTCTGAGCCCAGGCCATTGGGCTTGAGCATTAAGCCCAACAGCCTGATCCCAGCTATGGGTTTGCCTTTTCTAAATTGCAGCTCATCTTTTTGTATTGGAAATCACCTGTAGTATAATTAACTTTAAAATTTGAATCATCTTCTGGATTTTCACCAATAAATGACCTAAATTCTAGCTTTTAGACAAATGTGTATTTCAGGTGTTTTTATTGGTACTAAATACAAACTCGTAATAGCCCAGTCATTGAAGAGCAGCTACTGGGCCAGCCTTGGCCAGATAGCCCAATTGGGCTGCTTCATCTTATCTTGGGCTTACAAACTTTAAAGCCATGCTTTCATTAAGTAGTTAATACCTTTTATCATTAGACGCTGCTTTAGATTTATATAACAATCAAAATAGCTTAGGAAATAATTTGAACATCGTAGTTTGCTTTAGGCGCGCAATTAACTATCGTGACTATGGGTACGGTTTCCCTGACATAGTTATGATACCTAATCCCCAAAATTGGGTGTGCATTTCATGTGACCCGATCGTAACAACTCTGAACAATAATAAAATAAACATATCGGGAATCGTGGGTGCATTTCATGTAGTGTGGGTTGCGGTGTGTTCCAAAATGGCAAGTGTACGACAATCATAACTTGTTCAAGAAATAATTCCATAAATCCTAAAAAGCGTGTTAATATAAATAAAAAGCGGTTATAAAGTTAAAAATGCACAATATGTTTAAAACATGTCGTAAATCAGATAATTAGGCCAATTATTAATAGTTAAGCGACCGTGCTAGAACCACGGAACCCGAAAATTCTTAACACCTTCTCCTGGGTTAACAGAATTCCTTACCTAGTTTCCTAGTTTCGCAGACTTTTAAATAAAGTCAAAATTCTCGTCGATTTGGGATTAAAAATAAATCGGTGACTTGGGACACCAAATAAATTATTCCAAGTGGCGATTCAGAAATAAATAAATAATCCCATTTCGATTTATGTCACTTAAATTGGAAAAACTCCCTTATATCCCTCTCGGGTGGAAAAAGGAGGTGTGACAGTCTACACCATCATAGTTGCACCCGACAAGGAGCAACCATTTGAGCTGATGTGAGATGCAAGAGACTATGCAGTGGGAGCAATTCTTGGGCAGCGAAAATGTAAAGTCATGCATCCAATCTACTACCCAAGTAGAACCTTGAGTGGTGCACAACTAAATTACACAGTGACCGAGAAGGATATGCTAGCAGTGGTGTTCGCATTTGACAAATTCAGGTCATACCTAATAGGCTCAAAGGTAATTGTTAATACTAACCATGCTGCTCTCAGGTACCTAATTTAGAAAAAGAAGTCAAAGCCGCGCTTAATTTGATGGGTGCTACTGCTGCAAGAATTTTACGTAGAAATCTATGACCGAAAGGGAACGGAGAACCAAGTGGCTGATCACTTGTCTAGGTTGGAAGGCGTAGAGAAGAAGGTTGAGGTGGAAGAGATTGTGGAGACTTTCTCGGATGAACAACTGCTGGCCACGAGCCTTGAGGTAGCACCATGGTATGCAGACATTGCAAACTACCTGGCGAGGGGTATTGTCCCCTATGACCTTTCTTCTGTCCAAAAGAAAAAGTTCTTTCGTGACTATCATATGTATTATTGGGATGAGCCTTATCTGTTCAGGAATTGTGTTGATAACATGATCCGAAGATGTATCCTCGAGATAGACCAATCTTTTATTTTGCAGGCTTGTCACGCATCCCCATATGGTGGCCATTTCGGGGGAGTACGGACAGCTACTAAGGTGTTGGAGTCAGGCTTTTATTGGCTGACATTGTTCAAAGATGCTCACTTCTGGGTGAAGGGTTGTGATAAATGCCAACGAACCAGGAATATCTCCCCCCGACATGAGATGCTCATGAACCCAATTCAGGAGCTAGAAGTGTTTGATGTATATGGAATCGATTTCATGGGGCCTTTTGCCAGTATGACGACAAGTACATACTCGTAGCTGTGGACTATGTGTCAAAATGGGTGGAGGCTGCAGCACTCCCGACAAATGAAGCAAAGGGAGTCATTGGTTTCTTGAGAAAGAATATATTCACCCGATTTGGCACTCGACGGGCAATAATTAGTGATGGAGGCACTCACTTATGCAACCGAGTCCTCGCAAAGTTGTTAGAAAAATATGGTGTGCGCCACAAGGTTGCCACCCCATATCACCCACAAACGAGTGGGCAAGTGGAAGTTTCAAACAGAGAGATCAAGAGTGTGTTGACAAAGACCGTGAATGCTACAAGATTGGATTGGGAGAAAAAGTTAGACGGTGCACTATGGGCCTATCGTACCACTTTTAAAACTCCAATTGGCATGTCTCCATATAAACTGGTATTTGGGAAAGCGTGTCACTTACCCGTGAAGTTGGAGCATAGAGCCTTGTGGGCCTTGAGGCAGCTGAATCTCGACATGGAAATAGCGGATACAAGAAGAGTCATAGAGTTGCACGAGCTTGACAAGTTTCGTTACCATGCTTTTGAGAGTACAAGGCTATATAAGGAGAGAATGAAGATGATGCATGACAAACATATTCTTGAACGAAATTTTAAACCTGGAGACGTGGTATTACTATACAATAAAAGATTGAAGTTGTTTCTGGGCAAGTTGAAGTCTAGATGGCCGGGACCATTCAGAGTAGTGCAGGTGCTATCAAATGGAGCTACAGAAAATGGGTTCGACGATGGGACAGATACGTTTAGAGTCAATGGGCAAAGTTTGAAATATTACTTGGGCGTGGATGAAAAGAAATTGGATCAATGACTCGTTTGCAAGAGCCAAAAATGTTTTGAAAGTCGGCATTGTGCCACGACGTTAAATCAGGCACTTCGTGGGAGGCAACCCATTGTAATGTTGTATTCGTCATGCTATGACGTTAACTAAGTAATCGTTGGGAGGAAACCCAATTCGTAGTTCATTTTAGCGTAACTAGAATTTTTCTTTTTGGTTTTAGGCACTAACATATTTACAGGCAGCACCAGTGGATCGCGCAGGAGACTTCGCGGCGCCAGGTACATAGCACGCTTGGCCAGGCTGCATGGTCACGTCGCCAGGTGATTTCTCATTGTGGAGCTCGCCCAGCGAGGGTTATAGCGAGGAGGACCTCGCGGAATCCCTCGAGCCGCATGCCTCAGAGCTCGCGTTTGAGCTCGCCTCGCCAGGTTTATAGCTCGCCAGAAGCAGGCGTCGCCAGGTAAGTTTTTTTTGTTTAATTTCCTTTTGTTGTGTTTTTTAACTCCTCCTTTAAATCCTAACATAAACACTGCCTCAAACACATTGTTTCAAACACCCCTCTTATGCAAACACACTCCCCCTCCCACACAAATACACACTGCCACTCCCCCTCCCAAACAAACACATTGAAGACAAGTATCATCTACTCCTTTCCTCACGTGCAACATAAATTCTAGAGCAATCCCTTCTCCTAAACATCTAAGGTATGGTTTCTAACTCTTTTCTTTACCAAATTTCAGTTTGTGTAAAGGCATGATATTGGATAACTTTTGGGGTTGTTCTTCATAGTATCAATGTGTGTGTGTCCCAAACCCATCAACCCCATAGGAATGGTATTATTGTTGTGTGAAAAAGTGGTATCATGGAATTCCCAAGCCGATTTGGGAGGGTGAGGCAATCCCTCATCACTACAAGCACTTCCATTAGTGCATGCCAAGTGTTTGTTATGATGCCTCAAAGGCATTCTTGTCCCTATTGGAGCCCGAGTCTCCGGAATTATAAGACTAGTGCTATGTAGTCGTGCACCACTTTAAAATCTTAAGTGTGGGGTGGCTCCCTGGTAGCCCCATGCTTCGAAATTGGAGGAAATACCCATGTGTCATTGATTGATTCTCATACTAAGAAAAACGATGAGGTGAAGTCTGATTAACCTAGGAAATTATTGATAATCACGTGTTAAACTCTTAAGTGTGGGGTGGCAAGACCATGTTTTGAAAGGTCGCAATACAGCTTAAGCTGATTTATGCTCACTTGTGTAGGTACAAATATGCCTCCAAGAAAAGACACCGAAAATGGCAAAGCCACATCCATTGCTCCGTCTAAAGCTAAGGCTACCTCCGCACCTCCCCCGAAGAAGAGAAAATGGGTGAAGCTACTTCCAGTCAAGGTGGAGGACTGCGAGCAGTTGCAACTATTGCAGCCACCCGTCCACAACCTTAGGGCCAAAGGGAATTTGGAATCAAAAGCATACCCCCCACATGTTAAGGATTGGTACAAGCGTTGTAGGCCAAAACATGTACATCCGGAAGCTGCTATTCATGAGTGTCGCTTGCAAGCCAAGTACCAAGCTATTTGGAGAGGCATCAACGAGTTGGGGTTGAGCTATGTGTTCCAAAACTCTGGAGATATCAATGTCAATCTTGTGAGGGAATTTTATGTTGGGTTTGATTCAGAGGATCCTGAACAGCTGGTGCCGATTCGTGGAAGGTTGATAGATTTTTTAGCCTCAGCAATATGCAATTTCTTAGGTGCTCCGGATGTTCCTTGGGAACCCTTGGACCACTTCATAGTCCATCCTACTTATCAAGCCGATAAAAACTTTTTGTGGTGTCAACTCTATGGCGGCTTGGGTGCGGGATAAGAAAACCAATTGCCATAGGAAGTTCCCAAAGATGTATGAAGGCAGAAGCACAAGTATGGTTGAAATTAATTAATACACGGCTCCTACCATGCAGCCATGACACTCTGATTAGCCATGAAAGGACTTGTGTGTTATATTTCTTAATGACGGGCCAAAGGGTGAATGTGGGCCACTTGATCCGTTACCAAATGACCCAAGTGCGAACTAGCAAGAAAATTGACCGAATGCCCTTTGCAAACATGCTGACTCAGTACTTGCGGCTAGAAGAGGTGGAGGAGGAGAAGGAATTCGATCACATCATTGCTCCACCACTAAGACTAACGGGCCTCACAAATGTTAGGGTTAAGGAGGAGAACACCTCAACTTCACTGACAGGGGTTGAGCCCAATGCACGCGATAACAGCTTCATGGCCCATTTATATGGGATGATTGTTTACCTTGAAAATGGTAATAACAATTAGATTTGATTTTGTGTTTCTAAAAATATGTGTTTTTATTTATGCTAGTTGTTAGGCAATTATGCTAAGTGAGAGACTTGAAAATAAGATAAGAGCTTGATGATAGTATAATAACCAAACCAAATGATTGGAAATCGGGGCCTCGAGGTCGAGTTGGATGCTTAGCCAAGGGCAATCGATGAAGGACTAACAATTATGAGAGATTTGATGGTGACTCTTTATGATCAAATAAATGAATAACAATTAATAAAATGTAATAAATGCAAGTAAGATAATGAATGTAGACAATAGAATCAAATAGAGAGTATGTTTAAGTTAGAGAGCAGAGAATGTTCTTGTTCTTGTATTGAATGTTGTATTGTATATTCTGTTTTTTACAAAATAACAAGAATCCCCTTTATATATGAGGGAAAATCCCAACGTGGTACAGATGCATTTATTACAAAAACTATAGCTGGTATAGCTATTCGCTAGTTTGGTACAGACTAGTGCTTCTCTTGTAGGTTTTGTTAGCTTTGATCATGTGCCTTGGGAACTTCGCGCTCTCCCATGATAATCATCGATTTGCACTGCCTCTAGGTCGAACGGTAGGAACCCTCGGGGTCGAACCTCGAGCCATGCCTCAAGCCTTTGGAGATGCGCTTGCGAAGCGCTACAATGGCCATAAAATCGGGCCTTTTGATTTTTACCGTATATAGATAGTCCCCGCGTTTCATAGAATGAAAATGATAAGAAACCGTCCCGACTCTTGACTTTCTTGAACATCTCGTGATGGCGTCATGCTTGTGACGTCAGTGCTCTAAGCGACTGGAAACATCCTGTCAATCCATCTTTAGAGGCATTCATTGCACTGCCGGTTTATTCTCCCCAAAGGCGGTCATATCGCCGCCGATTTGTTTCCCAAAGAGCATTGATTGCGCCTAGCGGTACGTTTCCCAAAGGCATTGTTTGCGCCGTTGGTTATGCTATTGCCTTTCTATGAATGGGAGGTTTCTTGAATCAAACTCCATCAAGTTATTCTTCAATAGCTTTCAACTCCTTTCTTCTCTTCTTTCTCATCCAAACATTATTTTTCATGATTCGAGCCCGTGACGTTTTGCCAGTTATGCCATGGCTCCCTTTCATAGCTCTTCCCCACTGAGTGGGATCGTACTGGTTTGTCGTTGTTGTTGTTGTTGTTGGCCCAAAATGATGAGAGAGGGGCTTCAAATTGTTCCCACATCAGAGGATATGTGGTCCTTGAACTGCTGCTCATCTCTCTTAACTTCAACCTGGTGTGACATTTCACTCCCTTTGCTTTCTCCGGAGTGAAGTGGCCTCATCTACTAACTGTTGCATCCCACATCGGTGCAACATCTCAAGAAGTGGCTTCACAATAGTATTGCTGGCGAGACCCATACTAGCCAAATTTTTCACCAAGCCACAATTTTCTTGGCCTGTTAAAAGCTTTTGCTCGGTGGCGGGCTACGACCTCTTCTTCATCTTTTTCTGCTTCTTCATCTACTTCTGCTTCTTCATCTTTTCCTACTTTGGAGGAGGTTCTCAAAGACATCGTTTGGAAGATTGAAATATGGTCCCCGAAGGAATGGTTCTCGTAGATATTGCTTCCGAGGATGTACCTCCGAGAGTAGATTAGACTTTAGCTGTTATTTTTTTCTTCTTTGTTTCTGTGTAAGGACCCTTCGTGGGCTTTTGTAATCATCACTTATTAATAAAAAATGTTTCTTCAATTTGTCTTTGATTTGTGCTAGATTTCCCTTTGCCCGCGTTTGTAGAGAATCTGAGCATGTGACTTTATCGATCGGTCCAAATACCGGGCCTGGGCATAAGAATTTCCTTGGTTCTTGATTGGTAAATATGATATTCCCTGAAATCCTTTGCCGTTCCTCGGACCAAGTCCGAATTGACTCGATGCAAACTTGGGCTGCCGAAACTGGCAACTTGGAATTGAGCGAGGGTGGGGCCTCGAATTTAAGAACAAAACTTAGCTCTCATAGGCCTTGTTGATAGTCTTCGAGAGGCGAATTTACCTGATAACCCGACAATAAAGAGAGTCCTTGGGCCTTTTCGCATAGTCCCAAAGTGAGAAGTTTTTTGAACTCGAGCGCCCTTGCAAACATGCTTTGAACTTAAAATGAAGATAGCCCTAAGGCATTATAGATAGACCCTGAATGAGGATACGCTCAAACTAGGATGGCCCATGGGCCAAAGTAACCGAGGGAATGTATAAGTAGCCTCGGAGGCATAAATAGCCCAGAGGCTTTATTGATAACCCTCGAGTGGAAACCGACTCAGATTAGAAAGGTCCTCGAGATCGGACACCATCTCGAGGCTTGGTTAATGCGGGTGGCTTCTTAGAGTCCATTGTTGTGGCAATGAATCCTTCGAGATCGGGTACCATCTCGAGACCAGGCTGATATGGGGGTCTTTAATCCCTCGAACGTTGGGCGATATCGCCAATCGTATGACATGGTCATGAAATGTTCGAAGTGATCCCGTTGGTACATTTCCCTGGAAGTGGTAATGGCTTATCCAGCATTTAATAGACCTTTGAGGCAGGCGAACAGTCACCTCTTGCTCTATGTATAGGTTTGTCCCCCCTTTTTTGAGGATTCCACTATTTTGAGTAGCTATCCTTTTTCATAGAGTTCTTCTTCCTTGCATTAGGTCTTTCACCATTTTAATTTTGAAGCCTTCGCTTAATTTCCCGCTCCCGCTCTATTATTTCACCATTGTTATGGCTGCTATGCTAGGATCCATTCAGCAAGGAGAGGAAAGTTTCGCCTCTGGTTCCTGCCTAGTCGGTGGTACACTGCCGGTGTCTGGTGAGCCAACCTCGAGATATTTTGTCTCGAGGAAGGACCCTTCATCAGAAAAACCTCCCAATATTCAGGGCCATTGGGAGTATGCTTCGAAGTTCATTTCTTTAATAGGAGAGGGGCACCTCGAGTCAGTGAGGAAATATTGAGGATGGGGGGAAAAGGTAGTATTGCAGGTACCTTCCCTGGAAGAGACCATCATGGATCATGTAGAGGGGTTTTTGAACGTATACACGTACCCCTTTATGTTGGGCCCCCTTGATAGGGTCGTGCTCGACTTCTGTCGGAAGTATCAGGCTACCCTGGCACAGGTTCACCCGTCGTTTTGGAGGATAGTATTGATGATGAGATTCTTTGCGGAGGAAGCAGGGTCGAGTTCACCCTTAGTCATCTTATCAGGCTATACCGGCCCTTTCACCACCGAGGCCTTCTAACCTTGCGGTGCCGATCTACCAGGCCTTTTGTTGTTGATGATGAAGAAGATGGGGACCGGGGATGGATGAGCCGATTCAACCGAGTACAGACTGTTGACATTATCCCTGTGGAGTTCCTGCCATTTCCTGAGGAATGGAATTCTACACGTAAGTGGTACACTTGTGTTTTCATTGTTTTGCTTATGCTGGAAGCAGGTTCCGTAAATGCTCTTTTCTTTCCCTTTTTGCAGCAATTCCGTGGATGCCATACGAGGTCCTTGACCTGACGGATTGGGCTTGGAAGCTGGCAACTCGCTCGACTTATGATGAGTGCAAGTGGCGAGACTTGTCCAAGGGTAGGTGGGAGGCAAAACACCACGGTACGTGCTATGTCATTTGCTTTCTTTTGAAAGGCACTTTCTTTTTATGCGTACTGACTCCGTCATCGTAGGCATTGGGAAAATTTCGGAGATAAGATCGTGCTCTCTCGGAGAGGGAGAAGGGTCGTTAGCTTCGGGACTGAGGAATAGTAACAAACGAAAAGAACCTTTGCATGGCAAAAGTGCTCATAGCGAGACAAGTCTAGCCCGGAGGCTCAGAGAAGATGTATCAGCTGAGCCTGCAGCACCCGAGATTCCTGGCCTTAGAGAAAAAGTCCCTCCTTCGCCGCCGTCTTCTTCTCCAGTCGAAGGTACTTCAAGGGATGTCCGAGGCCATGGGCCGCCTACTTTGAGTGGGGTATCGAGCGACCGCGTTCCAATCGGGAGTGGTTCTACCGGGGCCGATGGGTCCAGGCCAGTAGATGTGCGTTCAACCTTTGATGAGGCTCAGTGGATTTACCAGTGGTGAGTTTTGGTCAACTGTATTGGTTTTTTAGTTTTGCAATTTTACCTTCTCATTGAGTTCCTTCTCCATAGGCTTTCGACAAGCTCAAGTCTGAGCTGCTGCGTCGTGAGGCCACGTTGCAAAAGGCCGTGGATGGGGAGAAACCCCTCAAGCTTCTTTGCAATAAAAAGGAAGATGAGTTGGTGTACTTGCGGTATGAGGCGAGTCGAAGTCTTAGCTACGAAAGCTATCTCGAGGAGCAGGTAATTTTTGTTCTGAGGGGTGCATGTTTCTTCTTCTATCCTCTAAGATTAATATTTTGATACTTTAGTTGCAGAAAAAGACGGAGGACCTAGAACGCCTTTAGGGCGAAGTTGGTCAAGCCAAGTGTGAGTCTGATGAGCTAAAGGCTCAGGTGGATGCCCAGGTTGTGGCTAAGAAGGATGCTTTGGCCAAGGTTTCTACCCTCGAGGTGCAGCTCCGGAATGCTCGCGAGAACAGCTCGGTCCGAACGGACATAATTGCAAGGCTCGAGGCTAAGCTTCTAAAGATGAAGGCCGAAGTTGTGGACGCCCGAGCTGAAGCCGAAGTGATCTGAACTAAGGCTGATAAGAAAGTGGCCGTTTATTTGAAAGACGTTGCGGTGCTCGAGTTGAGCTGAGAGGGGCTCTCGACCGGGAGAGTAGGAGCAAAGAGTATGCTCGGTGCAAATCTCGAAGGGAAACCCTCGAGGAGATCCATGTTAGGGGCTTTGATCTCTCGGATGAGAAAAAGCAGGCAAAGGCGGATGAACATGGTGCCAAGTTCCTCTTGCCCGATGCCGAAGATAACGGGGAAGAGGCCGGCGGACCACAGTCCTCAGGGAGAACGTAGGCTAGGCTTTTTTCTTTTTGATTCTTTGTACAGTGTTCTTAGAAAACTTTGTATGCGAAGCTCTATGTACTTATCAAAAGGAAACCTATCGGTTTCATTTTTCTTCGCGTGTGCATGTCTTTCTTTGTTTTGAATTTTGACGCTTTGTCAACTACTGGAAAGATGAATTGGACTTCAAGGTGAAACCCTTAGGCTTATAATACGGCCCTGAGGCTCGCTGGGCTGGCCCATAGGCTCTTACGCGTTTGGTCAGTACGACCTTTTAGTATAAGTTGGCGTTTAAGCTCTTATGCTTTTGCTCTTAGGCATATTCAGTTAACTGTTTCGGGCTTAGTCTTCGAGTCGGATTTTGACTTGAGCTCATTGACCCTTAAGTTTTTGAATTTCAAACTGGCCCTTAGGCTCTTACGCTTTGGGTCGGTACGACCTTTTAGTATAAGCTGGCGTCTAAGCTCTTACGGGTTGGGTCGGTACGACCTTTAAGTATAAGCTGGCGTTTAAGCTCTTATGCGTTGGATCGATACGACCTCTTATGTAGGCTTTATTTTTCCCTCGTTGAGGAATTTTCGAATTTTTGTGTTCGCCGACTCTTCGACGGTTCGATAAGAACCTCTATTGTGATCCGTTATGTAGCGACAAACGAGTGCCTTGGAAGGTTTCGCTCGGTGGCTGAGTGTTTCGAAGCCTATTGTTTGGAGCTGACATGGTCGAAACTCTTTTGCTTGTGTCGAGGGTAGCCTGTTTAACCGATTCTTTTCAAAGTATTTCGAAGTAATTTAAGGCTTGTGATTTTATAGCGACGGTTAGGCGTCCCCGAGTCGCGTTTGTTTGGCCGGAGCCTTATGACCGTAGTCATTTGTGTTTGACCGTAGCCTCTTAGTCCCCAAGTGAAGTAGTTTTAGCATCTATATCGAGGGTATGCCTTTTTAGGGGTCTTACAAATCTAATATATAGCCTTAACTTTAAGATCGGGATAATTCCTTTTTGTAAGGTCTTATAACCTTTTACGTGTCTTACTTGAGGTCTTACAATTTTGGTTACTTGGTACAGGTATAGTTCATGCCTTGCTTGAGGTCTTAGAAATTGGTTACTTGGTACAAGTATAATTCATACCTTGCTTGAGGTCTTACAGATTTGGCTACGTAGTACAAGTATAATTCATGCCTTGCTTGAGGTCTTACAGATTTTGGTATTGCCTTATAAAGGTCTTACGAGCTCGAGGTTGCCCACATGGGTTTTATGGCCTCGGGTTTTCGATGAGTCGATGGGGTGGCAGTCAGCAGCGGTCCCCGAGATATTGAGAGTTTCTTGGCTCTGGAGCCATTTCGTGTAAACTTGGAGTTGCCTCATTGAAGGCTTACTAGTTCGATGTTTTCGGCCCGAAGGTCATGTGACTTCGAGTTTTCGATGTCAGTCCCCGAGTGTTCGGGAATTTTCTGGCTCCGGAGCCGTTTCTTTGAAAAATAGCAAATTTCTTCGAAGCTCAAAGTGCTTTGATGGGAAAAAAGAACTTCTTGATTACTTGGCACAAGTATACATGCTTTTGTTGTCAAGGGCTCGGTTATACTATACAGACACGGTTTGTTCGACCGTTTGGCCCGATACATCATTTTCCTATCGAAACCCTTTTCGGCACATCTTGACTTCTCCGAGGAGGTGACCTCCCGGGGGGGGGGGATGCCCCCCAGTATTCGAGGTTGATTGAAGGGAAGCCTTGAATACTTGTTGAGTTTTCCTTAGGTAGCACATAGATGTTGCCTCATTAAAAACCTTGCCTGTAAAACCCTTGTTGGTATAAAACCCGATCGAAGGAAAAGAGTGCAACTCATGCTTTGAAACTAAGGTCTTCAGGCTGGAGATCGCCTCGACCGTTCCAATCGGATACCTGCGCACATGTTAGTGTAAGATGTAAATGAAAAAGGGAGATGATTATACCTTAGTGCTGATGGCGCTTCGAGCCTCGATATGCTCCAACCGTTTGCTCCGGGGATGCGGTACAGTGCTTTACTCATTTAGTCGGGTGTATCCCAGAATATATCTTGTGGTTGTTACTTACTTTTTGCTTATCCTTTGGCTCCTTCGATGTTGAAGGCGCCGATGCCGGTGCCACATCGTGCACCGCGAACATCTCCCTCGCTGTATGTTATTCCCCGTACACGGTTTTTATTCTGTCCTTTGTCGGAAATTTCACTATTTGATGAAGAGTTGATGGTACTTCTCTCATGTAGTGTATCCATGGCCTTTCGAGTAAGGCATTGTATCTCATGTCTCCTTCAATGACATGAAACTTGGCATTTTGGGTCGTGCCAGCCATACTGACCGGGAGGGTGATTTCTCCTTTCGTTGTCTCGCTCGCCATGCTGAATCCGTTGAGGACTCGAGAGGCGGGCACGATCTGGTCGAGCAGTCCGAGTTGCTCCACCACCCTCGACCTGATAATGTAGGCCGAGCTACCTGGATCCACAAGTACACGTTTAACTTGAAATGTATTTACAAGGAAAGAGATTACAAGTGCATCGTTATGAGGTTGAGACAGGGTCTCGATGTCCTTGTCGCTGAACGTGACAGCGTCCTCGGGTATGTAACCCCGAGTTCGATTTTCCCTGGTGATGGATATTTTTGTTCTTTTGACGAAGGGTTCCAGTGGGATGTCGACTCCTCCAACAATCATGTGGATGACATGTTGTGGTTCTTGTGTTTCATTCTTTCTGTTCGCCTCTCTTTCCCGAACTTGATTTTTGGCTCGGTCGTTGAGGAACTCTCGGAGGTGCCCTTTGCTGAGTAGTCGGGCTACTTCTTCTCGGAGCTGTCTTCAATCTTCGGTCCTATGACCGTGCGTGCCGTGAAACTCGCACATTAGGTTGGGGTTCCTTTGTGACAAATCTGATTGTATGGGTTTCGGCCACCTGGTTTCTCTAATTTTACCGATGGCAAAGACGATGTCTGAAACGTCAATGTTGAAGTTGTATTCGGACAACCGGGGTGCCTCCGTCGGCCCTGTGTGTCTGTCGAATCCGAATTTGCTTACAAGTCCCCGAGGATTCTGACCTCGATCTATCCTTCGGTCATTTCGGGGTATGTAACGTCTTGGGGCGTTTCTTCTATCTTCAGTGTATGGTTGGTACTTTTCCTTATTTGGCTTTGGCTCCTTTGCTAGAAGCCTGCTAGGATATACTGAGCCCGAGGGGGCTCTTAGTTGGTCGTCCTCGACCCTGATCTTCGATTAGTATCGGTTGTGGACATCCGACCAGGTCACAACGGGATATTCAACCAACTTTTGCTTTAGCTGCTTCGAAGCTACCGAGCTTTGCTCGTTCAAACCTTGAGTGAAGGCCTGTACGACCCAGTCGTCGGAGACTGGTGGTACTTCCATTCGCTCCATTTGAAAGCGAGACACGAACTCCCGTAACATCTCGTTTTCTCTTTGTTTGATTTTGCAGACGTCGAATTTCCTTGTAGCCACCTTGATGGCACCGGGATGTGCCTTTATGAAAGAATCTGCCAGCATGGCAAATGAGTCTATTGAATTCGGAGCGAGGTTGTGGTACCACATCATGGCCCCCTTCGAAAGTGTTTCTCCAAACTTCTTTAGTAGGACGGACTTAATCTCGTCGTCCTTTAGGTCGTTGCCCTTCACTACACAAGTGTAAGCGGTGACGTGCTCGTTGGTGTCCGAGGTTCCGTTGTACTTCGAGAGATCGGGCATTCTGAACTTCTTCGGGATGGGTTTTGGAGCAGCATTTTGTGGGAATGGCTTTTGTACGAACTTCTATGAATCTACACCTTTTAGGACTGGGGTTGCGCCCAGAATTTGATCGACCCTAGAATTGTAGGTCTCCACCTTCTTGTCATTGGCTTCTATCTTATTCTCGCCCGACTCGATCCTTTTTGTGAGGTCCTCGAGCAGCTTTATGATGGCGGGGTCGGCTGCTGATCCGTTGTTGCTTGACCTTTTTGGTACTTGCTCGGCTTGAGAAGCCGTTTCTGGTGCCGCTGTGCTTGGAGTTTTTTGGTGGCTTTAAAGTTAAGCAATCACTAGCTGCTGTGCCTGCAACATCTCAAAAATGACATGGAGGCTAACCTCTCACTCCTCCCGAGCCGGGGTTTCCTGAGCTTTTTGTTGGTTCTCCTGGCGTATACTCATGTCGGTATGGGAGCTTATATCGACGTGTTGGGCGTTGCGCGAGACCACGTCCACGGGAATTGGTTCTGGTGCATCCTCAGGGTTTCGTGGTGGTACACCAATACCTGGAACAGCTATACCATGCTCTCCATGGTCCTCAGGACCGTTGTTCTGCTGTGCATTCATTAAGTTTGACATTTTGACCTGAAATCAAATATACTTTGGACAAGAAAAAGCATGAAAGATAACTTGCGTTATGTAGTAAACCAGCAAGAAAACAATCACTATTATGTTTAGCCCCACGGTTGGCGCCAAACTGTTTACCTTTAAAATGGTAATAACAATTAGATTTGATTTTGTGCTTCTAAAAATACGTAATTTATTTTTATGCTAGTTGTTAGGCAATAGATACTAAGCGTGTGACTAGAAAATAGGTTAAGAGCATGGAGATAACGTATTAAACAAACCGAATGGCTGAGAATCAGGGCCTCGAGCTGGCATATACGGGGCCACGAGGTCGAGTTGGGTTCTTAGCTAAGGGTAGTCGATGAAGTACTAACAATTATGAGAGCTTTGATGGCGGCTCTTTATGATCAATAATGAGCAATAGATGAAGAACAATCAATAAAATACAGTAAATGTAAGTAATAAATGTATGTTGTTGGGTGCATGTCCCGTTGACATTAAGGTGACTTTCCTAGTCGTGAATCAATACTATGGACCGACTCACCTAAGGTTTATGCAGTATTACCTATGTTTCCTTGAGTATAGTGTTTCCTAGTTTTGGAGTTGGAGTGAATACTGCGAGACGTTATGTCAGTTGAGCTAACAAAGTCGTTCTCTAAAACTAGAGTATTATGAAAGAAGGTTCGGAGGGGTGTAAAAGACAACCATCGCATGTCATTTGCATGTGATAGTGTACGGCCAAGACTATATAGGAGAGAATGTGATGATAGTGTATAAAGTGGCAACAAATAATTGGGATAGCAGTAACTATATTAAAAGCAGGCAAATAAGTATATGTTAAATAGGTAAAGCAAATAAGCACATTTTTGAAAAGTTAAGCACAGTTAAAGTAAAATATAAACAAACATCCCCAAATTTCAGATCTAGCCTAAGTCTGCTAAGGTCAAAACTTAAGTGTAAAATCCTCAGCAAAGGCGTCGTGTTGTTGGCCCCTATTTTTCCAAGGTCAAAAAAAGACTCTACTAGTGGTTCTTCTGTTGTTTATAAAAAAGAGTCGCCACCTATTATTTTAAGGTATATTAGGGTACGTATGTTTTATTAGATTATTATTCTATCGGTTTACGAACCGATGAAATTTGGGTAAGGGTTCTTGTTCTTTTTCTTCTAAGGGGAAGGTTTAGGCACCCCCTAGAATCTACCTGGGGTAGTTCCTTAGAACTTAGGCTAGGTTCATGGAAGTAAATGTCGTTAAGTGCTTCAAATTTGTATGTTAATCCTAATTCTTGTTTAATGTCTTCTTATTTTGAAAGAAAATTGTGTATATGAACTTTGAAAAAGGAGTTAAAGGTTCTTATAAAGTTTGTAATTTGCAAAAGTGTTTTGAAATGTTCACATCTACACAGTTGAGGAAAGACTTGTAAAATGCGGCTGTGTTTTGAATGTTTTGTCTCTTGAAATAATAGGGCTATTCGGCTAGTTTAGTGGGGTAAAAGACTAATAGAAAACGGGTCATGGGTATACCTTTGAAAATCAATTTCAATTTGAAGCCATGTTTTGGAGAAAAGTCATTGAGATTTGATAATCCTGAATCCCAGCGTGTTGGTTTTTGTTGGTCGAAAGCCAACCTTGTAGACATCCTTTTAATTCTGACTTTTAAGAGAAGGGTCTTGATTTCAAATAGGTTTAAAAGCTCACAACTCCGTTGAAACTGGTTAGTAATAACTAAAATGAAACTTTGTATTTGTTAAGAAAATAAATGATTAAAGCATTGGGATATTTCATGATTAAACTTTGTATGAGCTCAAATTCTTTTTATTATTTATCTATGGGCTTTGGTTTGCCTAGGTTCCTAAAACAATCAAAGGGAGAAATTCAAAAATAGCCAAATTTACCACTGGTCGTTGAAAAATAGCCAAGTTTCAAAAGTCATCGAAATTTAGTCACTTTAAATCTGAGCGAAAACACTGTTCAAAATCCAAAAAAATACGCCCGCAAATTTTACGGGAGTTCCAGCATAAGTATGCTTGAACTCCCGTAAAATTTACGGGAGTTCCAGGATAACTATGCTGGAACTCCCGCAAACTTTACGGGAGTTCAAGCATAATTATGCTGGAACTCCCGCAAATTTTACGGGAGTTCCAGCAAGTATAATTGTCCAGTATAATATACTGGAGTTTGGAGCACTGGTGCTCCAGTCTCCCGCAAATTTTACAGGAGTTAGCAAAGTATACCGGTCCAGCATAATATGCTGGAGTTCGTACACAAATGCACCAGAACTCCCGTATATTATACTGGACCGGTCCCTGTTGCAGCAAAATAGTGGCTATTTTTCATTGACTTGGTAAACACTGGCTATTTTTCATTGACCAGTATGAAAACTGGCTATACCATGATATTTTAACACAATCAAAGCACAGTCAGGAGTATCTAACAGTAACGTTAGTATCAAATATATACATAGAACAAACAAAAAACTTTAGTTATCTAAAATTAGAGCCGTCAAAATGAGCTTGGCCCATGAGGCCAACCCAACCCAGCCCGCTACTTGGGTAGGGCTGCTTGGGTTTTTTTAGCCCATTTAAAATTGAGGCTCATATGTCCTGCCCAAGTTAGCCCGCTGGCCCTTGAGGCTTTACCGAGGCTGGGTCTGGGCCGGCCCGTGGGCCAAAAATTAATTATATTCAAATTAAAATATTTAAAAAAAGTAAAACTAAAAATATATTAACTATAATCCCATTTTCCAACCTTAGATTGCTCATTTACCCTTCCATATCAACTAGAATTCATATTTTTGATATGCATGTAGTATGACAAGATTAATTTTTCTTTTGCTTAGTTAACAACGAACTAGGAAAGTTTTAAGTGGCCAATAATATTTTTTTCAAAAGAAAATATTATCTTAAGTGGCCAATGATCAGTTTGGTTACTTTAATATATTACTAATTATTAAATTGCTCTTCAGTATAGAAAAAGGCCAAGTTATAAAAAATTGACAATACTAGCAAATATCATGAATGTTAAAATTTTCATGGACTATAATGATGAAATCGACAAATAATGTTAAACCAAAATTAAAAAACCTTAACATATAAACTTATTGAAGCAATTCCTGAACCTAAGGAAAGTGAAAGAAACTAAAAATATTCATGTAACGTTAAAAAAAGAAGAGCTAGAGATATAGAGGATTTGCATTTCAATTACGAGATTCCTTGTCAAATATCAAGATTCTTGTACACTCTAAATAAACAGAAGTCGTTCATATGATCAAGAGATTATATCATGAAAAAATATCTAAAGATTTGAAAAAATATTTTTTTCTAAAAAAATTGAAGGGCCGGCCTGCCCTAGCCCGCGGCCCTCTTAGTGTTGGGATGGGCTGGCCATCTTAAGGCACATATAGATGGAGGGCCAGCCCGCCCTAGCCCACCAAATTTAAAAGCCCACGAGGCTTGGGCTGGGCTAGTCCGTTTTGACAGTTCTATTTAAGATCAAGAAGGGAAAGGAACTGGACTCTTTGATATTGGGCCGGTGGACCAGCCCAACAGATTTTAAGCAGCGACAGACTTCATTCAAGTGATGGTGTTTTGGACTGGAATTGGGCCTGAGTTACAAAGAATCTCGGCAGGCGCAAATTAAAGCATGCATAAAAAGAGATAGAAAAGAACATTAGTGATTCCATATGAGGACCAGCAGAAATAAAACTGTAACAAATAGACATGATTAGGGTGAAGACCAACTATTATTTGTATTAATCCTAAGTGGATTAGTGAGAGTCAATGACCAAGATCTTGGGATAAAACCTTACTCATGGATAAGGTATCTTTTGAATCCCTAACACTTTTGAGTTCACAATGGTTTCATGGACCCTGAACAATGCTTGTGTCTATGAAGGGCATCTCAATCCACACACTAGGTCACACCCCAAATACTCGTAATCACTCACATTCACTCCTCCCTAAAGGTTTAGCTACAATTGATATATTCACTTAATAGCTAGCATTAGAGCAACAATGAACAAATAAGGTTCAAATCACAGAGATTAGAAGCTACAAGGAATGAACACTTTAGAGTTACACCATTATCATTAATGTCAGAACCCAAACACAAGGAGGCAAACTGCTGCAAGCACTTATAGTGTCAGTGACCATTCATAGCATGTATCAATAAACTTAAGGAGGCCCTCACAAAGTTGTAAAGCAAAGAGAATTTGTAGCAAAATGTCAGTAAGCTAATTCATGTCCGAGTTACGTAATTGAGTGATCTAAAAATGGTGAATGATAGGAGTAGATGCATGCACTAATTAGTTTTAATGGCCTTAACATTTCACGACATTTATCCAAGTCAAAAAAATACCAACACTCATTGCACTGATCTTCAGAAACAATAAAGGGCAAAGATACACATGATTAAGGTCTTACTACATCAAAGACCTATACTAATGGCCTTGTTTAACTAAGCAAATGCATCAAAGTAGGGCAAGTAGTTAGTTTTAGCCTTAGTCCAAGCTTTGTAACACGATCACTAGTCTATCAGATCATTAATCAAACATCTTGATTCATAAATGAGTCTTTACAGACATAGGACATAAACCAAATACAGAACAATTTCATTTTAACAGAATAAGCAGATATTAATGGATTTGTTTGAGGCTATGAGTGACAACAGTAAACTCTTCATCCCAAATTCTATATTACACAAACTGTTGGGGTCACTCAAGCTGGCATGAGTCAATCTCATTCTCGTTAAAACAGTTTCAACTGAAGAACATAGCAGTAGAAGCATGAAACTTCCCAAGATGAAACACATGCATGGATTAACAAGTATTTACTGAACAAACATAAACATAGAGTTTCTGGAGAGTTACATGATTACACGTTCTGTTAGCAGATAACATAATGATCATGAGGATATTACATAAGTATATATTATGAAGACATGCGTACTCTTAAGTGTATACAACTGATGTGGTTCAGTAATAGATTACGAAAGCAGACAGGTTAAGTGTGTGGCATGGGCACTATGATAGAGATTATTTAAGTTAAATCAACAAGTAGTGTAGTCTTACTAATCGAAGAGCCAATACAGCACAAATGTTACAGATATGAATTCTCAGCAAGACATCGGAAAAAGCCTAAGGGCAAAACTTAATCCATGTAACTAAACATGGTGGTACAGCTGACAAAACACATATAAGTTCATCAAAACACTACTAGAAAATAACAAAGGTTGAGCATAATTCGTATCATTTACTATGGAAAATATTTATCTAGTTAAATCACGAGGTTCATTAGCACAAATTACCGGTAATACTAAAACAATCATAGCTTATCAGGAAAAGGCAATCAACATTAATCAATGAGAACAACATAACATAATGAACAACTACAAACTACTGACATATATCAAGAACTAAAAATAGTCGACATAGCTAACATTGTAAACACAAAAACAACACAAATAATCAAAGAAAGAGGGAGGGTCAGTGTTCACAGGCCTTCTGCAAGGCAGCAACCCAAGCAAGACGTCACGACGCACAGCTAAACATGTCATGATGGAGCCTATCACAGAACTAGGCTAGCTGACAATCACAATTAACTACGCAATTTATAGATTGAAAGGAAGATGAAACAAGGTTAATAGTAATAACTCTCATAAATAGTGAAAAAGAAATATTGCAACTCAAATACAGCATTCTCAAAATCTGGGTGTCACTGAGTACATGAGTATCTAAATGACAATACTCTCTAACTGCTAAAGCAACTGTCTAGAAAGATAGAACAGTGTTATAAATTGAAAAGAAGGAGGGTCGAGGTTTGCAGACGCCAAGGCAGCTACATCAGTAGTGTCCAAACAGAGGAAGCTACAAATCTAGCAAACATCGTGCCTAGAAGTACCTGGATCTGCACATGAGTGCAAATTATAGTATGAGTACAACCAACTCAATGTACTCAATAAGTAACATGACTAACCTTGGGCTGACAATAGTGACGATCTCAAATAGGTACAGTCCAATTCTAGATTATAACAGTACAAATATGACGGAAAAAAGATAGTAATATCTCAGTGGAATCTCATAACCAGTGTGCACGCGTTACAAAATGTAGACATGCTTTCAAGTTTAACAGTTTAAATGCAATACGGATAAAATATGCCAAGTGTGACTGATATAAGGAATCTTACATCTCTATATCTACATGTCACATATAATGCATCACAATGGCAACCTCACGTACTCACACTCTCAAAGTACTCAATCTGTCTATCATAACACTCATTCATCACACTCAATCACTCAGCATTGTACGGTTCCTGCACTCACTACTGGTATGTCAGATTTTGGAGGGTCGGAACCTACCCAATTGCTAATAAAACCTAATGTGGCGCGCAGCTCGATCCCATCATGAATCAAGTGCAGCCCGATCTCACTATGAATCAATAAAACTGCTGCAGCATGCATCCCGATCCCATAAATATCACTCACAATCAAGCCCTCGGCCTCACTCGGTCATCAATCTCTCCAGTCTCTCGAGCTCACAATACTAATGCCAATTAGCCTAAAATAATGATACATGATGTAAAATTAAATGGTAATAGAGACTGAGATATGATATGCAAATGATGAATGTGACTGAGTACATAATTGCAATCTAAACAAATAACTCAACAACAAAAGAACGACCTATGTTGCCCCAATAGTACAAGCATATAGCCTAAGCATAATTTCTAACATGAATCACCCCCTCAATTTCTCTAAAACATGGAGAATACATGAATAATATCAAGATTTGATAACTACATAGTTCCACAGAATCAACCAAGTAACTATTACTACGGTGCACGCCCACACGCCCGTCACCTAGCATATCCATCACCTCAAACCTGACCACATAACATGTAGTTTGGGGATTTATACCCTCAGTATCAAGTTTAGAAGTGTAACTTACCTCAACCCGTGCAAATCACTACTCCAACAAGCCCTTGCCTCGCGAATCGACCTTCGAACGATTCGAATCTGTAACGACCCGGCCGGTCATTTCGAGAATTAGCATCTCGTTCTGCGGCTTAAGTTCTTGAGAAGCTTCATATTTGTGTTATGACTTGTGTGCGTTGCCGAGATTAGTTATCGGATGACTCGGAGTCAATTTGGAAGAAGGATTCTAGTGTGGTGATTTTGGACTTAGGCGTGCGCCCGGATATGGATTTGGAGGTCCGTAGGGTAATTTGAAGCATTCCGGCGAAAATTTGAAAGTGAAATATTTGGAAGGTTGAGAGGTTTGACCGAGAGTTGACTTCGTGATATCGGGGTCGGAATGCGATTCCGAGAATTGAAATAGCTCTGTTATGTTATTTGGGACTTTCATGTAAAATTAAACGTCATTCTGGGTTGATTTGATAGGTTTCGGTACGAGTTTGGTTGGTGTGTTTCGACAGGGTCTTGAGGGGCTCGGGTGAGTTTCGGATGAGCTTCGGACAAATTCCTTATGTTTTGGAGAGCTGGTTCTATCATCTGGTGTGCTTTCATTGCGTTTGCGATGAATCTATCATGTTCGCGTAGTGTTATTAGGATGCAGGCAGCGTTTGCCCTTCGCGTTCGCGAACAGGGGCACGTGTTCGCGGAGGTTGGAAGATCTTTGCCTATGCGTTTGCACTCAGTGGTCTGCGATCACATAGAGGTAAGGCGGAATAGGGCATCACGCGACTTCTCTTCGCGTTCACGAGTGCGTAGACGCATTCGCGTAAGGTCTGGAGAATTGGTCATCGCGGGGTCACTATCGCGTTCGCATAGCACGTCTTGGGACCCCATTCATTTTTCTTCTTCGCAATCGCGAGGGTATTCCACGATCGTGATGCATTAATCACTGGGCAGAACCTAAAAGTACTTTATTTCGAGGGTTAGCCATTTTTATCATTTTTGGAGTTGTAGAGCTCAAGTTTAGGCAATTCTTCGTGGGTTTTTCAAGTGGTTAAGTGGGGTAAGTTTTCTTCACCCGGAATTTATCACATTTCATGATTCTATCTTTATTTTTATCATTAAATTAGTGACTTGAGCTGAGGAAAAATGGGAATATTTGAAGAAAACTTTCAAATTTTAAAATGATTATTTGAGGGAAGAATTGGTATCGCAATTCGATAATATTGGTAAGGTTGAACTTGTATCAAAATGGGTGTTTGGCTTTTGTGAAATTTTTCGAGTTATGGGTTGACTTTTTTTTTTTTTGATATATATTGAAGCTTTATTACCTGGAATAGTTTCATATGAGTTTTATTTATGCTTTGATGTTATTTTTGCTAGATTTGAGCCGTCCGAAAGTTATTTCACTCGAGAAGTTTATTTTAGAGTAATGGCCTATCTTTTTTGAGGTAAGTATCTTTCCTAACTTCGTGTGGGAGAACTACCCTTAGGATTTGCGTCTTTTATGCTAATTGTGTCATGTAAAGTCTGTGTACGCGAGGTGACGAGTACGTGCTCGGGCTTATTTGTGGAAGGTTGACCTTTTAAGGCTCTTATGTTCTTAATTTCATTAGATATGGAGTTTTTTTGCTATGATTAACAGTCCCATATACTATTTTCATCTTTACGTGATTTGATTGGAATTAATTGCTTCATGATCCACTCTTATTGCCTGTTTGACTCTTATGTGCCTTAAATTGCCATGTTATTCTTCCCTAATTACTTATCCTTAGTTGAAATTATTGTTATCTCTTCTGCAATTGCCTATCATTAATTGAGGTTATGATTATCTTTTCAGTTGCCTCGTCCTTATTTGGAATTATTGACTCTTGTCATCTCCCTTGTTGTCGAATTGTATTTTTGTGGAATCATTTGTTACGTATTGTTTCTCTCTTGTTGATCTATTCTTATTAAGACTAGTATTCTCTATTTTGTTTATTCTTTGTGAGCTTGGTTTACTGCTTCTTGTGTTCTAAAGCTCTTGGGTTGATTTACTTGTCGTATTCTCGTGTATTAAAGTAGTTGTTGCCGTTGTACTCAGTTGTTGAGTTGAGGCTATGCACGGTTGTTGTATTGAAACTATTTAGAGGAAATTTTGTGGAATATAAGCACATGTTCCGAAGGCCATTCTATTGTGTTGTTATGTTTTTGGCACGTGATATTGTTGAGAGGATTTGTTCAGGTGTTTGCACGAGGTTTCTGCTGTGCTATTGTTACTACTGATATTTGCACATATGGCGTGACAAGGCGTGCTATACATATGTGGGTTTGCACATGTGGCGAGACAAGGTGGGAACATTACTATGTGCGTGCGGCGAGACAAGGCGGGAATTTATTTTATTGCTGTGCATATGGAGAGACTAGGTGGGTTATGTCGGGGATTGATTAAGGATGACTTGTCATGGCCTGGGGGCATTGTTGTTGTTGATATCTGTGTAGCAGTGTGCCTGAACTGTGTGAGTTTTAACTTGTTCTAATTGTGGGAAATTGTTCTTACGTGCCTTCTATTTCTCTACTCCAACTAGTTGGCATGAATTGTGATAGAACACTTGCACAAGCATACATGTAGTTAATCACCCTTGTAGGTTTAAGAAGATGGATCCTGATTTTATTGATCATTTCTATACCCCCTCGTCTACTTGCCTCATATGCGAGAATCGTTCTATTGGCATATGTGTTGTCCGTGCAGTTACAAGTTGTAATGACGGCACAAGATGCCAAGTGATTGGGTTTCAGGAATTGGGAACCGTGAATTGTGAATATTTGAGGCTTGGCACCTCGAGGAGATTATTAGATAAACCTGGTGTAAAAGTGGTTGTTATTGTCGAGTTGCTTACCCTCCTGTTTTGTTACTTGTCGTGTTCCGCAGTTAATTGTTGCTTCTATTTCTTATTGCAAGTACTGTATTATTGTTGTCACTATGTGTAGTTTTGTGAAAATATCATACTCTGTTAGTTCTACACTTATACTTGTTCGGGTTATTTGGTCCAATAGGTGTCTTGATTGTCCCTCTTCACTACTCCACTAAGGTTAGTCTTGATACTTAATGGGTACCGCTCTGGTATACTCATATTACACTTCTGCACATTTTTATACAGATCCAGGTATTTCGTAGTCAGTCGATTGCTAGCTAGCTATACAGATCTTGCTGTGGAAACTCAAGGTAAACCTGCTGCTGCGTTCGCAGGCGGAGTCACCTTTTGATATTGTACTTGCACTGTTATCTCTATTTTAAAACAGTTGTAATTGTAGGCTTCCTAGTAACTAAGTACAATTTATGACTTGTTCTACCGGTTTTGGGATTATAAGTTATGTACAAAGATTTATGTTTCGAAATTGTCAGATATTAGTAAAATATTGTTATTATTTTAGTTAATGCTAGGCTCACCTACTCCCTACGACTAGGTACTATCACGACATCCTACGGAGGGAAATTTGGATCGTGACAAGTTGGTATCAGAGCTCTAGGTTCATAGGTGCTACGACTCATAAGCGAGTTTAGTAAAGTCTTGTTGATCGGTACGGAGACGTCTGTACTTATCTTCAAGAGTCTATGGAACTATTAGGACAGTTTCACTTCTTTCATTCCTATCGTGCGAGTTATTGGTCTCGGAGTTTGAGCTTTTATCATTCTATTCATTCACTGATGGTGAGGACACAAGCTGCAGTTACTGATGACGCTGCCCTCAGTGCAGGTGTCTTAGGGGCAGAGGCAGAAGCCGAAGAGAAGCACATGTTGCAGTTAGGGCACCTACCATAGGAGCAGTTGAGGAGCTGCCAGTAGCTCCAGTTGGGGGACAGGTACCTGAGGCGCCTGCGTTACCCTCGAACTTCAGGTTACTCTAGCACATTTCTTGAGCATGTTTGGTATGCTGGCTCAGGAAGGGTTGATTCCGGTTGCACGAGCTACTTCACAGATTGAGGGAGGGACTCAAACTCCCGCCGCCCGTACTCCAAAGCAGTAAGTTCACGTTGGTCATGTTCAAGAAGTATGACCCTCCTAGTTTCAGTGGTGTGGCTTCGGAGGGTGCACAGGGTTTTCTAGAGGAGTGCCACTGCATTCTCCGCACCATGGGTATTGTGGAGACGAGTGGGGTTGCTTTTACGACGTTCTAGCTTAAGGGAGCGGCATATCAGTGCTGGCGAGCATATAAGTTGGGTAGCCCGACCGATGCAGCTTCACTTTCATGGTCTTAGTTTTCATAGATGTTCCTGAGAGAGTTTGTTCCTCAGTCCCTTCGGGATGCCTGGCGCGCAAAGTTTGAGTAGAAGGAACTATGTTAGTGTCAAAGTATGCCGTTAGATTTAGTGATTTGGACAGATATGCACCTGCTTTGGTCGCTACAATTAAAGAGCAAGTCCATAGATTCATTGAGGGGCTCAGGCATGATATTTGGTTTCGCATGGCTCGGGCGTTGGAGTCGGATATTTTGTTTTAGCAGGTGGTAGAGATCGCTCGCTGATTAGAGGGCATATGGGACCAGGAGAGAGAGCACAGATGGATCCAAAGGAGAAAGGGCAAGCAAGGTCAGGAGAGAGACGATAGGAAGGCTAAGAGGCCTGATAGACCAGAGATATCCACTGGTCCTTACTTTGGAGGCAGGGTACGGCATAGTGGAGGTTTTGTGGGTCACCAATTTTGTTTTTATTCATTATTGAGAGTTACGAAACTAGAAGTGAATTCCTGTTGTCCGTTACAGTAGGTATTGGTGTGATTTCTAAGTAATTTAGTTACGATTTATGATTTAGATGCTCTACCAAGGTGATAGTTAAGTAAGTGTTCTAACTTTACTGGCAGAACTGAATTAGTGGAAGGTTTTGGTTGGTTATGTGTATTCTACTTGTGCTTCGGAGTTAAGGGTGAGAACCCCGTAGTTTCATCTGATTTGATCTGTTTGAATCGGGCTACGTACCGCGGTGGAATTTACATCAGGATGAGATCCTTGTGATTTGTTCATACACTTTGATTCTTCTTGTAAATTGATTCGTAGGATGGTATTGATAGGGAGTTGTGCCTATCGGGCTTGTTTGATATTTCTCTTACGTGTTTCTTCTTACATATTCAGTCATTTTCGTGTTGTGCTTATTGAGTTCCAGCTTGCGTGGTGTGTGCCTGGTGGAGTTAGATGTGACTTGTTGATTCGAGTGAATGTTTAAGAGTTCTCCATCTTCCTGCATCCTTGTCACTGTTTGGAGGTTCGAAACAGGGTTCTAACGGATATGAGGTTGATTACCGGCGCTGGATTTGATCACAGGTAGTTATTGTGATTAGGGATGTTGTTATGGGCATATGTGTGATGTGTTACATCGTGTAGTTGTACTTTGTGGTTTTAGGCATAAGTTGTCGTAACTAGTTGGGACTCATATCGGGTGTGGATGTAGGAATCAGGTCTTTTGGAGATGAACAGATGGTGAAAATTTTGGCTCTAGGGCTTATTGGTATTGGTGGAAGGGATAAATTACAACAGAGATGGTGTCGTCAAGCTTATGTGGATTGGGGTGACGTGGTATCACCCGCTGGTGTAGGTAGGATGAATACATTCAGTAATTTGATGACTTCGGGGCGATTCTTGGCACGTTCGAGGACGAATTTGTTTAAGAGAGGGAGGATGTAACGACGCAGCCGATCATTTTGAGAATTAACATCCCGTTCAGCGGCTTAAGATCTTGAGATTCATATTTTGTGTTATGACTTGAGTTCGTGGCCGAGTTCAGTTATCGGATGATTCGGAGTCAATTTTGAAGAAGGATACTTGTTTTGGAAGCTTAAGCGGTTAGAGGTGAC
Source organism: Nicotiana attenuata (assembly GCF_001879085.1). Classification (NCBI taxonomy): domain Eukaryota; kingdom Viridiplantae; phylum Streptophyta; class Magnoliopsida; order Solanales; family Solanaceae; genus Nicotiana; species Nicotiana attenuata. Next base: position 17,979,747 of record NC_031998.1, read on the forward strand.
CGAAATTTGACCTTGGTGTATACGACTTCGAAAGGGAGTGTTGATGGTTCCAACAACTTTGTATGGTGATTTTCGACTTATGCGTGCGTCTGGAATTGGATTTAGAGGTCCGTAGGGTAATTTGAAGCATTCTAGCGAAAAGTGGAAAGTTGAAGATTTGGAAGGTTGAGAGGTTTGACCGAGAGTTTACTTTTATGATATCAGGGTCAGAATGTGATTCCAAGAGTTGGAATAGCTTCGTTATGTCATTTGGGATGTGCATGCAAAATTTGACGTCACTCCAGGTTGATTTGATAGGTTTCGTCATTAGTTTTAGAAGTTGGAACATTTGAAAGTTCATGAGTTCGATTCATGGCGCGATTCGTAGTTTAGACATTATTTGATGTGATTTGGGTCCTCGAGCGAGTCCATGGTATGTTATGGAACTTGTTGGTGTGTTTCAAAGGGGTCTCGATGGGCTCAGATGAGTTTTGGACGAGCTTCAGACCAATTTCCTCATGTTTTGGAGAGTTGATTCTGTCATCTGGCGTGCCTTCATCCCATTCGCGATGAAGCAATTGCATTCGCGATGAAGCAATCACATTCGCGTAGTGTTATTGGGAGGTAGGCAGCATTTGCCCTTCACGTTCAGGAAAAGGGGCTCGCATTCATGAAGGTGGGAAGATCATTGTCTATGCGCTCGCACTCAGTGGTTCGCGATCGCATAGAGGTAAGGCGGAATAGAGCATCAGGCAACCTCTCTTCGCATTCGCGAGTGCACAGACGCGTTCGCATAAGGTCTGGAGAATTGGTCCGGAATTCGATTCCGGACATATGTCCGAAATTCGATTCGTAAGGTCTACAGACACGTTCGCGTAGTCCGGAATTCGATCCCGGCCATATACCCGGGTCCCATATTTTACTACGGATTCACCAGGACCGTCAAAACACAAGTCCGGGTCCATTTACGCAAAACGTTGACCGAAGTAAACAATAATCAACTTTTTAGGCCAAAAATTATTATTTCATCAATTTTTCACATAAAAGTTTTCCGGAAACACGCCCGGACTGCGCACGCAAACGGAGGAGATATAAATTGAGGTTTTTTTTAAGACCTCAAAACACGGAATCGAGTTCTAAAACATAAGATGACCCTTTGGGTCATCACAGTTAACATCGACTGGATTGATGACTAGGGCTCCATTGGCATCAGCAGGTGGAACCTCATTGCTAGGCACCAGATTCTTGTTTTCGTCTTGATGGCTAGACTCACTGTCAGCGTTCAGGCGCGCGGACTAAGAATTTGACATTTTTAAATTGAACTGAAATTAATACTTTAAAGAACAAACGTAAAATAGAGTGTGTTATGGTGATTTATATCAAATCACCACTATTATCCTTAGCCCCATGTTGGCCACCTAACTGTTTACCCTTAACACGAATAACAATTAAATTTGTACGCGGTTTTAAAGACATGTGGATTTATCAACACAAATAATCAAAGATATCAGATAAACGAGTGACAGAAAAAATAAATAATCTAACTAATTGTAATGTTAAAGCCCAACTCAAACTTGGGTTGAACAGTAATTTGGCCCTTGATCGGACCCGATTTGCATCCTATGGTGAATGGATGACAAACAGTAAAGTAATAGCTTTGCTAATAGCTAAGAGAGCAGAAAAATGAAATTGTGTTGCCTTGGTTTTTGTGTTACATTGTCTGTTATCAACGAAAAACATTCCATTTATATACTAGGAGAATTTCATCCCTAGTACAAATCTAAAAAGGGTAAAAATCTTCCTTTCTCGTTAATTACTGATCTGCAACCAACATCAGACGAGATTCATGCCGTGATATCCGGTTAGGTACGAATATCTCGGCCCTCCGTTAGTGATGAGTAACCGTTTGCTATATCTCCGAGGTTCAAGAGCATGTTTCGGGTCCGGGGAGCGTTACCTTATCACGCCCGACGATGAACCCATTGTTCATCTTTCATGGGTCTTGGTACGAAAGGCTCCCGGCCTCGATTTATCCTCGTGTGTTCGTGCCCTCCTTTCGTCTTCTTCACCGAAAAATCAGGATATGCATTACCCCGATTGTACCCGCATACAAAAATCTTTCTTATCAAACAAACGAGGAGGAAGCCTGATGCTATGGGCGGCAAGCAAATTGGTAGGCACATAGATTCAACTTGTGGATGTGAATAGAGTAGTTTAATAGGGCAATGCGCTGAGCCGTGGTCCACGAATAAGCTGTGCTCAGTAGGATACCATCTAACATATACGTGGCAGAACTTCTTCAAATAATTCAAAGTAAATTACACTAAACCATATATCTTAATATAAATCTGCACCTTTCTTATCCATTCAATTTATTAAGATATCTATTACTTATGATGATTTGCAGCTCCTCTTTTAGCCGCTTCTAATTGATTCTAGTAAATGCTAATTAATTTTTTTTTTATCTATCATTAATAACGTAACATTTTTAATAACTTTCTTTTATTTATATAAATATTTTGACACTTCATACTTTCTTCTCTCACACCCCAAAAATAGTAGATTCTTGCAAAATTAGAGCTATTGCTTTTCCTATGATACTCGGGTATAAGGTTAGGATAACGTAAATCATAAACTAGCCAAAACCATAAAGACAAACAAGGTAAGTATCAAGAATAGATAACCTTACAGTAATCCCAACCAGTGGTATAAAAGATAATTAGTAATCTATATATGGTTAATCTGCTTTTGTGATCTATATTTAGGTTTGAATATTATAATTTTGCCAATGTAAAGATGGTACTTCCTCTGTTCCAGTTTATGTGAACCTATTTCTTTTTGCCAATGTAAAGAATGACCCCTTTCTAAATTTGGTAACAATTTAACTTAAACTTACAATTCTACCCTTAATGAGAAGTTTTTATAACCACACAAATACTCTTGGCCCTTTTTGACTTGTTTAGGATCATAAATTCCAAAAGTCTTCATTTTTTCTTAAACTCCGTGCCCAGTCAAACAGGTTCACATAAGTTGGAACGGAGGTAGTATAATGAAACTGAAAAATTTGGTAATATGCTTGCCATAATTGTTATTTTCTCCAGCCCAAGCAGTAGTCTTTGGTAAAGATGAACTGTTACGTTTTTCTATCAAACTACTCTCTATACCGTGTGTCCTGTATAAATTAGAACATATTTATTTAAAATAATATAAATAATATATTAAAGTACGTGTATAATAAGGCTCTCTGAATCTGCCTGTCGCGGTTCTACCGCGGTTACGGTAGAACCGCGGCCAGAGAGTCCCTCTGAATCTTCAGCATGGTTCTGGCGTATTTTCAGCAGTGATTTGGCATTTAATTAATTATTAAATAAATTTTGTCCAAAAATAATCTTATCGATCATTTGACAAATCCGAAGCCGAAGCCGAAGCCGAAGCCGAGCGAGCGACGACGACGGCGCGAGGGTTCATTCTCTTCAACTCCTTTTAAGAGCTTTAAGAAGTGATTCTATATATAAGCACACAAATGTGATTGTCCCTCACCAATGAGGGACAAAGTGCAAGACAAAAGTTCACTTCTTCAAATTTTCATTTTTTCCTCTATTTCCAATTCACACTTCTTCTACTTTAAAGCCCAATGGCTTAAAGTCCAACAATCCCCCACATGAATGGGAATGGCTGTATCAAGAAAGATCATAGATGAAAGCTGTGTGATTTGCAAGTAAGGATTAATTGCATCTGGATAAGTAGGTTTCCCTTTGAACTTTCCGTAATGAACATATGACGGATATACTCGGTCAATCGGTAGATTTGATATTTTTGAACCGTCGAACTTTAGTGTATACCTAGACAACCATATGTCACACAATCAACACTTAACCGTCTTTTAGTTCTCATTGTTGTGTTCGTTTCAGCCATGAACACCGCCTGGTCTCATAAGTGCGTAGAGAATTGGCCTTACAGAATTCTCATTGAAGCGGCTTCCACTTCACACTTACATATGTGATTCCTAAACGCGTAATCCTTTAGATTGACACTATTTGATAACTACCACATCAAACTTAGGTAATCATTAAAGAACGTGTAAAGTTCTATCCTTGTTACTGAACATTGTCTTCATCACGAGAAGGGACCAAAGATTTTACTTTGACAATGTTGAACCGGTCAAACACAAGTTTGTTTGAGCTCCTTGAACCTAGATCTCGGAACATCCAAAATTCTAGGTAGAGTTACCGCCATGTTGACTTGTCCTCGGCCATAGTCCCATTCCCTTAGATGATTTCTCAACTCCCTCTCTAGTTAAGCCTTTTGTAAGCGGATCCGCCACATTATCCTTTGATCTTACTTACTCAATAGTGATAATTCCACTAGAAAGTAGTTGTCTAACGGTGTTATGTCTTCGTCGTATATGACGAGACTTTCCGTTATACATAACGCTCCCTGCCCGTCCTATTGCAGCCTCACTATCGCAATGTATGCAAAATACTGCTCCTCCACCAACAGTAAAAACATATCCACTTGTGGACTTTGTTTCTGTTGAGCCGGTTATCCAATTTGCATCACTATATCCTTCGATAACCGCAGGATATTTATTGTAGTGCAAAGCGTAGTCTTGGGTATATTCCAAATATCCCAGAACTCGTTTCATTGCTACCCAGTGATGTTTGTTGGGATTACTTGTGAATCGACTAAGTTTACTTATCGCACAAGCTATATCAGGTCGTGTACAGTTCATGATGTACATTAAGCTTCCCAACACACGAGCATACTCCAATTGAGACGTACTTTCACCATTATTCTTTATAAGATGATGATTTAAGTCAATTGGAGTTCTTGCACTTCTAAATTCCAAATGTTTGAATTTTTCAAGTACCATTTTCACGTAATGTGATTGAGACAAAGCTAGACCCTGAGGAGTCCTCTTGATTTTAATTCCTAGAATTATATCGGCAACTCCAATGTCTTTCATATCAAACTTACTAGCAAGCATGCGCTTAGTAGCTTGAATGTCGGCAATGTCTTTGCTCATTATTAGCATATCATCAACATATAAGCAAACAATGACTATATGATTTGGAACGTTCTTAATGTAAATACATTCATCACATTCATTAATCTTAAAGCCATTTGACAACATTGTTTGGTCAAATTTCGCAGCTTTGATGCTTGTTTTAGTCCATAAAGAGACTTAACAAGACGACACACCTTCTTTTCTTTTCCCGAAACCACAAACCCTTCAGGTTGGTCCATGTAGATTTCTTCCTCTAAATCACCATTTAAGAAGGCTGTTTCTACATCCATTTGATGGATTTGAAGATCATACAAGGCGGTTAACGCTATTAGCATCTGAATGGATGTAATTCTTGTTACCGGCGAGTATGTGTCAAAATAGTCAAGACCTTCTCGCTGTCTAAATCCTTTGACAACAAGTCTTGCCTTGTATTTGTCAATAGTACCATCGTCTTTCATTTTTGTCTTGAAAATCCATTTAGAACCCAATATTTTATTACCTGGAGGGAGGTCAACCAATTCCCATGTATGGTTGCTCAATATGGATTCTATTTCACTATTAACCGCTTCTTTCCAATATTGTGCTTCTGATGAAGACATTGCTTTCTTGAAGGTACGAGGTTCATTTTCTAACAGAAAAGTCAGAAAATCTGGACCGAATGAAGTAGATGTCCGTTGACGTTTACTTCTTCTCGGATTTTCTGACTTATGAACCAGAAAACAATATGCCTTGCTATTGGTTACATATCCAATAAATACACAATCAACCGTTTTTGGACCTATCTTAACCCTTTTAGGTTTAGGAACTTGTACCTTAGCTAAACACCCCCACACTTTGAAGTATTTCAAGCTGGGCTTCCTTCCTTTCCACTTTTCATAAGGAATGGACTGTGTTTTACTATGAGGTACACGGTTGATTATTCGGTTAGCTGTAAGTATAGCTTCCCCCCACAAGTTTTGTGGTAAGCCAGAACTTATCAGCAACGCATTCATCATCTCCTTCAATGTTCGATTCTTTCTCTCCGCAATTCCGTTAGATTGTGGAGAGTAAGGGGCAGTTGTTTGGTGAATAATGCATTTTCCAAACATATTTCTTCAAAAGGAGATTCATATTCGCCACCCCTATCACTTCTTATCATTTTGATCTTTTTGTTTAGTTGTGTTTCAACTTCATTCTTGTATTGCTTGAAAGCATCAATTGCCTCATCTTTACTATTAAGTAAATAAACATAGCAGTATCTCGTGCTATCGTCAATAAAAGTAATAAAATACTTTTTCCCACCGCGAGATGGTGTTGACTTCATGTCGCAAATATCTATGTGAATTAAGTCTAAAGGACTTGAATTACTTTCAACGGACTTATAAGGATGCTTAGCATACTTTGATTCCACACATATTTGACATTTAGAATTAATGCAATCAAATTTTGGCAATACTTCTAGATTTATCATCTTTCGCAATGTTGTGAAGTTTACGTGACCTAAACGCGAATGCCATAAAGTGTTTGACTCAAGTAAGTAAGAAGAAGCATTCACTTTATTGATAGGAACTGCTATTAAATTTAGCTTAAAAAGGCCCTCATTTAGGTAACCTTTTCCTACATACAAATCGTTCTTACTTAGTACAACACTATTAGAAACAAAAATACATTTGAATCCATTCTTGACAAGAAGTGAGGTAGACACAAGATTCTTGCGAATTTCATGAACATGAAGGACTTGGTTTAGAGTCACTATTTTTCCCGACGTCATCTTCAACGCAATCTTGCCAACTCCTTCAGTTTTGGCCGTAGATGAATTTCCCATGAAGACTGTTTCGTCGGGACCTGCGGGGGCATAAGAAAAAAATAACTCCTTGTTAGCACAAACATGGCGGGTGGCTCCAGAATCTATCCACCATTCTTTCGGATTTCCTACCAAGTTGCATTCAGACAACATGGCACACAAGTCTTCCATTTCATCTTCAACCATGTTGGCTTGATTCTTTTTCTTCTTATCATTTTTGGCGCACGACAATCCACTGCCTTATGCCCCATTTTTCCACAGTTGTGGCAATTACCCTTGAACTTCTTCTTGCTTGGGTAATTCTTTGGTCCAGAAGCTTTCTTCCTCTTCTTATTTTGTGGTGCCTCCTCAACAATGTTTGCCCCAATTATTGTCGAGTGTCCACGTGACTTCTTTTCAGCATTTTTGTTGTCCTCTTCTATCCTCAAACGAACAATCAAGTCGTCTAGTGTCATTTCCTTCCGTTTGTGTTTAAGATAGTTCTTAAAATCCTTCCACAGCGGAGGTAACTTCTCAATAAAAGCAGCGACTTGAAAGGCCTCATTTATGACCATACCTTCAATAACTAATTCAGCAAGGAGGTCATGTACAATGACTTGTAGTTCTTGGACTTGAGTTATGACTGACCTAGTGTCAATCATCTTGAAATCCAACAACCTTGCAGCCACGAACTTCTTATGTCCGGCATCCTCAGTCTTGTACTTCTTCTCAAGCGCATTCCATAATGCTTTTGATGTTTCCATGACACTATAGACATTGTACAAGCCATCTTCTAAACAACTCAAAATGTAATTTTTGCACAGGAAATCAGAATGTTTCCATGCTTCAGTTACAACAAGTCGTTCATCATCCGGAGTATTTTCAGCCATGACCGGAGGATCCTCCTTGATGAAACGTTGCAAACTCAACGTAGTAAGATAGAAGAATATCTTCATTTGCCAGCGTTTGAAGTCAATACCGGAAAACTTTCCGGGTTTTTCTGCCGGTGCCATAGCATGAGCAGGAGTAGAACGGCTTGACGAGGCAGCAGCACTCGTAACAGTAGCACCCGTTCCCGCAACACTTCCATTAGCTTGGTTTTCATTCGTCATATTTCTGTAAAGTTGAAAACAATACAGAACTTTGTTAAATCAGTGAAGTTTTGATATCTTCAAACTGAATATCAAACCAAACATACAATACGTAACAATGGTGAAGTTTTTATATACTTCAAACCCGTACGTTTTATTATTCCGGTAAAGTTTTTATAAACTTTAAACCGGACAGAACAATTATTGGAGTAGAAATCACGAAGGCTTTAGTCTCCAAAACAGTATATAAAATAAGAATAACAGTTTAATATATATTTCAACACAGAAACGTTAGTATAAAATTCCTTAAGCTTGTGAGCGTTACTGTGTTAAAATGCAAAATCAGAAAAAACTGTTAGAAAAATAAAAGAAACTGGAAAAACAGAAGAGTTTAAGAAATATTCTGAGTCCACAATTTGCTTGTGTGTCCTTAAGGAATTTTAACCCCCTCACACGTTGCCAATGTAATGGATTAAATCCTCCCAGGATAAAACGGAATAAACCTTCCTGCAACAATGGCAATACAAACTGCAGGACACCAACGAACTTAAAGAACAGAGCAAAATCACACTTACGAATTTGAGAGATAGAGACTGCGAATTAGAATGCAGTATATTCAGAAAGAAAGAAGTTCTGGAGTGTTTTCCGTGTGTAGAAAATGGAGCTTTGCCTCAGAATTTATAGGCAATTATCAGAAGAGGTGTTTGGAAAAGGTGCCTTTTCAGAAGAATACGCTGCCTGCCGCGGTTCTACAGCGGTCGCGACAGAACCCGGTAATAGAGGCTTTCTGAACCTGCAGCAGGGTTCGAACATTTGACGAATCCAAAGCCGAAGCCGAAGCCGAAGCCGAAGCCGAGCCGAGCGAGCGACGATGACGGCGCGAGGGTTAATTCTCTTCAACTCCTTTTAAGAGCTTTAAGAAGTGATTCTATATATAAGCACACAAATGTGGTTGTCCCTCACCAATGAGGGACAAAGTGCAAGACAAAAGTTTACTTTTTCAAATTTTCGATTTCCCTCCATTTTATTTCCCTCCATTTCCAATTCACACTTCTTCTACTTTAAAGCCTAATGGCTTAAAATCCAACAGGATGTGTCCAACATGATTTCTTAATCGGGTTCACTCGGTTGAGCGCCGGTCGCGCTCCCCGAGTTTGGGGCCCGACATGCATCTCTATAGATTTAAGATATTTTAGAGATTGTGACCCTCATAACTTGTGAAATTAAATACTATATCTATCACTATTTATATTGTCTTTAGTTTTTCAGATGCGAAATTTGGTGTTACAGACTTGTCCATTGCAACAATCATGAAAGTTTATGGTGTATGAGAGCCTCGCGAGACTTTCAGCGACAGGGAAAAAGAAAAGTTTTGAAAAAATAAAATTTATGACTAGCAGGTGATATCAAATTTTAGTGAATGGCAAAGAATCCAAATTTATGGGCGAAATTTGCAGATTTGCCAAGATTTGTGAAAAATTCCGAAGGATTGCCAGAATCCGGCCACAAATCGTAACTGATTTTATGTTGATGGGCAGACTTGTTCCGTGACAGTCCCAGATGGATCGCCAGCATTTGAGGCCAAATTCTGATAGATTGTCGAAATTTGTTGTTAACTCTTAACAGATTACTAAATTTAATCCACAAAATCTTGATGGATCGCCATTGAATTAACCAACACATTTTTGCTTTAAAGTTGATTAAAATCAACTTCAAATAGCTCCAATTTTTTTATACACCCATGTAATATCAATCAAGATAATTCTAATGGTTAGGTTCAAACCAAGTCATTAAAAACTAATAGATCCACTTTCTATTTTGCAATAATAAAATTTAAAGCTGAACAAAATTCAATAATGGTGTTCTTCAATTTTCTTGAGCTAAACTGTAAGAACCCCGCCATTTGATTTGTGTATTTATGTCATGGGCCCCTATTTGATGCTTTTTGTATGTGTGTTTGTTTCTTCATGACTTGCCAGAAAGGTTGTTTTAGTTTCGGGAAGGTGTGAGAGTGATCTGAGACACTTATTCTTATTTTGGAAGCTTAAGTTGTAAGAGTTGACCTTTGTTTGAATTTTGAGTAGACAATCTCGGATTGGTAATTTGATAGGTCAAACATATTCATATGGTAATTTTGGACTTAGTCGTATGATCGAATTTGGATTTGGAGGTTCCTAGAAGGTTACGGCTTTATTTGCAGAAAGTTAAAAAATTTTAAAGCTTGGAGAATTCATAGATTCGACCGGGGGTTGACTTTGGTATTATCGGATTCCAATTATAACTTTGGGACCTTATATAGGTTCATTTGGTTGATTAGGACTTGTGTGCAATGTTTGGTTGGAATCCAGAATAGCTAGGCATGATTAGAAAGTGTGGAGTAAGAGATGCATTTTGATCGTCGATTCTTGGTTTTAATGTTATTTGAGATATTTTCAGCATTTGAATAAGTTTGGATATGGTATTAGGACTTGTTGGTGTGACTGGATGACGTTTCATGGGGTTTGAGTGTATTTCGGGGTGGTTAAGGATCTTTTAGGAGTGGCTTGGCAGTTGTGGTTCTAGTGCATCGCACCTACGGAGGTGTGAGCGTAGTGTGATGACCCAAAAGGTCATCACTTATTTTTAAATTTAATTATGTATTTCTGAGGCCTTGAACACCTCTTTTAGCCTCGCCTCGATTTGCGTGCGCAGTCCGGGCGCGTAGCCGGAAAGCTTAAATATGAAAATTTGTGAAAAGGATAAGTTTTGATTATAATATGAGATAATTTGACTTCGGTCAACATTTTGGCTAACGGACCCGGACCCGTGATTCGACGGTCCCGGAGGGTCCGTAGGAAAATATGGGACTTGGTCGTATGCCTGGAATCGAATTCCGAGGTCCCGAGCTCGAGAAATGAATTTTTAAAGGAAATTCTTTTCTGAAATTGTTAAGGAAATTTGAAATGAAATTTGATTAGAACGTGTTGGTATCGGGCCCGTATTTTGGTTACGGCGCCCGGTACAGGTCTTATATATGGTTTAAGTCATTTCTGTAAAATTTGGTGAAAAACAGACGTCATTTGACGTGATTTGGACCTAAATTGCTAAATTTGATACTTGATGAAGTTTGAGAAAAAGTTCTTTATTTTGAGGTTGGATTCATTGTTATTGAGGTTATTTTGGCGATTTGATCGAACAGATAGATTTGTATGATGTTGTTGAGTTAGTACGTGTGTTTGGTTAGGAGCCCCGAGGGCTCGGGTGAGTTTGGATAGGTGTCAGGGTGTTTTAGACTTGGAAAAATCTGGTTTTTCTGTAGCTTTTAGGTGTCCACTGATTTGTACTATGTGATCGCATAAGTAGACTCGCGATCGCATAGAGTAATTTTCAGGGGCTCAGTTTTGTTCTATGCGATCGCATAGTGTTAAGTCTGAGAGGTCCTATATTTTGCTCTAAGCGATCGCATTACTCCCTCTGCGATCGCAATGTGTAGCGCAACCCTCATTATTTCCCCTATGCGATCGCATAGTGTTGTTCGCGATCGCAGTGCCCAGCCTATTTCTTCTACGCGTTCGCAAGGCTCAGTCCGCGATCGGAATGACCATATTCTCCTTACCCTATGCGATCGCAATACATTCTACGCGATCGCGTAGGCCATTTTTGCCCAGTTATTTTAAAAGACCCAAAATAGTAGCATTACGGGATTTTCATAAAAACTCATAAACCTCTTCTTCTCCACAGCACTTAGGCGATTTTTGACGCTATTCTTCACCATAACCTCTTGGGTAAGTGATCTTTAACTTATTATCTTCCATTTTCATCAACATCTATTAGATTTCTAGGCTTAAAACATGGAATTAAGGGTAGAAAATTAGGGATTTGGGTAGAGTTAGGGCTTTTTGATTAATTGTGATTTAGACCTCGTTTGGGGGTCGAATTCTGGAAATAATTTTATATTTGGGCTCGTGGGTGAATGGGTAATTTGATTTTGGTCCGAACCTCGTTTTTGACCAAGCGGGCCCGGGGTCAATTTTTGGATTTTTGGGAAGAATGACTAGAAAGCTATAATTAGGCTTTGGAATTGAATTGTTTAGCATTTATTGATGTTATTAAGTCGATTATGTATAGATTTGATTGGGTTGGAGCCGAATTTGAAAGGAAAAGCGGTGATTGAGGCTTGAGTTGGCCGTGGAAGTTTTGAGGTAAGTGTTTGGTCTAACCTTAGCTTGAAGGATTAGGAGTTGAGTCCTATTTGCTATGTGGTAATTGTTGAGTACGACGTATAGGCATGGTGACGAGTATCTATACATTGGTGTCTATCATGCCCCTGGGTCTTATATTGTGATTTTCATGACTTCGTTGTATCTTTCATGTCTTGGTGATGGTTTCTATATGTTATGTAAAGTTTGTGGAAGGAATTATGACCTATGAACATTTAAGGAGCATTGGCTCAAGTTGTGTAACCAATTGTGAAAGTGTAAGTGATAATTGAATCTCTAGAGCAATGGCTCGAGTTATGAAGTGAATTGTGAAGTAAAAGTGAGAAAGAAAAGGAGTTATTATGTTGACACCCTTGCCGGGCTATTGTTGATTTATTGGTTATCTCCATTGGATGTTGATATTATTGATGTTGTTCCCTTGTCGGGATGTTGATATTACTGATGTTGTTCCCTTGCCGGGATTTATTTGCTGAATTGTTGCTCCCTTGCCGGGATCTTTATTACAATTTCATTTATTCCCTTGACCTATTATTTGTGATTGTTGTTTTGGTGAGGAAGAGAGTTAAAGCACGAAGGGTGATGTCGTGCATTGTTTGTTTCATGAGGAAAGAGTGTAAAGCACGAAGGGTGATGCCGTGCCGCACGATGTACCATTCGTGCCTATTATATTGATTTCATGGTGAGGAAAGAGTGTAAAGCACGAAGGGTGATGCCGTGCGCACGATGTACCATTCCGTGCCTATTATATTGATTCTTATGGTGAGGACGAGAGTAAAAGCACGAAGGGTGATGCCATGCACTTGTCCTTGATTTCCCTGATTCTTGCTGATAATTGAGTTATGTTGTCCTTTACGTTTATTTACTGATTTTTTGTTGTTATTTGATCTTATTTCGAGGTTATAGATTCCCTTACCCTATTTTCCCTGTGATTGTTGTTTGGTTGAGGAAGAGCGTAAAGCACGAAGGGTGATGCCGTGTATTGTTTTGGTGAGAGAGAGTAAAAGCACGAAGGGTGATGTCGTGCACTTGTCTTTGATTTTCCTAATTCCTATTGATGACTGTGTTACGATTTCTCTACACTAAATTGCTGGCTTCCTGTTGATACTTGTTGTACCCTGCAGCATGATTTCCCCTTCCTATTTTCAATTGAACTGTGGTGATCCTCATATTTATTTCTTGCTCTTCTGTTACTATTCGATGTTTCCCCCACAGCATGTTTCCCCCTCCCATACTTGACCGTATATTACTGTTCTTCTTTTCCGCTGTATATAGTTAAAATGCATAGGTTTATTTGGTAGTCTGGTCCTAGCCTCGTCACTACTTCGCCGAGGTTAGGCTAGGCACTTACCAACACATGGGGTCGGTTGTGCTGATACTACACTCTACACTCTTTTGTGTAGACCCCAGTGTTGTAGACTTCGGACCGCGGTGGGATTGCTAATTCTTGCTCACTAGGCAACCCGAGGTAGTCCTGCAGGCGTCCGTAGGCCTTGGCGTCTTCTTCTACCTACTATTCCTGTTTCATTTACCTTATATTACGGAACAATGTATTATTATTTCGTCAGACTATGTGTGTAGTAAATCTTAAACCGCCTGTGACACTGTGACACCAGATATTGGGTGGTTAAGGATTAAGTATTTGTATTAGATATAGTTTTCATATATTTTATCGTTGTCTTCTGCTTGAATTTAAATTTCCGCTGTTATCATGTATTCGCTTTATAATTTCTAAAAGGAAATAATTGGTTAATGAAGTAATTGAACTAAGGGTTTGGCTTGTCTAGCTCACACTAGTAGGCGCCATCACGACTCCCGAGGGTGAAAAATTCGGATCGTGACACGTAGGTGCGATTGGGCTGTCGTATTTGCAGAGTTAGGCTGGTCTGGGGACTTTTCGCATCTGGAGAAGAAGGAGTTAAAATGTGGTGTCGCACCTATGAGGATTGATGCGTTTTTGCAATGGGCTAGATGGTTAGCCTTGTTGCATGTGCGACAAGGTGTACCGTGTACGCGATACTACATGAGCGAATTTTGTTGCACCTGCAGGTCCGCAAATATGGCAGGTGCACCATGAGTATGAAGGTCGTTTCTTTAAGTCAATCTTGCAGATGTGAGTTTTTTGTCACAAAAGCAATGATGTGGGCCGTAGGTGCAAGATGCCTCACAGAGGGCTGTTCATTCGAGTTTTAGCCCATCTTTTACTACTCTGGGTTTTGGAGCTTGGCTAGAGGCAATTTTGGAAGGGATTTTCACTACTACTTAGAGGATAAGCAGTTTTTACTTAGATTTGATTATATATCTTGATTCCCCATTGAATCGTACGCCTAAACTTGGAATTTCACAGTGACAAATTGAAGCTTTCGTTTACAACTTAAGATTGTGAATTTTTTGGGATTTGAGGATCGAGTTGAACTCTATTTTGGAATCTAATTACATATTTGGACTCGTAAGGTTATGGGTGATCAGGATAAACCCCTTGACTAGGGTTTTGACCATGTAGATCCGGGTTGACTTTTGGAGATATGAGTAATGATAGAAGCTTTATTGTTTGGAATTGATTCCTATGGTCTTGTTTGACATTTTTGAGCTATTTTTTACTAGATTCGAGTCGTTTGGATGTTGATTTGAGAAGGAAGGATATTTTGGAAGGTTGAAGCTTACTGGGGGGAGGTAAATATCTTGCATGTCCTTGTAAGAGAAAATTCTCTCCATGGGTGACCTATTTACTACTTTTTGCTCGATTAAGGAACCAGGTATATGCGAGGTGACGTGTGTATATGTGTAGCTAGGTTTTTGACCATATATAGTGGAGTTGGATTAAGTTATCTCTTTGTTTTGATTATGTAACGTTATTATCCACGTTACAGTTGATTCTATGACAACTTGAAAATTCTTGATTGTGATTTTGGAGCATGCTTAGGGTTATGACTTGTAGAATTGGGCACAAGGATTGTTTTGCCATGTTGAGCTTTATTGTAACTCTGTAGCCATACACTTGTATTATTTGATCCATGATTTGGGGATTTCTATGGCTTAAATGACTCTTGTTAAATAATATGATAAAACATATGCATGCTTAAATAGCGTATTGAGCTGTTGTGATAAATTGAATTAATGATTAGCCATAGTCATATTTTTCCCATATGAGCTTTTATCCGCATTCTTATTGTGATGTCATTGCTTCTTTATTTATTATTTCATACATTTATCCATGAGTGGGGAGTTGGTTATAACGGAAATGGCACTACAGACACGATGAGCAGAAATTGATTGTTGGATATTGATCACTAATTGTAATATAATCAACGCTTGGATATGGATCCGTCCTTCAAGAGTAAGGCGATAACCCATATTACCTTGATCCATGTCAGTATAGGCACCCGGGAATTTTGGTGCTTCTCTGGATGCATGGCCGATGTCGGGCACATGGTTTTATGTTTGTGAGGTGTTGAGAAAGGATCATGAGCATATACATATACATATATATATATACATACATATATATATATACACACACACTCATGCAACAGTTTTATATCTAAAATATTGTTGACTTGAGGAATGAGGTGTTTATATTTTATTTGTTCCCCTTTATCTGTAAAGAATGCCTATATTTCGTATGGATCATGTTTTGAGCTTTCATACTCATTTGTTTAAACCATGATTTATTCCTTATATTATTTATGTTTTCACGTGATAATTGAAATATTAGTGAGTGTCGATGTCGACTCTCTCCATTAATTTTTTGAGGCTAGACTTGATACTTACTAGGTACCGTACTTTTGTACTCATACTACACTTCTGCATATTTTGCGCAGGTTCCAAGGGTCATGGTAGTGGTGTTTACGTAGCAAAGTAGGAGATATTTTGCAGAGACTTCATGATGAACTGCTCTACTTGATCCGATCTGCAGCACATGGTGTCCCTCTCCCTACTTATCTATTCACTCTATCTATTTCTCTCAGGTAGACATTGCTATTTAGTTTTTACTCCATTTTCTTGTTAGAAGCTTGTGATAGTTGTGACACTGGATTTTGGGCGGTATAGACAGTTATGGTCGTGTTTAGACCTTGCCTTAGATATTTATATTTTTTTATATTAGGTTAAGAGTATTCCTGCTTTCTTATTATAATATGATTCTATTTTAATTATGATTGATTGAGTGTTAGCTTGCTGTTACAACCCATATTCACATACGTTAGTTCATGCCATAAGGTCGTCGACGTAAATCCATGAAGAGATTATCTTTGAGATGATAAGAGATTAATCCTATTGGTCTTAAATGATACAAAGGTGTATAAGGGTGGTTAACAAGTATTAGAAGTTAAACGAATCAAGGATGTTGTCAGCCGTATTTTTGGGTAAACCTAGGGGTGCTTAATACTATCAAGAGGTCGTATTTTAAGGTATATGAATCATAAAATATCCGTATCATAGTCTTGAAGTCAAACGAGTTACGAAACAAAAGTCGACAAGAGTTGTTGCAACTTAAGTTCATAGTTTTACTTAAACTTTAGGTCAAATGTTATTAATCTTTTCTCCCAATATACTTGGAATTACGGGGTGATCTACCCACCAAATTGAAGATCTATGAGTCTAGTTTCCAACGCATTAACCTTTTATCAATACGTCATTGGAGTAGAGAGATATAGACATTTTTGCGAGACTGCACAAGCTGCTAGGTGACAAGTAGGTGGGTCACCTACTTGGTTAAATGATAGCCCAAAAAGAGGCAATTTCGGGTCAGACAAAGAGCCCATTAAAAGGCTTATCTTCTGCAATATATCCCTCATTATATTTCACAAATAACCAGACCTAAACCCCTGCAAACTTCCTCCCAAAAATTATCCACAAACCCTAATTGATTTTCCCTCTCTTTCAAGTTCAAATTGGGGGTAAACCCTAGAGTTTGAAGAACCAAGATAAGGGCTGAGTTATCCAACAAGTAAGGTGAGTTTACTGCTATCTTTCATACATTTATTCTGCTGTGAATTCATGGTAATTTGTTCTATACATGTAAGAACTCACGGGACGGTGATGGAAAGCCGTGAGTTCGAGTTATTCAGTGTAGCGGACTGTTTTGTGGACTGTTTTGTGTTGCTGTTGGGCTGCGTGTTTTACTACTGTTTTGTGGAGTTTTGGAGGAGGAAGGGTGTGGAGAAACACCATATAGATGTAGGGTTGTGGGCTGGTAGTTCTTCGTAACATTTCCGGGTCGTTTGACACGACTACGGTGGCCGTCGTATGTATGAAGTGATTTGGTTGTGCGTGGACTGTTTTGGGAGGATCAATATGATTATTATTGATGTTGTTTGGGCTGTTTGGTGATTGTTTGGAATTGTGTGAAGTCATATATATAGGAGAGGTGCTGTCCGTTTCATCGTTAAATAGGTTGTGGTCGATACANGAATGGATGTAATTCTTGTTACCGGCGAGTATGTGTCAAAATAGTCAAGATCTTCTCGTTGTCTAAATCCTTTGACAACAAGTCTTGCCTTGTATTTGTCAATAGTACCATCGTCTTTCATTTTCTTCTTGAAAATCCATTTAGAACCCAACGTTTTGTTACCTGGAGGAAGATCAACCAATTCCCAAGTATGGTTGCTCAATATGGATTCTATTTCACTATTGACAGCTTCTTTCCAATATTGTGCCTCTGAGGAAGACATTGCTTCCTTGAAGGTACGAGGCTCATTTTCTAACAGATTAGTCAGAAAATCTGGACCGAATGAAGTAGATGTCCGTTGACGTTTGCTTCTTCTCGGATTTTCCTCATTAGGCATACCATCTATTATTTCCTCCCGAGGTCGTTTTGACTTTTGGTAGGTCATTTCACTTTCCTTTTTATACGTATAAATAGTTTCAAAGAATTCAGCATTATCTGATTCTATTATCGTATTAACGTGAATCTCAGGATTTTCTGATTTATGAACCAGAAAACGATATGCCTTGCTATTGGTTACATATCCAATAAATACACAATCAACCGTTTTTGGACCTATCTTAACCCTTTAGGTTTAGGAACTTGTACCTTAGCTAAACACCCCCACACTTTGAAGTATTTCAAGCTGGGCTTCCTTCCTTTCCACTTTTCATAAGGAATGGACTGTGTTTTACTATGAGGTACACGGTTGATTATTCGGTTAGCTGTAAGTATAGCTTCCCCCCACAAGTTTTGTGGTAAGCCAGAACTTATCAGCAACGCATTCATCATCTCCTTCAATGTTCGATTCTTTCTCTCCGCAATTCCGTTAGATTGTGGAGAGTAAGGGGCAGTTGTTTGGTGAATAATGCATTTTCCAAACATATTTCTTCAAAAGGAGATTCATATTCGCCACCCCTATCACTTCTTATCATTTTGATCTTTTTGTTTAGTTGTGTTTCAACTTCATTCTTGTATTGCTTGAAAGCATCAATTGCCTCATCTTTACTATTAAGTAAATAAACATAGCAATATCTCGTGCTATCGTCAATAAAAGTAATAAAATATTTTTTCCCACCGCGAGATGGTGTTGACTTCATGTCACAAATATCTGTGTGAATTAAGTCTAAAGGACTTGAATTCCTTTCAACGGACTTATAAGGATGCTTAGCATACTATAATTCCACACATATTTGACATTTGGAATTAATGCAATCAAATTTTGGTAATACTTCTAAATTTATCATCTTTCGCAATGTTCTGAAGTTGACGTGTCCTAAACGCGAATGCCATAAAGTGTTTGACTCAAGTAAGTAAGAAGAAGCATTCACTTTATTGATAGGAACTGCTATTACATTTAGCTTAAAAAGGCCCTCATTCAGGTAACCTTTTCCTATATACATATCATTCTTACTTAGTAAAATTCTATTGGAAACAAAAATACATTTGAATCCATTCTTGACAAGAAGTGAAGTCGACACAGGATTCTTGCGAATTTCTGGAACATGGAGAACTTGGTTTAGAGTCACTATTTTTCCCGACGTCATCTTCAATGCAATCTTGCCAACTCCTTCAGTTTTGGCTGTAGACGAATTTCCCATGAAAATTGTCTCGTCGGGTCCTGCGGGGGCATAAGAAGAAAATAACTCCTTGTTAGCACAAACATGGCGGGTGGCTCCAGAATCTATCCACCATTCTTTAGGATTTCCTACCAAGTTGCATTCACACAACATGGCACACAAGTCCTCCATTTCTTCAGCTTTTTCAACCATGTTATCTTGATTCTTTTTCTTCTTATCATTCTTTGGTGCACGACAATCCACAGCCTTATGCCCAGATTTTCCACAGTTGTGGCAATTACCCTTGAACTTCTTCTTGCTTGGGTAGTTCTTTGGTCCAGAAGCCTTCTTTCTCTTCTTGGTTTGTGGCGCCTCCTCAACAATGTTAGCCCCCATTATTGTCGAGTTCCCACGTGACTTCTTTTCAGCATTTTTGTTGTCTTATTCTATCCTCAAACGCACAATCAAGTCTTCAAGTGGCATCTCCTTCCGCTTGTGTTTTAGATAGTTCTTAAAATCTTTCCACAACGGAGGTAATTTCTTAATGAAATCGGCGACTTGAAAGGCCTCATTTATGACCATACCTTCAGCAAGGAGGTCATGCACAATGACTTATAATTCTTGGGCTTGAGTTATGACCGACCTAGTGTCAATCATCTTGAAATCCAAAAATCTAGCAGCCACAAACTTCTTAAGTCCGGCATCCTCAGTCTAGTACTTCTTCTCAAGCGCATTCCATAATGCTTTTGAAGTTTCCATGACGCTATAGACATTGTACAAGCCATCTTCCAAACAATTCAAAATGTAGTTTTTGCACAAGAAATCAGAATGTTTCCATGCTTCAGTTACAACAAGTCGTTCATCATCCGGAGTACTTTCTGCCAAGACCGGAGGATCCTCCTTGATGAAACGTTGCAAACTCAACGTAGTAAGATAGAAGAGCATCTTCATTTGCCAACATTTGAAGTCAATACCGGAAAACTTTTCGGGTTTTTCTGCTGGTGCCATAGCATGAGCAGGAGTAGAACGGCTTGACGAGGCAGCAACACTCGTAACAATAGCTCCCGTTCCCACAACATTTCCATTAGTTTGGTTTTCGTTCGTCATCTTTTCTGTAGAGTTGGAAACACAACAGAACTTTGTTAAATCAGTGAAGTTTTGATATCTTCAAACTGAATACCAAACCAAACATACAACACGTAACAATGGTGAAGTTTTTACATACTTCAAATCCGTACGTTTATTATTCCGGTAAAGTTTTTATATACTTTAAACCGGACAGAACAATTATTGGAGTAGAAAGCACGAAGGCTTTAGTCTCCAAAACAGTATACAAAATATGAATAACAGTTTAATATATGTTTTAACACAAAAACGTTAGTATAAGGTTCCTTAAGCTTGTGAGCGTTACTGTGTTAAAACACAAAATCAGGAAAAGAAAACAGTTAGAAGAATTAAAGAAATCTGGAAAATAGTAGAGAATCAGAATTATTCCGAGTCCACAAGTTTCTTGTGTGTGCTTAAGGAATTTTAACCCCCTCACAAGTTGCCAAGGTAATGGATTAAATCCTCCCAGGATAAAACTAAATAAACCTTCCTGCAACAGTGGCAATACAAACTGCAGGATCCCAATGAACTCAAAGAACGGAGCAAAATCACACTTACGAATCGGAGAGAGATTGACTGCGAATTAGGATGCAGTATATTAAAAAAGAAAGAAGTTCTGGAGTATTTTTCGTGTGTAGAAAATGGAGCCTTGCCTCAGAATTTATAGGCAATTATCAGAAGATCCGAAGCCGAAGCCGAAGCCGAAGCCGAAGCCGAAGCCGAGCGAACGACGACGACGGCGCGAGGGTTCATTCTCTTCAACTCCTTTTAAGAGCTTTAAGAATTGATTTTATATATAAGCACACAATTGTGATTGTCCCTCACCAATGAGGGACAAAGTGCAAGACAAAAGTTCACTTCTTCAAATTTTCATTTTTCCCTCCATTTTATTTCCCTCTATTTCCAATTCACACTTCTTCTACTTTAAAGCCCAATGGCTTAAAGTCCAACATTTTTTGCATTAATATCATTTTTTCTTTAAAACACTTCCAAGAACTAACAAAAAGAAAAAACAGAATTTGTAAGCTAATATTGTCGAAGTAATCTGACCTCAAGTTAGAATAGACTTCAAACTTTAAATATCACAATTTATATAGTGTAGTTATCACTTCTAGTATGGATGAGTCTATATAAAAAAAATAGATACTTGCACGGTAAACTTTAATTTGAATATCACCATTTATCTATCGTAGTTACCAGTTCTAACATGGATGATGATACATCTCAAGAAAAAAAAACTTGTACAATTCCATGAATACTCGTTGGAAGTAACAAAGAAAAATTAATTTGAAATATGAAACGACCAGCACTGTATAACCACATAGAAATAGATCCTGAAGGGATAAGTGACTCGGAGAAGAATTTAAAATTCTTTTATAATATAAAAAAGATAAAGTGACACTTACTAAAAAAAATGAGAAGACAGAAGCGGAAATTGTAAATAATCCTCTGGTTGTTAATATACATATATTCTTCTGCTTCTTGTTCTCTATTAGAAAGTTTTGATAGAATATGAGTTGTTTGGTAAAGAAAAAAACCATTGAAAATATTATTTTCGAAGAGAAAGCCATTGATGCATTTTATTTTACTTTACTATATAAATTTTTAGATACCTTGTTCTTCTCTTTTATAGAATACTTTAAGAATGTGAAAAGTTGTGCAAGAAAATTATTATTACTTCAGTAGAAGATGAAAGATAAAAACAATCAATATTAAGTAAGAAAATTTATAATGCGGTAAATAAAATAAGAAGGTATAGAAAGGCTATTAATATGGAAGATGAAAGAAACAAAATATAAATGTATAATTACATTTACGCACACAAGAACATTATTGGAGTAATATTTGACTGAAGGATAAAATGGCCGTTCAACATTTAATGGGTATTTTGGACTTTTGACTTTCCATTTAGATCTTTACACTTATAATATAGTATATGATATATGATATGATGATATGATGATTTCCATTTAGGTCTTCACACTTATAATATTTATGATTCACTCCTACAATTTAGTGGTGTTTTACTTAAATGTTAGACATGTAAGAGATAAATATGAACTATTTTAGATAAATCTTTTTTCAATTAAGGTTATTAATTATATTTCCAAATACTATACAAAAAATTTATAAGACAGATACTATAGTTCTGGTCTTAACTAGAGAAAGTTAAGTTTACTTTCAAGTTTCAAACATATGAATGTGTACAAATCATCTAATTATTATAGACGGATTCTGGTATATGCTTGTAAGGGAGGAACAATTTCTTATGAAATCTGCAAATGGAGTAAGGTCTACCTCTCGAACTCAATAAAATTAATTAAGTTATTATATAACAAAATCTTTCGTGTGGAAACTCCTTGGCAAAGGTGTACACTACAAAGCAAGGCAACTGTCACGCCCCAAACCTGGGCCTGAACGTAACACGGCACTCGGTGCCTGACTACATGTGACCGAGCGAACCAACTGGCTGGCTGAATCAACATGTGGTATCATAACATATTGAATGCGAAAAATAAACTAACACATGCTGATATACTGAAAGTCTGGATGATATAAATTAAAGTGCAGAAATACTAATACAATTTTAATAATATTTGTAGCCAACATAGCTTAACATGGAAAGCATGTGACTCTGTCTAACTATTACTCTAGTATATGAAGCCTCTAATAAAGTACTGAAAACACTGACTGCCTGTAAATACTGAAAGACCGTAAGGTAATGATAAAGCCCCGAAAAAACTGGGGATCACCAAACAGCTGGTACGGGAATCCTAGCGCTCTGAATCTTCAACCTGTAAATCATTACCTGCATCGTGAGATGCAGGCCCCGGGCAAAAGGGACGTCAGTACATTTGAATTGTACTGTTATGTAAAGCAACTGAAAGAAAGAACTATAACTGCTGAAACTGAAACTAAGCTGATAACCGAGAATTTATAATTGAGAACTGAAATGATAACTATTCAAACTGAAACTGAAATGATAACTGATAACTAATAACTAATAACTAATAACTGATGACTGAACTGATAACTTGTAATTGAACTGATAACTGATAACTGAACTGATAACTGATAACTGATAACTGAACTGAATAAAGGAAGTAAGGATATGAATACTCCCTTTTCTGAATGATGAACAACCTGTTTATCTGAATATTAAACTGCGGCCTCAGGCCCAATATATATATGTGTGCACAAGCTGCGGCCTCGGGCCCAAGTATACGTATACATAACTGCGACCTCAGGTCCAAAATGCATAAAGCATAAACTGCGGCCTCAGGCCCAAAGATGCATAAAGCATTAGCTGCGGCCTCAGGCCCAAAGATGCATAAAGCATTAGCTGCGGCCTCAGGCCCAAATATAGGTGTTCAACATTCAGGGATTTAAAATCAAGAACTGAGAATCATGCTGCAATACATAATAGTGAAATACTGAATCACGCTGAGTTATATGATACTGGAATACTGGATCACACTGAGTTACATTATACTGGAATACTGAATCATACTGAGTTACATAATACTGCAATACTGAATTCTACTGAGTTACATAATACTGGAATACTGAATAGGACTGGAATGAGACATGTATTCTTGAACTGGTTATGAACACTAAAACTGCAACTGTTTATGACATGCTGAGTAAGCTATACTGAGACTTCGGGGAATCAAACCCAAGTCTATACTGAATACGAACTGAGCTCAAAACGTTCAGAATGAAAGTCATGAACGAGTTATGAAGCTAGGGAATAGAAGTTCTACAACTATTCAAGGAACTAGGCTTAACTGTATTTCTGAGGCAATTGATACGTTGTAAAAGAAACGCAGTGTAGGGAGAATCATTAAAATTCCCAAACATAGAGAGTTAGCCTCACATACCTTAACTTCCTGCTCTTGAGCATATTACAACGTTTGTCAACCCCTTTCAACTTTAATCTAAATCAATACAAGTCAAAGGGATTCCATATTAGCAATGATTATCATGTTTTGGTCACTTAAGCATCTTATCAAACACTTGGTGAAAATAAAGCTTCATAGTCCTTATTAATGGTGTCTCTACACCCAATAACCCATTCTCTTGTTCCTAGATAAATTCTAAAGCATCAAATTGCTATGTTCAATACCCTTCTTTATCACCCATAAGATAAACGATATCTTTAATCTATAATCAACAAACAACAACCCAATCCTATAATTTTTCATGCTTCTCTATCAAACCCATCAACTCGTATCTCATGAACTAGGGTTTATAACATTAAACCAATGTTAGAACTAATTAGAGGGTGAAGATATTACCTTTTTGACGTTCAATCTTCTTGAATTCGAGTTCTAGGGTTTCTTCTCTCAACAAGTGGTGTCCCAATTAAATATCTAATGATATGGAGGGTTTACCCATGTTAATAAGATGTTGGAAAATTAAAATTAACTTAAAATGACCATTAGAACTTACCTTGGGTGGTGGAAGGACCCTTAAGGAGTTAGGTTTTTGGGAGTTGCCCTTTCTAGAGCAAGTTTTTATGTTTTGAGGCTGTGAGGGACGAAATATAGCTTTAAAACGACCCCACACGCGCGAGTTCGCGCGCCTGGAGGCTTGTTCGTGCGAAAGTTTGCGCTCAACGGCAGTAACACTGCCTCCCACGCGCGAGTTCGCGCGCCTGGAGGCTTGTTCGCGCGAGTGTTCGTGCATACGTGTACTGTTCCGAAAAATGCACATAACGTTTTGCACAGAGATCCGTTCGGGCTCCATAATATATCGTTGGAAATCTATTTCAAAGGCCTACAACTTTCATGCTTTCAGTTTTCTCAAATTCATTAAACATTTTCACTAAACACTGATGGAATACAGTCTTTCTGCAAACTTCGTCGATTTTGTCAAATCTTATGCACCTCACTTTCCATCTTGATTTTGAAACAACTATTTTCACCCACAATCATCCCGCTAGGACTTCATATGTCTAAAATATCAAATTAATACCCATTTGACATATCCATACCTAGTCCGAATGTACGGGGTGTTACATTATCTCCCCCTTGGGATCATTCGTCCTCGAATGATTGTCCTGACTGTAACTTCTGCTAACTCCGGACCTTAAACGGGTCTGGTGGAACCATGAACTTTCATTAACACTTGCATACTAAACATAATAAATACATGATTACTGAACTACTGAGATACTGAACTGAACTGCATTGACTGAATATTGATCTGCCATGAATACGTGAATACTGAACTAACATGGATATCTGAATATTGAACTGGCACGAATATTTGAGAATTGAAATAACATCAATATCAGAGTACTAAGCTGGCAAGAATATCTAAGTATTGTACTGACATGAGTATCTGAGTATTGAACGGACTTGAATAGCTGGTATTAAATTGACATGAGTATCTGAGTACTAAACTGGCATGAGTATATGAGTACTAAATTGATATGGGTATATGAGTACTGAACTGACATGAGTATCTGAGTACTGAACTGGCATGAGTATCTGAGTACTGAACTGACATGAGTATCTGAGTACTGAACTGACATGATTATCTGAGTACTGAACTAACATGAGTATCTAAGTACTGAACTGACATGAGTATCTGAGTACTGAACTGACATGATTATCTGAGTACTGAACTGACATGAGTATCTGAGTACTGGAAACTTGAATGTTATAACATGATACGTGAAATACTGGTTGTACCACCACTCATTTTGGTGGCAACTCCAACTCATAAGCTAATTGACCGATCCTTCGCAAGATTCTATATGGCCCAATATAGTAGGGACTATGCTTTCCCTTCTTCCCAAATCTCATAACGCTTTTCATAAGCGAAACTTTCAGAAACACCTAATCATCAACTTGAAACTCTAGGTCTCTATGCCGCATGCTCGAATTGGACTTTTTGGCGGCTCTGAGTTTTCTTCAAACGCTCTTGAATCAACTTAACTTTCTCTATAGTCTGATAGACCAAATCGGGTCCTAATAACTCCACTTCTCCAACATCGAACCAACCAATTGGTGATCTACACCTTCACCCATACATAGCTTCGTACGGTGGCGTCTTGATACTAGAATGGTAGGTTATTATTAGCAAGGTAAATGAGAGGTATGTGATCATCCCAATTACTCTTAACATCAAGGACATATCCTCAACTGTTTAAATAAAATGCTCTGCCTGGCCATAAAGTTTACGACGTTCTTTTTCGTGTCGTTCAACCGATAAATCTCCTTGGTCATGATGCATATTTGGGAACCTGGATGGAAAGAATACCTAGAATTATGGGCTTCTAACATGATCTTCCCTTTTTAAGTCCATCTACCGGGACACACAATCTTTCCTATGCGACGACCCAAAGGGTCATCACTTGTTTTCTCTTTCATCCCGTGCTTCCGAGGCCTTGAAAACCTCATTTTTACTTGTCTCGATTTGCGTGCGCAATCCGGGCGCGCAGCCGGAAAGAATATATGTTAAATTCTGTGAAAAATTTCAAAATGTGGCTTTAAAATGAGTAAAGTTGACTTTGGTCAATATTTTTGGTAAACTGACCCGGACCCGTGATTTGACGGTCCCGGATGGTCCATAGAAAAATATGGGACTCGAGCATATGCCCGGAGTCGAATTCCGAGGTCTAGAGTCCGAGAAAAGAATTTTTCTGTGAAAGTGTTTTTCTGAAATTATTAAGGAAAATGGAAATGAAAATTTGATTAAAAGACTATGGTATCGGGCTCGTATTTCGGTTCCGACGCCCGGTACAAGTCTTATATATGGTTTAAGCGCTTTCTGTGAAATTTGGTTGAAATCGGACGTCATTTGACGTATTTCGGCCCTAAATATCTAAAATTTGAAGTTTATGAAGTTAGAATGAAAAATGATGATTTTGAGGTTTGATTCCTCGTTTATGATGTTATCTTGACGATTTGATCGCTCGGTTAAGTTCGTGAGATGTTGTTAAGTTAGTGTGTGTGTTTGGTTAGGAGCCCCGAGGGCTCGGGAGTGATTCTGGGGTGGTTCAGAGTTTTTTTGGCCTTAGGAAGTGTTGTAGAAATCTGACTGCTGTTGCCCAGTTATTTGCTCTATGCGATCGCATAGCCTTTCCCGCGATCGCATAGAGTAAAAATTTCTAGAGCCCAGTTGTTCTATGCGAACGCATTCCCAACTTTCGCGTTCGCACAGTGTAAGCCTCAGATGCCAGAAATTTCCCCTACGCGAACGCATTTGCCCCATCGCGATCGCAGTGACCAATAACCTTTCCTCTATGCGATCGCAATGCCCTTTCCGCGATCGCATAGAGCAATTTAGCCCAGTGATTTTAAATACCCAAAACAGAACATTGACGGGATTTTTCACCCAAAACACACGAACTCATCTTCTCCATAGCCCATAGGCGATCTTTAGAGCTCTTCTTCGCCAAAGCTTCTTGGGTAAGTATTATCTAACTCGTTTTCTTCATTTTTCTATCATCATTTATCAAATTCCTAGACCTAAATCATATAATTTAGGGTGTAAATTGGGGGAAATGGGTAGAACTAGGGCTTTTTAATTTTCTGATTTAGACCTCGTTTCGGGGTCAAATTTGAAAACAAATTGTATATCCGGGCTCGTGGGGGAAAGGGCAACATGGAATTGGTTCGAACCTCGTGTTTTGACCAAGCGGGCCCGGGGTCGATTTTGGAATTTTTGGGAAGAAAGCTTAGAAATTCATATTTAGGCATTGGGTTTAGTTTATTTAGCTATTACTAATATTGTAAAGTCATTATTTCATAGATTTGACTGAGTTAGAACCGAATTTGAGGGGTAAAGCTATACTGGAGGCTTGAGTTGACTTTGGAGCATTTGAGGTAAGTGTTTGATCTAACTTTGGCTTGAGGGAATAGGATTGGAGTATTGTTTTGCTAATTGCTAAATGTTGAGTACGGTGTATAGGCATGGTGACGAGTATCTATACACTGGTGTCTAGCATGACCGTGAGTCCTTACTTGTACGTAATCTGATTTTGTTGCGACTCTTCCATGCTTAATTGATGAATTCTATGTAATGTGAAGAGTAAGGAGACTAATTATGAATTGTAAATTCTTTGGAGCGTTGGCTCGAACGATAAAAAGACTATTGAGTAAGAAATGAAAGAAATAGAAAGAGATATGATTGCTCCCTTGCCGGGATTTAGCTGTTTACTTGTGTTTTCCCTTACCGGGACGTTTCTTATTATTTGTCTATCCCCTCGCCCCGTTTGGTTGTGATTGTTGATTGGGTGAGGAAGAGTGATTATGCACGAAGGGTCATTCCGTGCCATGTTTTGATTATATTTGCACGAAGGGTCATTCCGTGCCATGCTTTGATTATTTATGCACGAAGGGTCATTCCGTGCCATGCTTTGATTATATTTGCACGAAGGGTCATTCCGTGCCATGTTTTGATTATTTATGCACGAAGGAACATTCCGTGCCTTGATTTGATTACAATTGCACGACGGATTATTCCGTGCCATGATATGAGAGTTATGTGAGGAAGAAGCACGAAGGTTGATGTCGTGCAACTGTTAATTTTCCTGCTCTCATTAGTTATTGTTATTGCACGGTTTATTGCTTAAATTGCTGACTTTATATCCGGACTATACTTCCCCATAGTATGCTCCCCTCCCTCTTAGCTGTTTATTTTCTGTATTCTTTCCTCTTTTTTTGCATATATATATATATATATATATATATATATATATATATATATATATATATATATATATATATATTATTTTTTTACTAGGGACAAGGTACTTAAACAATGGTATCGTTCAAGGATGGTGTCGACCAAGGAGCAATTACAAGGCACTTAATATTTTGTCTTTTTTGGGATATGTATATGCGTACAATTATATTACAATGCATAATGAAGTGTAGTTTTGTATTATGAATTGACCTTTTTAGTAATGAAAATATTTATAATATTCAGTTTGAGAAATTCTTTTGGTATTTTTAAATATTATTGGTTGCTTTTAATATTGGTATTCAATTTATGTGAATATACAGTCATTAAATTTAGAGAATTCGGATCCTACGGAAATATATATAATTTCGTCATTATATAGTTTTTGAGAAGATAAATTTTAGTGGCAACATTATTTTGTCACAAAATATTATGTTAAATTTGCCAATCTTCCTTTTGCAGCGACTTTAGTCGCTACAGAAAGATATTCTATCTTTCGTGGTTTACTATATTGTAGCGACACGGGTCGCTACTAATAGGTATTTATAGTGGCGGACCTTAACTTGCCACTAAAAAAATGTTTTGGCAGCGATTGTAGTCGCCACTAAAGATGAATAGCAGTGGCGACCAAGCTAATTATCTATTCTTGTGGAGCCATTTTTGTAGTGAGGTTTCTCACCTTTTGTGGCAATTGTGTCGCCGCAAAAATGTAAGCTTTCAGCGGCGACGTTTCTTGTCGCCACAAATACATTTCAGGCACGCTTTTGCTTGTAGCAACACAAATGTCGCCGCTGATAACATGTAGCAGCGATTTTCAGTGATTTTGTAGCGACTTTAGTCGCCTCAATAAGGCTAATTTCTTGTAGTGATACTAGATGTGTCCGTGATTACTGACTTATGGTTCATATTATCTGTCAAGGAAAACGTCTAGTAGTCATATTATAAAAGTATCTTAAACGTGATCATTTAATTAATACTTCACTAATTAGAGCAGTAAGAATATATCTAGAAAAAAGGTAATACATCAATTTTTGTTTTTCTAAAATGTCAAAGTTTTGAAACAAATTTAGTTAATCAAAACTACTAATATTTGGAATTTCAAGTAGTATAATTTTCTAAAGGAAAAATGATATTGTATATTATATATAAATTTTATACACTTTTTCGACTATCGAATATAAATAATTTTTGGCTTGGACTAAAAGTAAAAAAAAAAAAACTTTTTTTTGAATAATGAGAAGGGTTTAAAGTTAATAGTACGGTCCATATTATAGTAAGGAGCCGGCGTACTAAAACTAAGTAAAAGAGGATTTTCGAGACATGCAAGGCATTACCTTGCATGGTTACTAATCAATCAATTAGAAAGTTGCCTACTACCAAACGTCAAACTATTATTTTATTTGAAAGGTTAAACTTAATAATTAAGAATACTACACGATATATCATCTTAATTAGCCTTTTGAAATCTCAAAATTTCTGGACTTCAGCAACATGCACTTTGCTTTAACTTTAATTTAGGTTTCATGTTATGTTTTAACAAAAGCCAAGACTTCCTTTTACTCAATGTGGTCTATAATAAGTGATCATTTTATCTTTTTATTTTGATTCAGAATAAGTGTCCATTTACGTAATCAAGAAGGAATTGATTTTATTATTCCAAAATTTGCCTTTATCTACATATTCCAATGTGTCAAGGTAAAAATTAATTAAGATTAATTTAGTGAATACATTTTTCTTTAGGAATTCGTATTTTCTTAATGGGTGTGTGAAAAGTAAAATGGTCACTTATTATGGACCAAAAGGGAGTAATAATTGTAGAGATGGTAAACGAGGTAGCATTTGACAAACTACCATAAACATAACATGGTATATAGCAAGGTCCATGATTATAGAAATAATTGATTTTAAAAAATAATTCAATATTGTATTACCGTAGACAATAATTTGCATCGAGAAAATAAAATTAAGACCGAAAAATAATGCAACAATCGTAGTATTAGATTTCGAGTAATTTGAGTGTTACAATCTCTATGAATCCTCTTATTCTTCTCTCCAATAGTAAATAAATTCAAGGGCCGTGCTTGATCTTAAATTCAACTAGCACGAACTTTGATTGGAACTCGTACTCCTTGAATTTTGATTTGTTATTCGTTCTTGAGCTTGAACTTGAACTTGATTGCTTGAAGCTTGAAACTTGTAGAGAAATTTGCGGTGTTTGATCCACGAGCTCTCTCTTGCTTCTTGTTATAACTTCTGGTGTCTTTTCTGAGTTATGAAGACCCCTATTTATAGTTGTACGGGAGAAGAGTTATAATAAGAACAAACACTTTCTGACCAATCAAATTGAAGTGTGACAAGGCCGCATTTGATTGGTCAGAACATGCCACTTGCACACGTGGCGCAATTTCATTGGTCTTTTAAATTTGACTTGGCATGCCTTGTCATTTTGATATGTAGCATGATCCTATTGGCTCTCCCGTTTGACATAGTGTGCCACATCATTTGACACGTAGCACCAAACTGGACCTCTAAGAAGATGGCATCTTGGGTTTAATGAAATGGGCTTATCATTCATAGCCCGATTAAAAGGGCTAGCCCAATAATATTGGACCTTTATTTAAATCAATTTAATTAGATTTAAATAATTAAGCCAATATATATCATCCCATAATACTTATTTGGGCCAAAATATATTTTATTTGAGATTAAATCAAATTTTCTTATGGATTTACATTTAATAAAATTTTAACTATCTACAAATGTCCTTTACTTCAAAACTTGTCAAGATTGATTTGTCTAATCTTAAAGACTAGACTTGAAGTATAACATAATTTTTCTTTTATTGTTTTTTTCTCCTTTTTTCTTTGATGCATGCGCTCGAAACCATGACTTGATGCAAAGCTTTTACCAAGCAAGTTGGTACTAGAATGCACAAGTAAGGGTCTTCTTTGACCAACTTTGATAATTAAATGGTAACAACTTTCTTCAAAGTTGCCATTTATTTCTTTTTTATTTCTTTTTTTTCCTTTTAAAGAAAAGACCCACGTGTTTAAAGAAAAGACCCACGTGTTATTTCTAATTTCCTCTTCTTTCGAGATTTTCAATCTAACAGATTTTTTTTGGACCGTACACAATTTATACTCTTGCAGGCCAGGAGTATAGGAACATGTAATTTAGGATCGTGCGTCAAGGAGCGTTGTAACTTCAAGGATAATACTTCTGCAAAAACTTGCCATTGATGGGTTTGATTCTCATGCCATCTGCATCAACCAGCTTGTAAGCCCCACTTGAATAAGCTTATTGCACGACATATGACCCATTCCATTTTGAAGCGAACTTCCCTACAGGCTTATGGGAAGTATTAATGGGTCTCGGTATAGCAAGGACTTGATCTCCTACTTGAAAGGATCTTGGGCGATCTCTTTTATTGAAGACGCGAGATAATCGAGCTTGATAACATTCAAGACTCTGTTGAGAATCCAACCTCTTCTTATCAAGAGCCTCCAACTCTGCTAATCGAAGTCGAACATTCTCTTTATCAGTGATCCCTTCTTGAATAGCTAATCGTAATATAGGTATTTGGCGCTCGAGTGGAAAGACGACTTCTATTCCATAAACGAGTAAATAAAGGGTCACTTGTGTTGGCGTGCGGTGAGTTGTCCTATATGCCCATAGAGCTTCTTCCATACGGTCATGCCAATCTCATTTGGATTTGCAGACGACTTTATTTAACAAGTTCCATAAATTCTTGTTGAATGCCTCAGCTAGACCATTGGCGGCAGCATTGTACATAGACGTGCTACGTTGCTTGAAGCCAAAGAGATCACAAATCTTGTTCATCAACCTATTGTCGAATGGCTTGCCATTATCCGTTATTATGTAACGAGGAATGCCAAAGCGATAGTTTACTCAGATGAAACTTGCAATATTTTCCTTCTTTACTTCCTTAAGAGCAACAACTTTGGCCCATTTTGAGAAGTATTCAATTGCAGCCAAGATGTATAAGTGCCCACCAGAGGATTTTGGCAGTGGTCCAACAACATCCAGTCCCTAAGCGTCAAATGGACATGATGCAACAGTCGGATGTAGCACTTCAAGAGGTTGATGAATAAAATTTGCATGGAACTGTCAAGACTTGCATCTTCGAGCGTAGTCCAAGTAATCTTTTACCATCGTTGGCCAATAATATCCATATCCTTTTTATATGAAAGTGGAGCTTTGGTCCAAACTGGTGTGACCCACATATCCAGAATGTGCTTCTTGCAAAGCTTGGAGTGCTTAATCTTCCTCTAAGCATCGCAAAATTACTCCCTCAAATGATCTTTTATATAGAGTATCTTCGTAGTAAAGGAAGCGAGGCGCACGACGGCGGATTTCAATCCTTCTCCTCGAATTTTCTAGAAGTATCTCGTAGCTCAAGTAATCGATAATGGGTTGTCGCCATTCCTCCTTCTCAGCTTCAGAAATAGTGACAAGATGCTCGAGTTCATTTTCTTCATTTTCACCCTTATTTGGAGGCGGTACTACCCATTTTTGGCAGATAGTAACTTGCGCTTGATCAGGCAGGGTCAGCGATGAAGCTAGGGCAGCTAAAACATCAGCCTTCTTATTTTCTTTCCTAGTCACATGTTGAATAGTCCATGCCACCAACCCACCCCATTAATTTTTTATCATAACCATGATATGGGTGTAGTTCAGCTTTTTTAACCTCATAACTACCTAAAAGCTGGTTGATCACTAACTGAGAGTCACCAAAGACTTGAAATTGCAAACGCTTCATTTCGACAGCCATTTCAAGACCAAGTATTAATGCTTGATACTCAGCAACGTTGTTAGAGCAGAGTTGCGTCAATGTAAAAGAGTAAGGCAGAACTTCACCTCGAGAATTGACAAATACTACGCCAGCACCATCTCTTCCGCGATGTGCAGCACCATCAAAGTACATCTTCCATAATGGTTGAACCTCAATGACCATTGCGTCCTCATCAGGTAGTTCATCAATTAGCTCCCAATCATCAGGTATAGGGTGATCTTCCAAAAGTTTGCTAATGCTTGTCCTTTTATAGCCTTTTGAGGGATACACATTTTCGAATTGTTGAAACTGGAGGTACCACCTTGCTAGTCGATAACTAAGGATAGGTTTTGACATCACGAACTTGATGGGATTTGCTCTAGAAACAAGACGAATGACATGAGCTTGAAAGTAGTGCTTCAAATTTTGGATAGAGAAGACTAGCACCAAACATAACATTTTGATTGGCGAATAATTCAGCTCATTTGGTGTCATCATCCCGCTCAAGTAGTAAAGGGGGTTTTCTTTCCCTTCACTATTTTCTTAGGCCAATAACGCTCCAACGGACCTTTTTTGTGCTGAAATATATAGTATCAATGGCTTTCCAGGTATAAGAGCTGCCAAAACTGGAGGCGTCACCAAGTAAGTTTTAATACTTTCAAAGGCATTGCTACAATCTTGGTCCCACTTTGAAAGGAACGCCTTCTTCATGAGGCAATTGAATGGTTGGAACCTCCCAGCTAGGTTTGAGATGAATCTTCTAAGGTATGCTAGCTTTCCTTGCAGACTTTTTAATTCATGAATATCCCGAGGCTCAGGCATTTTTAAAATTGCATCTACTTTGGCTTGATCAATTTCAATCCCTCGATACCGGACAACGAAACCAAGGAACTTTCCGGAAGTAACTCGAAAGGCGCATTTCAATGTATTTATCCTAAGTTGGTACCTCCGGAGCAACTCAAACACCATTCTCAAGTCTTTCAAACGGTCGCTCTTCTTTCTTGATTTTACCACCAAGCCATCAACATAGCATTCGACATTCTTGTGGAGAAGGTCATCAAAAATATTCTGCATAACCCTTTGATAGGTAGCACTAGCGTTCTTCAAGCCAAAAGGCATTACCTTGTAGCAATAAATACCCTTGGGGGTGCAGAATGTAGTAAGCTCTTCCTCTTTTGGTGCCATGCGTATTTGGTAATATCCTGACGATTCTTCCATGAATGACATTGCCTCATAACCAGTAGTAGCATTGATCATCAACTCTGGGATAAGAAGCGGGAATTCATCTTCCGGACACGCATTATTGAGATCCCCAAAGTCAACACACACTCGAATCTGGCCATTCTTCTTCCTTACAGGGACAATACTTGAGACCCATGTTGGGTATTTCACTTCACGAATAAATCCATCTTCAATAAGTTTTTTAACTTCAGTTTCAATCAGGGGAACCAAGTCCTACCTAAGCCCTTGAGCTTGCTTAACAGTACAAGCATCGTTCCTGACTGCAAGGTGATGGATTGCTACTTTGGGATCCAAGCCAGGCATCTCTTTATAACTCCAAGCAAAGACATCCCTATACTCTTTAAGTAGCTCAATATAAGTGCTTTCTTCATCAACTGCTAATGAAGCACTTAGATAAGTGGGACTTGGTTCTTCGTCGGTGCCAAGGTTTACTTCTTTCAAATCGGCAATTGTTGCTTTTACCCATTCTTTAAGTTCAGGCCAAGCATCCTTTGCATCTTCACCTTCTTGAGGGTCCCCATCATTGAAGGATACGTGATAACACGGTGAAACATCCTCCATTAGAGATGAAACACCATGCTCGCCTTGTGCAATAACATGATACAAAGAACCCACACTTTCTTTGTCTTCATCACGTTCTTTAGTGTATACCATAGTGTATGGCTTTACCTTCAGTACCTCCTCACACGAAATCGTGACTTCTGTTTGTCGCCTCATTCTAGAAGGAACCAGCCTTTGGAATTCCTTAGAGATCTTCTGGATTCTAGGCGAAGTGGGTGTTCGCATATTTTGACAATTTCTCCAATACTTGTTCTCCTTCTTTAATGGACCCAATCTCTCAAATACGGAAGTTCTCACAGTTGATTTTCCAAGTCGATCAAAGACAGAAGGTCTGTTAGAAGCGGTAGATTTATCTTCTACAATGATATAATCATTGCTTACTCTTCTTATGGAGATGTGCACTGGTAACGATTGCTTGTATCCCAAACCTTCACATAGTTGCCTCGTAGCAGCTTGTGATGGGAGCTCCCCTAAATTTCATGGCTCATTGGGATTGTATCTAACTTTTGCAAATAGCATGTAAGCATTAGGATCAAAACTTTCATCTGTTCGCTTTGTAGGGAGTGTTACATTCTGCAAATGATTTTGGGCCAGAAACCCTGCAAGCGGCATTGAGGATAACTTTACTACCTCAATTCATTTGACAAGAAGAGTTAACCCCTTTAGCATGTTAGTTTGGAAATTAGATGATTCACCTTCATCTTTCTTCTTTTTAGGGACATTATGAAGCGCGAGAGTTACTTTCTTGCCATAAGACACAATATTTCCTCTATAAGATTTATTTGAGTTAGGTTCTGCCTCCTCAGTAACAACTTTGGCTTTACCAGCAGTCACCTCAGCTCTTTTAGTCGTCGACTCGTCATTCTTTCCATTCATGACATCATCAACATTTAACTCCTTCACCATGCGGTTCTTCAAGTAGAACTTTACATCGACGAAGTGTGACTCAGCCTCGGTGAATGGCTCATCATCAACAACTATCTTCTTCTTGACTTCACCCCCGTAGTACTTCAAACATTGATGGTAGGTAGATGGAACCACTTTAGTCTCATGTATCCAAGGCCTTCCAAGCAAGACGTTGTATCAAGTCTTTGCATCGATCACATGTAGACATGCACTTGATTGCATATCTTCAATGGTGATCCTCAACTTGATCGCACCTATGGCTCTTTGGCCCCTTGGTTGAATCCTTGAATCATCACACAACTTTCTGAGAGTTCATTCATGAGAATGCCAAGTTATTTCCAGTGCGAATAGGCAGGATGTTTACAAAGGATCCTCCATCAACCAAAATTCGGTTTACTCTTTTATCACGCATATAGCCAAGGTATAATGGGCGGTAATGAGGAGTGTCACCTAGTAGAAGATCGTCATTCGTGAACGTAAATTTTTCCTCACAAGCATTAACTTCTTGAGGAATGGACTCGATGAGCTTTTCCGAAGATAGTTCCAATGGTAGGTCATCACTCTTTTCTTCCCCTTTATCAGCATGGCAATAAGAGGCATCAATACCCTCATGGGAAATCTTCGTGCGGAACAAACTTGGTAAGAAATCCTCCAAGGTTACTTGATGTCGTGGCTTTTGAGGGTGGTGCACCTCCACTTTTTTCTTCAAATGCTTAACTGGATTCCATCTCCTTGGTCTTTTCATCATCATGTTCCTTTTTGGTTGTTCTATTAATCCTTTTCGTGGGCTCCTTTTGTGGCATCGACGAGTCACCAACGTCTAACCTTCATCATCATCAGGTTGATCGTCTTCAACTTTGTTTTTCTCTAGTAATTCTTTATCTTTACTTTCTTTAAAACTACATAATTCATCTGGACTGAATGAACCAAAGGTGATAGAGACTTGGTTTGCATTTGCTTTCTCATCTTCAAGCATGATCTTCTTTTCACGAGCCAAGTCCATAACTTTGTCCTTGAAGACAAAGCACTTCTCCAGAGAGTGGCTCACAAGTCGATGGTATTTGCAAAAATTTGGGTCATTCGTTTTCCCAGCTTCATTTGGCCTCTTTATCTTCGGAAGCTCAATGAGATTTAACTCGAGGAGTTCTTAAAAAATTGTTGGCACACCAGAATCCCGAAATGGGTACTTCTTCTCTTGCGTTTCTTTTAGAGCCAACTTTCCACTTGGTTTTTCTTGAAAAGAAATGGATTTCATACTCTACTTCTTGCTCACCTTCGTCATTAACTTCACAGGTGATGTATTGACATTCATAGCTTCTTTGTTTTCAGACTTGGGTATGAACTTGCTCCATTACCTGACTTCATGCTTGTCGTAGCCTTTGCGAGGTTCATAGATGGACAGTCTTTCATTTCCAGTAGAGGCCATGCTCAATTCCATGTCATGGGCACGAGTTGCAAGTTCTTCAAATGTGCTAGGCTTGATACCTTGCAAGATGTAGCGCAGTCCCCAATGCATGCCTTGGATGCACATCTTTATGCCAGAAGTTTCACTAAGCCTGTCTTTGCAGTTGAGGCTTGCATTCCTCCAACAATTGATAAAGTCGATAACTGGTTCACCTTTCCGTTGACGTGTATTTGTAAGTTCCACCATGCTTACAGTGCGCCTCGTGCTATAAAAGCGATTGAGGAACTCTTACTTTAGTTGATCCCCGCTATCAATAGATCTTACCTCGAGGTATGTATACCAATCAAAAGCATTTCCTTTTAGCTAGCGGACAAACTGCTTAATGAGGTAATCTTCATAAGTCCCAGCGTTGTTGCATGTCTCAACGAAATGCACCACATGTTGCTTTGGATTGCCTTTACCATCAATTTTGGAGGTTGATAGCCAGCAGACATCTTCAACATATCGATCCTTGAAGTGTACGGCTTTGCGTAGATAAGGGAGGACTTGGAAGAAACTTCATATTTGTTTTTCATAGTCCCTTCAATGTACTCCTTTAGTTGATTGATTGGAATCATCCCTTCCGAAGAGACTGGAATTTCCTTCGTGGATGCAGCTTGTTGTAGGGGAGGATCAATCTGTTGAACTTCTGGGAGCTTGCCAGGTGCATGGGTGGATTCTTCTTCCATTAAGATTCCACCATGTCTATTAGCTTGTCAATTCTAGCATCTTGATTTTGCATGCATTTGGTTAAGCTAGCGATTGCTTCCGTCAAGTTTGCCAACTGTTCCTCCACAGATGAAATGTTTGTCACCATGGCTTGCATGATTGTGGATGATGGGGATTAGCATGGATTGTCACATAGATTGATCCTTGATTGGCTCACGTTATGCGGCGTAAGTGGGGAGGATCCCTCACTTGAAGTATCATCATCTTCCTTCATATCAGAGTTCTTGGATTCGGAGAGGTCCAGCAGAGCTAGAGTTTTCTATATCTTTTCAGCAATATCGCTTCCTCCTCAGGTGTGTTTGTAGAAGATCTTGCTCCTTTTGAGGATGAAGATCCGAAAATAAGGGTGGATGCAGAAGACACTTGGGGTGCTTGTTGTCTTAAAGAGCTTGCTTTGCTCCTCGTAATTGGTCCAAAGCTTCCAAAGGTAACATCGAGGATGCTTTCCACATCATCATAGAACCTGGAATTAGCAGCCTTGGTAGAAGTTGATCTGGAGTTGATCTTCTTTGAAGACATTTCGATGCTCTTGAACTTTGGTGATTGAAAAGTTAAGATGAGAGGCAGAGATGGTCCCACTGGGCGTGCCAGAATTTGTAGACAATAAATTTGCGCCGCAAAAATAAAATCAAGACCGAAAAATATTGCAACAATCATAGTATTTGATTTCGAGTAATTTGAGTGTTACAATATCTATGAATCCTCTTATTCATCTTTTCAATAGTAAATAAATTCAAGGACCTTTGAGCTTGATCTTAAATTCAACTAGCACGAACTTTGATTGGAACTCGTACTCCTTGAATCTTGATTTGTTATTCGTTCTTGAGCTTGAACTTGATTTCTTGGACTTGAACTTGATTGCTTGAAACTTGTAGAGAAATTTGCGGCGTTTGATCCGCGAGCTCTCTCTTGCTTCTTGTTATAACTTCTGGTGTCTTTTCTGAGTTATGAAGATCCTTATTTATAGTTGTAGGGGGAAGAGTTATGATAAGAACAAACTTTTTCTGACCAATCAAATTGAAGTGTGACAAGGCCGCATTTGATTTGGCCAGAACATGTTACTTGCACACGTGGCATGGTTTCATTAGTCTTTTAATTTGACTTGGCATGCCTTGTCACTTTGACATGTGGCATGATCCTATTGGCTCTCCCATTTGACTTGGCGTGCCACGTCATTTGACGTGTGGCACCAAATTGGACCTCTAGGAAAATGGCATCTTGGGCTTAATAAAGTTGGCTCATCATTCATAGCCCGATTAAATGGGCTAGCCCAATAATATTGGACCTTTATTTAAATTAATTTAATTAGATTTAAATAATTAAACCAATATATATTAGCCCATAATATTTATTTGGGCCAAAATATATTTAATTTGAGATTAAATCAAAATTTCTCATGGATCTACATAATAAAATTTTAATTGCCTACAATTACCATAAACATTCCTTCTTTTAATTCTTCGACTAGTATAGAACTTGGATGATGTGCGGACAATATAAAGGAATATTAATCATATCGAATTGTGGTCTCTCTCTCTATATATTATAGCCTGACAAGGGAATAGAAAAGATGACTTGATACCTCTCTTTGGTCATTGATCTTATTTATCTTTTTTCTCCTTTTTTGAGATTTTATCTCTTATTTTAATTTTAATAAAAAAAAAAAGACTCATTTACTACCTAGGAATTAAAGTGAACTAATAAGGAAAACAAATAAGGTTTACGGATAAAATTTTCAGTTATGGAATACACAAGAAATGTAATTACTACCAACATTTTAACTTACTAGTCTTAGGATACGCGCGATGCGCGTGTACCTTGTATCAATAAAAATAAGCTTTTTTAAAAGTAACATAAAATATATTCAAAGACACATTTGCATTATAAATGTAAATTTATTTAAAAAAGTATGAGCTCCTCAAAATTATAAATGTTAACCATGTTTGAGTTTGGTTCGCTCTAGTCATTCTTCCTTTTGTTCCATTACTTGTTTCATTGTACAAAAACGTTAGGTATAACATTAAATATAATGTATGACTGAAAGGTAATGATGTAGTTTGACTTTCTATGAATAATTTTGACTTTTCACTTCGATCGTTTTACTTATATAATAGTAAAATAATACATGTAATAAATAGTATAATAGAGTAATAAATAGCTGCATTATAAAATCAAAGAATATAATCAATCAAGATTTGTGGCAAAAAAATCTCATAAATTCTTGGTAGTAAGCCATAAAACTAAGAATATTATGAATCTCAAGTAATACTCTCTATAAAGATACTTAGTAAATTTTTTGAAATCTTACTGGTAAGGAAAAGATTTGAGGTTATTAATTAGAGAGAAAAAGTATGCATGAAAGTTTTTTTTGAAGAAAAGGAAAACGACGAAGCTTGAAGTTTTACCTAAATAGAAACCAAGTTATTAGAAGAGTTTTAATTGATTTTAAAGTCCTACTAGGACATAGTTCAAATAAGAAAAAATTTAATAAGTACAATTTTTGTTGATTTTAAAGTTGTAAATATTAGAAAAATAATAAGTGACTATTCCTAAATATTATAAAATAATTAAATAAAATTTTTAGATATATCAAAGAAATAATTAAATAACTATTTGTCCAATATAACTCTATTTTCTAAGGATATTAGTTGCATTTAGCTAGCTGTATAAAGAAAAAACTAAGGAGTTGTTATTCAATGAAAGAAAAAAAATTAACTATAATTTATTTAGAATATACTTTGGTCCACTATTTTATTCTTATTATTTTAAGTTTGTATTTTTAATAAATTTTACTCGCTTAATGCTATATTATATAATTGATATTCCTCTTTTATTTATTTTGTTCACCGACAATTTGCTTGATCTTATGGAAATAAATGTATATACCAAGGAGTTTTGTTAACTACAAAATTAATTAATTAGATGGGTGCATTTGAAAAATAATTGGATTATGTTTTTTTTGCTAATAATTAATTCAAAGACTTAATTATTTATTTATTATTATAGTAACTCGTTATATTTTTTATTGATTCAAATTCTTAATATAGCGCATCCCAAATTTTAAATATTGAATTGTAACATGAAAAAATTAATAATGTCACGTTGCTAAAATAGACAAATAATTCATATAAGGTAATTTACATCTAAATTAGTTTTAAAGTAAAAAATATCAATTAGCCCAAATAGTTTCCATGATGTTCCCCAATATTTCTTACCATCATTGTACGTGCATGTGTTAGATGAGTTTGTTAAAGCGTTTAANCCACGTCATGTCTAATTGGGGAATATCTCTTATTTTAAATTGCCAATATGATCATTTTGATTTGCTAGAGACTTGAGGAAATGAAAGGTGGACGTATGAGTTTGTTGAGCCTTGGTAGGAATTCCCTTGTAAGTTGAATTACTATTTTGTCTAATGTGAACTTTATTTTTTAAGGGTAAAAAAGGCGAACGACATTTCGCTAAGGACCTTCGTGCTTTTAATATAGTACTAGTCTATATGTACGTGTCTCGCACGTAATTCTCTAGCACTGAGAAAAGAAAAATGAAAAAAACAAAAAGTAATAAAAGAGAACTAAATATTAAAAGTGTATAGCAATAAACGTACCTAATAGTTAAGGTGAGATATGTGAATATAATTGTTACCGGCTCACACAAAACTCCTAATTATTTTCCAATACAAAACTTTTTTTGCTTTCTTTATACAATTTAATAAAGTTTTTACTTTCTTCATCTTGAGGAAGAAGCTCACTCGTTACAAAGTATATTGTGTATATTAATAATATAGAGAATTCTTACGAAGTGAGATGAAACTTTAACATACTTATAATTTATAAAAATTTCAAAAACTACAAGTAGAAATAATATTAAGATTAAGAGTAAAAGTCATTCTACTTGAAGGTGATGATACTATAAATAAAGAAAATATAAAATTAAATAAAAATAAAATAGCAATTGGGTAACTTATGAGCTACAAGGTGTTCCATTATGCACTTTTTAAGTAGATAGCTTAATAGTTAATTGAGGTAAACTTGGCTTTGCAAAATAAAAAAAAGTGTTCATAGCTGCAAAATATAGATTCAGAGGAGCATAAAACAAAACAAAACAAAATAAAATGTAGCTAAATCTTATTAAACTAAATCTTATTAAACTATGTCTTGAAGTGCTGGTTTCCAAATTACTTAGATCCCCACAATCTGAAATAAAGAAGAATACCTTGGATAGATCGTTAATTAAAGGTGACAAAACATCTCGCACCATATGAGCTATATACCTTCCAATCCTGTATCTGAAAAGCTAACTTTTAAAATCCAATAAATAAATAAATTATTGAGTGAGAAGGAGGACGAGAAGTAAAAAAAGGTTACGCAAACATGTTATCTTGTTAAATAAAACTCATTATCTTATAGTTTGTATCAAATTCAATTATGGTACTCCACTGTTAAAACTGTGACAAAATTTAGCTCACACATCACTTGCTCCAACCATGGACTTGTCAAATAGATAAATCATCTAATCAATAAATCACCAGAAATAATATTTATAAATTCAAAAAAAGCTTGATATATAAAAACTCCGAAAAAATACTTTGGTAAAAAATGACAACAAATCTCAACAATAAAACGTCAACATTATACTAAAAGGAAAAAATCACCTGTAGTGCCTCAAGTTAACATCTAGCCAACCCGAGATCTAAGATCCAGCAAAAAAGGGAGATGATTGTATAATGTAAGTCAATTTCTCAAGCGAGACACTATGACCTATTATTTCGTATGCAAAAAATGTCAAAATATCTCACACATCATGAAAATTCTTACTAAATACTTCTCTCTCTTCATATCCTCAATCAATTCTTTTCCGTGATCAATTATATAGCATAGCATATTTTTTGAATGATTAACCTAAAAATATTATATATTTTGTCTCAAACAAATAAAGTATAATGTGCAAATGGAAATATTTTAGAACTTGGATGCCTAAATTTAAGATATTTAGGAGACATAAAAAATTAGTTCAGTCAAAATAAGTCTTAAGATTCAACATTTCATCTGGAGCGAATGAAAGACAGCGAAGAAGCACTTAAGAAAAAGTCTTAAGGAATGCAATGCATATACACATACCATCAAATATCCATCCATACAAGATATATTAGCTAACAGTACTTATCAGATGAAATCAAACAATTGGACAACCAAAATATTAGTAAATAAATTTCCCTAGAAGTTATTCTAAAGGAAAATAAATGAAAATTTAGAAGAATTTATGCATTAAATGTATTGCTTGGCTAAAGTTCATACCTGCCGTTTTCATTATATTCGGGGGCGGACCTAGGTGGAAGGTAGAGGGGTCATTGGCACCCGTTAAGCTCGGAAAAAAATCTGTATGTATATGTATATGTAGGCTGTATACCTGGAGAAGCGGTTATATATTTTATTAGGCACCCTCAATCTTAAAAGCCCGTTTCGGGCACTGGTCGCATCTGCAACTTATAGTTGCTCTTACGCGTGGATACCGGAGTTTGATTCCCAGCTCCAACAGTTACTTCGATTTTACTTGAAGGATCTATTAGCCCAGATTTCTTTTTTTTTGCTTTTTTTCCTTTAGTTTCAGGTCCTTTTTTTATTTTTTTCTTTAGTTTCCACCCAAAACCTCCTTTCTTATG
Source organism: Nicotiana attenuata (assembly GCF_001879085.1). Lineage (NCBI taxonomy): Eukaryota > Viridiplantae > Streptophyta > Magnoliopsida > Solanales > Solanaceae > Nicotiana > Nicotiana attenuata. The sequence continues at coordinate 18,023,907 of NC_031998.1, forward strand.
ATAAAACTTCTCCCTCAAAAAATCCCAAACTCTTCTCTATATTAAAAATTGAAGCTTAACACTTATCATAATCATCAAAGTCTTAAGAGAGTTGCACGTCAAACGTTGTAGCTAATAATTCGCATGAATCATGACTATGACAAAAATAATAGTGTCCCCGTCACCTCCAAATTCTGGGTCCGCCTCTGATTATATCGACCCTATCAAAAAGTTATATAAAGAACGTAACTCGTTCCTATTCAAAGTGAGAATTCTATGACCAAACAATTCATTCCTATTCAAATTCAAATTCAAATTCCTAAGGAAGAGTATCTATAGAAATCAACTTCGAATATTCTAATATTACCAAATTTACCCAATATCAAGTCAGTTGTTTGAATGAATTATTTAATTTAAAGAGGGCAAAAAAGTCGATCAATATTTTGGGATATTTCAGTCGTTCAACATTTAGCGTAAAATATTCGTGCTTTTATAATAATATAGATATAAATATAGATATAGATATAGATAGATAAATATAGATTAATGGAGAAGAAAAGTCTTGCTATAAAAATTTTGTAACGGAAATCAAATTCCGTCATCTAATTTTGATCTTTCTCCCCCAATTTATCTTTAGTGCTGCAATTTGCTGCAAGTTGTCCCCCAATTTTTCGCTGATTTTACTTATATGGTAAAATTGAGAAACAATTGCTGCAAGTTCGTGATTTGGTGGAGAATCAACAAGGAAAGTAGATTTATACATGAATTATTCTAGAAAAAGTAAGAAGACATGAAAAAAATTAATTTGATTATACATATGTAGTACATGTATAATGATGTATAACTATGTATAAACTTGTATATGGAATGTATAATAATGTATATCAAAAGAATAAGAGAAAGAAGAAGAAGATAAGTGTCAAACTTCCATGGAGGCCTCTTATATAATGACAATGTATATATATCCTTATACATTTAGAAATAAATAATTATGTGATGTTATGAACATATATACACATTTATATATAAATATACACATTTATACACAATTATACAATAATGTATAAGTGTGTATAAATAGTGGTTACACAATATTTATACCAGAACACATCTTATGTTCAATATTACAACTCTATTTCAGTACCAAAATATCGAAAGAGAGTTTTTCAGAGGAAGTTAGATCTGAAAATTAAAGAGGAGAGAAGATGAAGATGGAATTGTTTTATAAAAGAAGATAAATAACTGGAACATCATCTGAATAACTCGAAAATTGTCTGAAATTATCGTCGACCATCGGAGATTCATTTTCCGATGACTTCACTAACTTTATCGTCGACCTCTTTACCTTGAAAATTTAAGGGAAAAAATGGGTAAAGGATGTTTTCCACCATCATATTTATTTTCCGATGACATCGTTAACTTTGCCGGCGACCTCTCGATTGACTTTACTCTGAAAGTTGAAGAAAGAAGAAAAAATGGATAAAGGAGGCTGTCTAGTTCTCTTCTCCACGCTAGGTTAACCGATGAAATCAATTTTATGTATTATCTGTAAAATGGGCTATGTCGGGTAAAGTTTTAAAACATGGACTATTTTTAGTTCTGAGAGTGGGCTGACTGACATAGGATGTAATTCTTTCTATATATAAAAGAGGGAATAGAAAAAGATGATTTCGCACCTTTCTTTGGCCAATCATCTTATTTATCTTTTTTCTCTAATTTTAATGAAAAAAACTCATTTACTACCTAGGAAAGTGAACTAATAAGGAAAATAAATGAGGTTTACTGATGAAATTTTCAGTTATGGAATACACCAAAAATGCGATTACTACTCAATTATGAGAAAATTTTGTTGATCTTCCATGGATTTTCCTTATATTTTATGCAGTTTCAGAAGTTTTAAATTTTATTTGAAAAATATTAATGAATGCGTGATAGTGAAATTTTTTTTAGCCCATTTAAGAAAAGTCATCAGTCACGTGCTGGACATTTATGCACATGACAGAGTTAGGAAACATATTACTCCCTCCGGCCCAAAATAAGTGATTTTTTGAATGTTTTCACACAGACTAAGAAATCCACCTTTTAGCATTAATTAGCAATGGAATTGACCATATTAATCTTTACTATCTCGCATAAACACTCCTATCACATATTCCAACACTATTTACTCCAAGGGCAATGCAGGAAAAAAATAATTAATTCATTCTTGAAATCTGGAAAAATCACTTATTTTGGACCACAAGAAAAAGGCCAAAAAATCACTTATTTTGGACCGGAGGGAGTACAATATATGTAATGGTTTGGTAAAAGGTACCATTATTAATCCTTTTTAAATTTATATTAAAGTTAAACTGATTAATGTAATCATACAAATGCTTGTATCTTCAAAGTTCAAAATATAGCTTTCTTTTATCATATGGAATTTCTACGCTTGATAAAAAAAATTACAGATCATGCGTCTCAAATTTCTATGAATATATATTTGTCATGTTTATACTATATTTAGCACTTTTGTTACGTTGTTGTTCTTACACTTTAACATTACATTTATCTTTTATTTTTATTTTTCGTTTCCCATCCGGTGTCCGGTATCCGCATTGGAGCCCGACTATATCCGAATTTGCGCCGCGTAGGGCCCCTTTCGGGGGGTAGCGCTCCCTACCAAAGATTTTTCCATACCCAGGACTCGAACCCGAGACCTCTGGTTAAGGGAAGAGCAGTCACATCCACTGCACCACATCCTTTGGTGGTTACATTTATCTTTTGTTACATATGCATATATGTAGTTTTCAGAGATATGAAGTATACAAAAATCTCACAAATGCGTATTGAGGATTTTAAAAAATAAGCAAGTACAATGGAGAACCCAGCTATATAAAAGGGTTGCGGATATATTTGTGTATGATTATATGGTATTGCATTTGCGAATTTTGAATTATATTGTTTCAAATAAATAGTTTTAATTGCCATTAGTTTTACATGTCACCGTTAACATAGAACCAAAAAGGCGCAAATTTATTTGTTTTGCATTTTATTTTTCTTTTTTTATTTCGCATATCTTCTTTGTTTTTAAATTTCTTAAATAAACATATAAAATTATAACTGTAATCTTTTGACCGCATAATAGAGAAGATAAAATCATCAAAGAGTAACGTCTAATTCTTTAATTATAAAAATTTTAAAACTATTTAATTATATTTTATTTTTCATTAATGACCACGCGCAGCGCGGTGCAGTGCGGGCAAATTAACTAGTTAAAGATAATATCGCGTTAACAAAAGAATATTATTCATGTAATCTAACTTCTTTGAGCAAATTAAAGATAATATCGCATTAACAAAAAAATATTAATCGTATGATCTAACTTCTTTGAGCAAATTAGAGATAATGATGCTTTAACAAAATTTCAGCTGACATTTTATTTATCAATGCAATGTAGCTAATAACATAATTTCTATAAAACTAAAGGAAGCAAGTCAAAGAGTCATCAAATAATTTATATACTTTATTAGATTATCTACTACTTAACTTTTCGCATCCTTATGTTGCTCAAGTAGCGTAAGATCCTTTTGTTATTGCTCTAAGCTAGGAGTGACAAATGGGCGGATCGGGTCGGATATGGTTCGGATCTAAAATGGGTAATGAAAAAACGGATAAATTATCCGACCCGACCATATTTAATACGGCTAAAAAACGGGTTAACCGGCGGATAATATGGGTAACCATATTATCCAAGACTTCTTGCATAGGATCACTTTTGGGAGAATTTTAGTCTCCTAACTTGAGGAATCCCCAATTTGAGGCTTTAAAAATGTAAAAGTTAGACTCATTGGTTATCCATTTTCTAAATAGATAATATAGTTCTTATCCATATTTGACCCGTTTTTAAAATGTTCATTATCCAACCCATTTTTTAATGGATAATATGGGTGGTTAACTGTTTTCTTTTAACCACTTTGCCACCCTTACTCTAAGCTATAAGCTATCAATATACAGGTCTTCACCTAAAATGATATAGCTTTGCTCTATTGGGCCCGGGCAAAGCACGGGCTACCCTTACTGGTATATACCTATATAGATGTTTACTCTAGATTTAAATTAACTAATAGCCTGTTTGGTCAAGCTTTTTTTGGGCCAAAAGTGATTTTTTTTTTATGTTTGGCCAAGTTTTTGGAAGGAAAAAAAGCGCTTTTGAGGAGAAGCAGAAGCAGTTTTTGAGAAGCAGAAAAAAGTAGCTTCTCTCCAAAAGCACTTTTCTGAGAAGCATTTTTGAGAAAAATACACTTAGAAGCAATTTTCAAAAGCTTGGCCAAACATTAATTACTACTCAAAAGTGCCTTTTAAATTAATTAGCCAAACACAAACTGCTTCTCACTAAAAGCACTTTTTTAAAAAGTACTTTTGAGAAAAACACTTCTCAAAATAAGCTGATTTTAGAAGCTTGGCCAAACACGCTATAAATATGGTGCAAACATCCAGTGCCGAAGTAAAACTTTTTCAAGAACTTCCACCCTTTCAAGAGATTGAAGAAAGAGACACATGTAGGGGTGACGAACGGGCGGATCGGGTCGGTTATGTGCAGGTCAAAAACGAGTAATACAAAAACGAATAAATTATTCGACTCGATCCATATTTAATACAAATAAAAATGAGTTAACTGGCGAATAATATGGATATCCATATTATCCATGACTTCTTGAATATGAATACTTTTGGGAGAATTCCTAGTCCCTCAAATTTGAGGAACCGCCAATTTGAGGTTTTACAAATATAAAAGTTAAACTCATTGGTTATCCATTTCTAAGTGGATAATATGGTTTTTATCCATATCTGACCCGCTTTTAAAAAGTTCATTATTCACCCCATTTTTTAATGGATAATATGGGTGGATAACTATTTTTTTTAAAAATCTATTTTGCCACCACTAGACACATGTAAACCATATTACATCTAGTTAACCTTTTCTTAAGTTTTCTTTTTCTTTTTCTTTTTGAAGATAAGTTGGTCATAAAGTAAGTTAATTCTGTGTATCATTACAATATGATATTCCTTAGCCTCCAGGCACTTAGCTGGGGATTGACCTGTTTAAGTTTAGATCCAAATTGCTAAGGCAAGTCTAACAAATCATCCTCTCCTAACAAAAAACATTGTTGTTTCCTTTGTTGCAAGAGTTTTGTTAATCTTCAATCTCTTTTCTGTTAGTTTATCAGTCAGAATCAAATCCTTCTCTCTAAAAGTTTTTGAATCTTTTTCTGCAGTACGGACTTTTGGGGTTGTGCAGTGCGTAAGAGAGTTGGTGGAAATTTTTTGCAGAACATGACATTTCTGCGGTCCATTATGCGACTGCAGAAGTCAGTGAGTGAAGTTTTCATGTTTGCTAGGTGAATAAGGTCTGATCGAGCTTATGTGCTTGTTAGGTTTTTCATTATTTGCTTTTCATTGTACCTCGTGAATGTGAGACAGCTCAAATCTCATAATCATACTGTCCACATTTTCATTGATTGTACAACTTTCTCGAAACCAATTGTTCCAATTTTATTAAATGTCCCACAAAATACTCGTCCTTGCTTGCTTAATTGACAGCCACGAATCAAGAATTCAAGAAAACTAATAGGAGACCATGTCATAAATAGACTTGTATTATCTTGAATTAAACAACAACAAACAACCCAGTGAAATCCTACAAGTAAGGTCTGGGAAGAATAGTGTGTACGCAAACTTTATCTTACTCCGAAGAAATAGAGAGGTTGTTTCTGATAGACTCTCGGCTCAAGAAGATGGAAAGAGACAGTGGAGCAGTAAGAGCAAAGGAAGCCAGAAAGATAACACCAGCAACGTAATAACCAGAAAATAGAGAGAAAATCAATAATAATAAGCAGTAACAATGGCACAATACCACAGACACAATGGAGTGTATTATCTTGAATTAACACTGGGATAAATAAACTGATATCAGGAGAGCTCTTGCTCCCTTCGTCTCAAATTATATGCCGTGTTTCTCTTTTACATGCCCCTTAAGAAATATTAATTAGGAGGAGTTTTAAACTATTTTACCTTTATTTATGTCTTAAGATATGATTTCTCTTCATTGAACCTCTAAAATAACAAATAATTTGAGACAACTATTTTTAAAAATCACGATAGATAATTTTTAAAAAGACTATATTCCCCTTCTTTATTAAAAGACTACTTTCTCTCCAAGTATACGCAAGTCATCTATGTTAAAAATGGAATTTTCTCAAAGGAAGCTAACAGTACACCTATGTTATTTCAAGGAACAATGCAAAGTCGTTAAACACGTTTTAGGACTTTTCAGAACCAAAAATGGGAGGAAAAGTTGATTTCATCACCAATAAATTCACTTTCAAAATTTTCTTTTCTTCTAGCACTACAGAAGGATGATCTTAAAAAGCCTTTGCCATTACCTCTTTATAGTGAACATGCATGGAAGAATTCACTGGAAAGAGAATCTTCATCTTTTTCATGATTGATTATACTTGTGATTGCACGTTCCCACGATGTCCAAATATACTTGAAGACAATAAACTTGCGGACGAGAAAATAAAATCAAGACTGAAAATATCGCAACAATCGTAGTATTTGATTTTGAATATTTAAGTGTACAATCTCTATGATTCCTCTGATTCTACTTTTCTAGTATAAATTCAAGGGCCTTTGAGCTTGATCTTGAATTTGTATTTGATTTATCCGTCGCGAACACTTTAATTGTTGCCACGAATTTTATCACGAACAAGTAGCCTTGATCTTGAACGCCTTGTATTTGATTTGACTTCGTTCTTGATCTTGAATACTTGAATCGTTCTTGAGCTTGAATACTTGATTTGTTCTTCGTCTTGAACTTGAACTTGATTTCTTGAACGTGAACTTTGATTGCTTGAACTTGATTGCTTGAAGCTTGAAACTTATGGAGGAATTTACAGTGTTTGATCCACGAGCTCTTTCTTGCTTCTTGTTATAACTTTTGGTGCATTTTCTTGGTTATGAAGACCCCTATTTATAGTTGTGGAAGGGAAGAGTTGTGATAAGAACAAACTCTTTTCGACCAATCAAATTAAAGGATGACATGGCCGCATTTGATTGGCCAGAACATGTCACTTGCACATGTGGCGCGATTTCATTGGCCTTTTAGTGTGACTTGGCATGCCTTGTCATTTTGACACATGGCACAATCCTATTGGCTTTTCCGTTTGACTTGGCGCGCCATGTCATTTGACACGTGGCACCAAACTGGGCCTCTAGGAAGATGACATCTTGGGCTTAATGAAGTGGGCTCATCACTTTAGCCCAATTAAATGGGCTAGCCCAATGGATTAAGACTTATTTATTTAATCCATATATATTGGACCTATATAATTAATTCATTTATATATTAGCCCATAATATTTATTTGGACCAATATATTTTGAATTTAAAATATAGTCCAAATTATTTTATGAATTTAATTTAAGTAAAATTTATATGCCTACAAATGCCCCCTACTTCAAGACTTGCTGGAGGGTAGGCATGTTAGAACTTCAAAGACAAAGTCTTGAAGTAAACACTAAATAGTTTAAGCCCTTGAGTTTGAAACTTAATTTGTTTCTTAAATTTTCCAAAGCTACCAGACTTAAGAAATCTTTCACTTTCTTAGAAAGATTTACGTAACAATATTAAATTCACGTAACTTCCAACCTCAATTTCCAAGGAAATTTGCTCGTAACAATTGAGCTTTAATTGCATGAATATGATCACCTTTTCCATGATGAAGTAACAAAAAACACATACACGCGAGTTAACCATATTGCACAAACTCACACCTTTGTCATTCCCGATAAGGAGACAAATACTACATGAGAAAAAAAAACATGGAAAGGAATCTTATCTGCACAGTGACTCTTCTTTCTGTCCAAATTGAGTTCAATTCGGAGAAGGCTAGCGTCAATCGTTCAGTGAATTTTCCTATCCCACATCGAGATAATTTCACTGGACAATCATCATTCATTAACTATATATAGCACTATATCTCCTCTCGCAACCATCAATCGCAGTGTTTGCAAGCCATATTGAGTCTACTTTTGACAATTCGGAAGCATTAATGCGCAGGTAATTTCTTCTTCTTTTCTTGTGCTTTTCTCGTTTTGTTATCTCTTTTTTTTTTGTAGGTCAAGCGAGAAAGATATGTTCTTGTCTAATAAGATGATCCATGCATGAAGAAGACAATCTTGGGGTGTGAGGGGATAGTACTCATCCCTGTCCAAATATTGGAGGGATTATTTTCATGGCCTGATTCTTGGAGAGATTACTCTCAATGTGGCCCAATTCTTGGAGAGATTACTCTCAAAATGGCCCGATTCTTGGAGAGATTACTCTCAAAATGGTCCGATTCTTGGAGAGATTACTCTCAAAATGGCTCGATTCTTGGAGAGATTACTCTCAAAATGGCCCGATTCTTGGAGAGATTACTCTCAAAATGGCCCGATTCTTGGAGAGATTACTTTCAAAATGACTCAATTCTTGGAGAGATTACTCTCAATGTGGCCCAATTCTTAGAGAGATTACTCTCAAATCGCCGGATTCTCGGAGAGATTACTCTCAAAATGGTCCGATTCTTGGAGAGATTACTCTCAAAATGGCCCGACTACCGGAGAGATTACTCTCAAAGTGGCCCAATTCTTGGAGAGATTACTCTCAAAATGGCTCGATTCTTGGCGAGGCCAACTTAAGGTGCAAAGGGACTCATATGTCCGCCTTAAGATTGGAAAGTTATAGTTCCTTTTAAGGACAAACCCACGAAGAGGCCAACTTAAGGTGCAAAGGGACTTATATTTTCACCTTAAGATTGGAAAGTTATAAAGCTTCAATTTGAAGACGACATCGACTTGAACACTTGGAAAACTTTGAAGATTTGGCGGACTTTGCAGACTTCAACTTGAAGATTCGGAGGGCTTAAACAATTCAACTTTAAGATCGGCGAATTTGAAGACTGAAACTTGAAGACCGACAAACTTAAAGACTTCAACTTTGAGACATGGAGGGCCTAAATATTTCAACTTGAAGATCGAGGAATTTGAAGACTTCAACTTGAAGACCGGCGGACTTGAAGACTTCAACTTTGAGACTTGGAGGGCCTAAATATTTCAACTTGAAGATCGGCGAATTTGAAGACTTCAACTTGTAGACTGACGGACTTGAAGACTTCAACTTTGAGACTTGGAAGGCCTAAATATTTCAACTTGAAGATTGGCGAATTTGAAGACTTCAACTTGAAGACCGATGGAGTTGAAGATTTCAACTTTGGGGACTTCAACTTGAATACCGACGGATTTAAAGATATCAATTTACCATGGAGGGTTGCCCTTTTTAAATCAAATGAGATCAAAGTTCAACAGGAGGATGACATTTCAGCTTGATTTTGCATTCCTCGGACATCAATTGGGGCAATATGTATCTTTTGAACTTATGCGACTGAACTTAGAATGAAACTCTAAGCTGCCTACGTACCTCGGCGAAGAGGATCAAGTCATACCGTAGTTCAGACTGAGTAGACTTTCTTTTTTTTTTTTACGTCCTAACTTTTGCCTAGGCCGCGTCTTTCGAGATTTTCAACCTAATGGACTCTTTTTTTTTTTTACTTTTTTTTTTGGGCCGTACACAGTTTATACTCTTGCGGGCCAGGAGTGTAGCAACATGCAGTTTAGGGTCGTGCGTCAAGGAGCGTTGCAACTTCAAGGATAATACTTCTTCAAAAACTTGCCATTGATAGGGCCGATCCTCATACCATTTGCATCAACCAGCTTGTAAGCCCCACTTGAGTAAGCTTCTTGTACGACATATGGCCCATCCCATTTTGAAGTGAACTTCCCTACAGGTTTATTGGAAGTAATTATGGGTCTTCGTATGGCAAGGACTTGATCTCCTACTTGAAAGGATCTCGGACGAACTCTTTTATTGAAGGCGCGAGACAATCGAGCTTGATAACATTCAAGACTCTGTTGAGCTTCCAATCTCTTTTCATCAAGAGCTTCTAACTCTGCTAATCGAAGTCGAGCATTTTCTTCATTAGTGATCCCTTCTTGAATAGCCAGTCGTAACGAAGGTATTTGACGCTCAAGTGGCAAGACGGCTTTGACTCCATAAACGAGTGAATAAGGAGTCGCCTGTGTTGGAGTGCGGTGAGTCGTCCTATATGCCCATAGAGCTTCTTCCATACGGTCATTCCAATCTCGTTTGGATTTGGAGACGACTTTCTTTAACAAGTTGCATAGAGTCTTGTTGAATGCCTCAGCTAGACCATTGGCGACAGCATTGTACATCGAAGAGTTACGTTGCTTGAAGCCAAAGAGATCACAAATCTTGTTCATCAACTTATTGTCGAATGGCTTTCCATTATCCGTTATTATGTAACGAGGAATGCCAAAGCGATAAATAATGTTTACTCGGATGAAACTTGCAACATTTTCCTTCTTTACTTCCTTAAGAGCAACAACTTCAGCCCATTTTGAGAAGTAGTCAGTTGCAGCCAAGATGTATAGGTGCCCACCAGAGGACTTTGGTAGTGGTCCAACAACATCCAATCCCCAAGCGTCAAACGGCCAGGATGCAACAGTCAGGTGCAACACTTCAGGAGGTTGATGGATAAAATTTGCATGGAATTGACAAGCCTTGCATCTTCGAGCGTAGTCCAAGCAATATTTTACCATCGTCGGCCAATAATATCCCATCCGTTTTATATGGAAGTGGAGCTTTGGTCCAGACTGGTGTGACCCACATACCCCAGAATGCGCCTCTTGCAAAGCTTGGAGAGCTTCTTCTTCTCCTAGGCATCGCAACAGTACTACCTCGAACGACCTTCTGTATAGAGTATCTTTGTAGTAAAGGAAGTGAGGTGCACGACGACGGACTTCAGTCCTTCTCCTCGGATTTTCTGGAAGTATCCCATAGCATAAGTAGTCGATAATGGGTTGTCGCCATTCTTCTTTCTCAACTTCAGAAATAGCAACAAGATGCTTGAGTTCGTTTTCTTCAGCCTCATTTGGCGGCGGTACTACCCATTTTTGGCAGACGGTAACTTGCGCTTGGTCAGGCAGGGCTAATGATGAAGCTAGGGCAGCTACAACATCAGCCTTTTTATTTTCTTTCCTTGGCACATGCTGAATAGTCACATCATCGAGCCACCCATTAACTTTTTAGCGTAATCATGATATGGGNGATCGTGTGGCCACGCCGACCACTTATATATTATGAAATGGGATCGTGTGGCACGCCGACCACTTATATATTATGAAATGGGATCGTGTGGCACGCCGACCACTTATATAGATTACGAGATCTGATGTAGTTTCGTGTTTACTTCTGATAAGTGGTTTTCATCTGTATTTCCCCTAAGCATGTCCCCTCCCCGCCTTTATTGGTATTTTCTGTTGTTATTTCGTTGTACTTGTATATACATATATATCTGCACAGGTTATTTTTGGTAGGTCCTGTCTAGCCTCGTCACTACTTCGCCGGGGTTAGGCCAGACACTTACCAGCACATGGGGTCGGTTGTGCTGATGCTACACTTCTATGCTCTTTTGCACAGATCACGGGAGCAGCTTTTGGGCCTCAGCAGTAGGATTTGATCGGGAGCTGACTTCAGTCCAGGGACTTTCGAGGTAGCCTAGCCGGCGTCCGCAGGCCGGAGTCCCTTCTATGTTATTACTTTGTTTTCCTTGTACCGAGACAAACATTGATGTACTTCTATTCAGACTTGTTTTTAGCACTCTTTAGTAGTTCGTGAGTTAGTGACACCGGATCTGGGTAGAGATGTTATTGAACTTTCGCATTTTGGTTTTCAGTTATCTATGCTTTTAAGACTTCCGCTTTTATTTAAATGACTCATTTTATTTAGATTGTTGAGATGTCATCAGAGAATGTTTTAATGCTTGGCTTGCCTAGCTCCGATAGTAGGCGCCATCACGACTCCCGATGGTGGAAAATCCGGGTCGTGACATCCTAGTACCTCAAAGTCCTATCATCTCCCCCTTATTCAAAAGCCATCATCTTATATTTGTGAATCTCCTCTTCAACTGCAACACGTAGGGATCATCAAGTTGTTTCTCCTTCTCAACGACTACTAAGGGGGAACAAGTCCTGTTCTAGACAACAACTCCGTCATCTTTAGAGCCCGAAGTCGAACTCCTATCTTGGCTGGCGAACTTCTTTTACTAGAGTTCTCTTATCTACCTCAATCATGAGTTATGCTTCCCACACTTTATCTTTTTAAGAATTTCCTGAAAACCCTTATAGAATTGTTGTGAGCTAAGTCTTTAACCAGTACTCCGAAGACTAGTGTCTCGTGCAATGGCACTACCCTCGTGATACATAACTGGGCATGATTTTATAGCTTTCTGTGATCACTTTATCATCAATGACTAAACTCGGTGATCATTCTACTCACTTTGTTTTTCTTACACATGCTAAACATAATCATTGTGGTAATTATAAAATTTTCCCTCATTATCGAATAAATTTTCTTTTTCATATCCCATGCTACTATTCGAATTTCAGATCTCTAACTGCACTTACTGATGGTTTTCACATCACCCCCTTAGACCAAAGGTCTTATACTTGCGGATCCTTCTCTTTTTGTTGGGATCCGAATAACTTTCCTTATTTTCTGCAATTCCTTCCATTCTACCCCAATAACGACTCATCTTCCAACTTACTTCTGAGCTAGGAAAACCTAAATTATTGACATGACGGGAAGCTAATGTATTCACAACTATCATACACAATCTTAATAATCTAACTCTGCTTACACTGCCAATCTTGGAGAAACCACATTTCGATAATTCCTAAAAGCTATTCTTCTACTGCTTGCTCTTTTACTACTAGCTATATTTTTTTTCCGCTATCACTGTACTTCGGGTTTATCTTAAAATCTTTGGGTTCTAACACATGTTCGGTATTTCAAACTATCATCCACTCACTAGAGTTAACCCGGCTAAGTGAATCAAATCTTACCTCTACTAGCTCTGCTGAAATTGCTAATTCACTGTGTTTACTCAAACTTATTTACTATTCTCTTACTAACCCCTTGCTAGCATCATGTTTTCTTGCTCTGCTTTGAATAACTAAAGTGGAGCATAAGGTTACTCCAAACTTCCCTCACCATCCGATCATATTCTTTTGCCGCACACTATCATTCTTTTTGAACCATGCACATGAATCGCACTTAGGGAAAGTTCTTTTGTCTTAACAAAAGTGGAATATCTAACCCCAAGCTTTCTATACACTTCAAAATCACTTCAGACTATAAACCTCCAACCTAAACACATAGTCGTATCAAGGGGAACTGTCATATCTTTTATCGTACATCATATTTCTTAGCTACATTTCCCTTAGGCTCTTTTCTGTCCAAAACTATAGTGATCAATCCTATGCCCGCTGCAGTTGAATTCTTAACCTGATACACCGTGGGGTCTGACATACGGATACACTTCCATACATATCTGATAAATCACTTTATGCACCATCCAATGAGTCTTGGGTCTTAATCCCTAAAACATGCGAAGATTTTGCTATAATCACTGTTACTTACATACTCTCTGACTATCCATATACATCACTGTATACTCACAAGTCTATAAAAATTTTAATACACTGAAAATTGGAGATCTGGTGAATTTATAACCGAATACTGGCGTAACCATAAACTTGCTAACTGAAAGATTGTATAACTGGTAACTGAGGTAAACTAATAACCATAAGACATCATAACTGCTTTTGTACTTTCTGATAAGGTTATGCTCTAATGTATGCTAGTATCCATTGCATCCCACTTTTCACATCCTCTCAAGTCTCATATTTACCAAGCTGTACTCCATAATTATACCCCAATGGGCAATTATCCTCTCTAGGACCTAAGGTTTCTCATACGCGTCGCTTGAGCATCCAATACGTTTGGAATTCGATAGGAAAAGAAGATTACTTGTTGCTCTAAGTTTCATGGCACGATCTAGAGTAGAAAGAGGTGAGACAATCCTGAATGTCTTGGTAGTTAACCATTTATATGAGTGGCCGGCACACACATATAAAGGAAACTCCACCAGATACGGCTTCATAGACTCCCTAGGACTCTCGAACCTAGTGCTCTGATACCAAGCTTTGTCACGCCCCGAACCTGGGCCTGGACGTAACACGACACTCGGTGCTTGACTACATGTGACCGAGCGAACCAACTGGCTGGCTGAATCAACATGTGGTATCATAACATACTGAATGCGGAAAATAAACTAACACATGCTGATATACTGAAAGTCTGGATGATATAAATCAAAGTGCGGAAATACTAATACAATTTTAATAATATTTGTAGCCAACATAGCTTAACATGGAAAGCATGTGACTCTGTCTAACTGTTACTCTAGTCTATGAAGCCTCTAGTAAAGTACTGAAAACACTGACTGCCTCTACATACTGAAAGACCGTAAAGTAATGATAAAGCCCCGAAAGAACTGGGGATCACCAAACAGCTGGTACGGGAATCCTAGCGCTCTGAATCTTCAACCTGTAAATCATTACCTGCAGGCCCTGATGTACTGGTATGTAAAGCAACTGAAAGAAAGAATTATAACTGCTGAAACTGAAACTAAGCTGATAACCGAGAATTTATAATTGAGAACTGAAATGATAACTATTCAAACTGAAACTGAAATGATAAATGATAACTAATAACTAATAACTAATAACTGATGACTGATGACTGAACTGATAACTGGTAATTGAACTGATAACTGATAACTGAACTGATAACTAAAAGATAACTGATAACTAATAACTGAACAGAATAAACGAAGTAAGGATATAGAATACTACCTCTTCTGAATGATGAACAACCTGTTTATCTGAATATTAAACTGCGGTCTCAGGCCCAATATATATATATATATATATATGTGTGTGTGTGTGTGTGTGTGTGTGTGTGTGTGTATGTGTGTGTGTGTGCACAAGCTGCGGCCTCGGGCCCAAGTATACGTATACATAACTGCGACCTCAGGTCCAAAATGAATAAAGCATAAACTGCAGCCTCAGGCCCAAAGATGCATAAAGCATTAGCTGCAGCCTCAGGCCCAAAGATGCATAAAGCATTAGCTGCGGCCTCAGGCCCAAATATAGGTGTTCAACATTCAGGGATTTAAATTCAGGAACTGAGAATCATACTGCACTACATAATAGTGAAATACTGAATCAGGCTGAGTTATATGATACTGGAATACTGGATCACACTAAGTTACATTATACTGGAATACTGAATCATACTGAGTTACATAATACTGGAATACTGAATTCTACTGAGTTACATAATACTGGAATACTGAATAGGACTGGAATGAGACATGTATTCTTGAACTGGTTATGAACACTGAAACTGCAACTGTTTATGACATGCTGAGTAAGCTATACTGAGACTTCGAGGAATCAAACCCAAGTCTATATTGAATACGAACTGAGCTCACAACGTTCAGAATGAAAGTCATGAACGAGTTATGAAGCTAGGGAATAGAAGTTCTACAACTATTAATGAACTAGGCTTAACTGTATTTCTGAGGCAATTGATACGTTGTAAAAGAAACGTAGGTAGGAAGAATAATTAAAATTCCCAAACATAGAGAGTTAGACTCACATACCTTAACTTCCTGCTCTTGAGCATAATACAACGTTTGTCTACCCCTTTCAACTTTAATCTAAATCAATACAAGTCAAAGGGATTTCATATTAGCAATGATTCTCATGTTTTGGTCACTTAAGCATCTTATCAAACACTTGGTGAAAATAAAGCTTCATAGTCCTTATTAATGGTGTCTCTACACCCAATGACCCATTCTCTTGTTCCAAGATAAATTCTAAAGCATCAAATTGCTATGTTCAATACCATTCTTTATCACCCATAAGATAAACGATATCTTTAATCAATAATCAACAATCAACAATCCAATCCTATAATTTTTCATGCTTCTCTATTAAACCCATCAACTCGTATCTCATGAACTAGGGTTTATAATCATTAAACCAATGTTAGAATTAATTAGATGGTGAAGATATTACCTTTTTGACGTTCAATCTTCTTGAATTCGAGTTCTAGGGTTTCTTCTCTCAATAATGGTGTCCCAATCGAATATCTAATGATATGGAGGGTTTACCCATGTTAATAAGATGTTGGAAAATTGAAATTAACTTAAAATGACCATTAGAACTTACCTTGGGTGGTGGAAGGACCTTAAGGAGTTAGGTTTTTGAGAGTTCCCCTTTCTAGAGCAATTTTTTATGTTTTGGGGCTGTGGGGGACGAAATATAGCTTTAAAACGACCCCCCACGCGCGAGTTCGCGCGCCTGGTGGCTTGTTCGCGCGAAAGTTCGCGCTTAACGGCAGTAACACTGCCTCCCACGCGCGAGTTCGCGCGCCTGGAGGCTTGTTCGCGCATACGCGTACTGTTCCGAAAAACGCACATAACTTTTTGCGCAGAGATCCGTTCGAGCTCCATAATATATCGTTGGAAAGCTATTTCAATGGCCTACAACTTTCATGCTTTAAGTTTTCTCAAATTCGTTAAACATTTTCACTAAACACTGATGGAATACAGACTTTCTGCAAACTTCGTCGATTTTGTCAAATCTTATGCACCTCACTTTCCATCTTGATTTTGAAACAACTATTTTCACCCACAATCATCCCGCTAGGACTTCACATGTCTAAAGTATCAAATTAATACCCATTTAACATATCCATACCTAGTCCGAATGTACGGGGTGTTACAGCAACTTCCATTTCAGGAAGCCCAGAACCAAATTCGCTTTACGGCAATACTCCCTCCGATTCAAAATAAGTAATTTTTTGGATGTTTTGACACATATTAAGAAACTCATCTTTTAACATTAATTAACAATAAAATTGATCATATTAACTTTTGATCTTCACATAAATACTCCTAACACATACTTCAACATTATTTACTCTAAGGGCAATGTAGGGAAAAAATGATTAATTCAGTATTGAAATCTAAAAAATCACTTATTTTGAACCACAAAAAGAAAAAGCGAAAAAATCAATTATTATGTACACGTGGGAGTAACTTTTTCTTATAGATTAGCGGTAGATACTTACATAGAAACGATCTTGGAATTATACATAGAAACGATCTTGAAAAGCAGACTGAGTAATATGTTGGAGCATTTGATAATAATTATTTTTTTGGTTGAATAATAAAATCCATGATTACAATGAAATGTGAAAAGAGTTTGTTTCTTGTGTCTTATTTTTGAGGTGGTGCTGGTGGTGGGTGGGGGTGGGTGGGGGGGGGGGTAAAAATACGAAGTCGGCTAGGATTCGTGTACCTTTGTTCTTAATGAAAGGGTGATGACTCAGATATCGGGTGTCTTCAAAATCCACCTTATCCCTTTTCCTATTTAGAATGGAAACCCCTTAAACAATAATAAAAGGTACAAATTCAAACAGCATGAATAACAAACAAATCATATATATTATAATAAAGGAAATAATTTCATATCTCACAATTATAGATGTCAGCCTTCACCCCCCCCCCCCCCCCACCTCCCCTTCCTCTGGGACACCCCACCCCTCAAAATTAAAGCCTTCATTTTCATCCATACATCCAAAACTACAAAGGTTTTATGTTTATCTATAAATTATTCTGCCTTGATACAAGAGACTTTGTAGGTATATCTATTTCTTTAGGAGTGGCTTGGTAGAAATATTATCAAAAGACCCAAGTGATCAAGACTCGCGATTTGGTGATCTTACATTTCATGGGAGGAACAAAGGAAACTTTTGAAGCAGAAATGGGGTTGAAGCAAAACCATGGTGCTAGTCCATGGAATGTTCAATGGGTGATTAATATGGGAACTGCTGGCACAGATAGTTGCGATGATTTCTCAGAATCATTTGAGTCAAGTTTTGAAGACTCAGCAAAATCTTCTTCTATAGAGTCGGTAGAGGATGATGCATCGTCTTCATCATCGTCTTATGGGCCTTTGTATGAGTTGTCTGATCTAATGGCTCAACTTCCAATCAAGTAAGTCTATGTTTTATCTATACTTCTATTATTCTGCTTTACATGAAAATAACTTTCAAGAAACAATCGATATTTGCACAACGTACCGTAATAGGCCGGGGCTGATTTAGCGTACAAGTTGGCTTCAATCGAGTCATGTGTTTTAGCTCAGACAATGTATTTTTATTAAAAAAAAAAAGTATTAAATAAGCGTAAATGATAATTTTCAAACTTAGTAAATAAAATGGGCTCGAGTAGAAGTTCCAACTCGAATTCATAAGGTAATTCAAATTTGAATGCGCCTTTGGATCATTAGAGGCGGACCTAAAGTGTCGAACCAATAGTTTTAGCTCGGACATTTTATATACATCAACAAAATTATTAAATACGTATAAATAATAGATCTCAAACTTGGTAAATAAAATGGGCTCAGAGTAAAATATCGAACTCGAATTCATAAGCTAATTCAAATTTGAATCAGCCCCTGGATCACTAGAGGCTGACCTAGAGTGTTAGAAGTGAGTGCAATTGAATATATATTTTTGTTCATAAATATAGATATGCGAGAAATCTTGAAAAGTAGTATAACAAAATATTGAGTTCTAAAGGTACAGTGAAGAGGCCCAGTTTACTACTAGAATGTATTTTGACTAGATACAAACTAGTCGATCATTTGCTTGAAAAGAGAAAGTACTAGTAGTATGTAATTATATAGATTATTTTATAGTAACTTTTAATTGATTTATTGAAGAAATTCTCCTTTTTGGTTTTAGCAAAAAGGAGGGTGAAGTAATTAATATTTATGAATTCTTTTGTACAGGAGAGGGCTATCAAAGTATTATAAAGGGAAAAGTGAGTCTTTTGGGTGTTTGAGGAGTGTGAAGAGCTTCGAGGATCTTGCGAAGAATGGGAATTCATATAAGAGCTTCAGAGGAGGTTTAGATGGCAAAAGAACATTGTTTGGTCCAAAAGCTACCATTACAAAGAAGTCTTCAAGAAAGTCCAACTTATCTTCACTTACTCATACAAATACTCTTGTAGCTTCTTGTAGATCTCTCATTTCTTTAAAGAAGAATTTGTAACATCAAGATTCTCAGAAAGCTTGCTGCAATTTTTTTTTTTTTTTTTTTAATCTAGCAATCTGTGAAAATGTAAGTGGTTAAAGTCTCTTATAGAAATAGGATATAACCAGAATACAATCTTTTTGAAAAGTGTTTTGTGGATTAAAAAGATTTGCAGGCTTGAAAATCTCTATTTCGCCTCTTCCCCGATTTCAGTCTCAATTTTAAATGATTTGATTTTTCCTTCGTGCAAGCACTCGATTCGCCCATTATTATGTTACATTTTATGATTTTCCGATTCAATTTGCATTTTTTAAACGTCACCCGCATCTGATATAATTTTGGAGAAAGGAACGTAGGGGAAAGGGGGGAAACTTCACTTTATAAGCTGGCCCGGTATTAAAAAATGAAGACATTCTTTCAAATGAGTAAAGCAACTATCTATATTATTAAAAGCCAAAGATTAAAAAAAAAAAAAGACACCACATTAATTCACATGATAGCCTAGAAAAAAGTCACATGACATAGTTAGTTAATTATTAGTTATTTAGATAATAATTAATTATTAAAAATTAATAAAAAAATTAACCACCTAAAATTAACTACTCAAACATGGGTAAAGGTTGGTTTAAGTTAGTTACTTTCTTTGCTTCTTTTCTTTTTAAAGGATTTTCGTTTATCTTTTTTTAAAATAAAAAGTGTATTTATTCATTAAAATTCAGACAATATTATTGAGAAAAATATAATAAAATTTAAAATAAAAAATATTTAAATAGTAATAAAATATAAATTTTCTATTATATTACTGTTTACCTCAAAAATACGAGTAACAATTAAAGTTGATTTATGGTTTTAAAGATACATGATTTAGTTCAATACTAATTAATAACCAAGAATCTGAAATATAAATGAAAGAAATAAGTAATATCAAACCAGTAAGTAAGTCGGTCTCGACCTCAAGCTAAGATGACCTCGAGGTGAAGCAAGAACAATTAAGTAAGAACAATAAAGTTAGAGAGCCTGATGAGCAATGAGCGAGAAAGTAAGAGAGTATATTCTTTGTCAATGATTGATGATCTTTACAAATGATTGGGGACCCCTTTATGTAATAGGGGAACCCTAAATAAGGTACATTTCTATTTACAGTAAGAATCTTATTGGGACAGCTGTCTAACCGCCTAGTACGGAATCGTACAAATTTATTCCGGGATTTACGCTGCGATCTTGGAGACGTGGCGGGAATCTAGCTTATTCTATTATAAATCCATAACGACATTATCTCGAGGCTGGTCATATTAGGCTCCGACATTCCTCGATCACTTAGTTCTTCGAGCTTAGTACTCTGTCGTCGAGCTCGAGCCTGGTCCATCGAGCTCGAACCCAATCCATCCTAAACTCGGGCTTAAGGTGACACCTCGAGCCCGGGAAATTGGGCATACCTGATTTCGACCGTATACAGATAGTCCTCGCGTTTCTCAGAGTAAGATGATAAGAGACGATTTGATCTTCGATGCTCCAACGCCTCGATCATGATGTCAGTCTCGTGATATCAGTGGCTGAAGTGATTGAAAAGTCGCTTCCGCATAGTTCCCAAGGTCATTAATTGGAGGCGGTTGATGGTCGGCTATTTGGCTTCCCCAAACCATTTAAGTGGCCTCTATAAATAGGCCAATTTCACAATTTGCAAACTTTTCTTCTCAATTCATCCTTAAAACCTTTCTAACTCTCTCAACTTCTCTGAGTTTACCCTTTTTTTCAGTTTGCTCCTACTGCAGCATCAACTCCTTCTCTTCTCTTGAATTTCTATACCGCAATGGCTAAAACATCTAAAACTGTTCCTCAAAAAGAAAAAACTTCCTCATCATCGCGGCCGGCCAGGGGTATAACGGTAGTGCCACCTCGTATCGAGGAGTGCATTCCCGGACCATGTGAGCTAACTTCCGATTTTAAATCGATAAACCTACTTCGACACCAGGCCGTTCCGATCCCATGTCTCGATACATCTGTTTGATCAATGAAGATGAACTTGAGTAGGTGAAAAAGGATTGCAATTCGGAAAATAAGGACGTTGTGATCCCTTCCCCCGAAGAGGACATCACCACCCATAAGGTAGGTTACTTAAGCATGTATTCCTACCCTTTCACATTGGGTCCCGTAGATCCAGCTCTAGGTTTCATAGACCCAGTGATTATTGATTTTTGTTAACAATACCGGGTGACGCTTGGCCAGATCTACCCTTCTTTCTGGTGCATCGTTAATCTGATCAGATATTTCTCGGGCTTGGTCGAGGGGATGCCTTTTATCCTCGACCACCTGATCAGGCTATACAGCCCTCGCCTTTATCGAGGGGGTCTGATAAAGCTTCGGTGCCGATCCTTGAAATCCCTTTTATCCAGCATCGATGAGGACAAGGATAGAGGATGGATGAGCCGGTTTGTCCGAGTCAGGACCTCCGATCTGATTCCTGCTGAGAGGATCCCCTTCCCCGAGGAGTGGAACATGAAACGTAAGTACAAATTTACCGATGGTGATTAATACCCTACTTTCCCTACTTTTTCTCGATCTAATTCTTTTTTGATGATGCAGCTATTTCTTGGTTTCCTGGTGCGGTCCCGGACCTCGAAGGCTGGGTCCGGCAACTGGCCTCTACTTCTTCATACGCGGAACAAAGCTGGCGTGACTTGGCCAAGGGTCGATGGGAAGCTAAAAACCATGGTGAATTCTCTCATTTACATACTGATGTTTCTTAATGGAATACTTACTTTATCATTACACAGGCCTCAGAGACGCCGTTGCTATGCGGCCGCCCCCGCTCGATGAAGAAGAAATCCCAAAATCGACCAAGGAGAAGAAGAGGAAGAGGGGGTCATCTGCAAGTTCCCTGAAGCCAAAGAGAAGCAGAGCTCGAAAGCCTAGGGCCGATCATGTGGCCCTATCTTCGAAAATAGCCCAACACCTTCAGGACGAAGAGGAGGAGGGAGAAGATGACGACTGCCTGTTGGTAGCTCAAAAAAAATGAAGCATTGATGCTCCAAAAGCCGATGAGCCGAAGGTGGCTGATGTGGTTCAATCTCGAACCGAAGAAATTTTAGAGGGGAGCTCGAGCAGAGTCCCTGAGCCATCAGGTGGTAAAAAAACGTCTCGTCCCAGGGAACATTTGGTGGGCGAGCCCGAAGACTCAAATTCCGAGGCCCTCCAAAGAGAGGATAATATCCCAAGTGAATCACTTGGGATAATTAATGTAGATGACTTGCCGCCGGACCCTGTGTTCTCCGAAGGGAAATTCCGAGATGCCCAGGCCACGAGGATTCCTAATATGGGAACAACACATGATGGGAGTGATATTTTTCGGGATTGCCTTGCGGGGGTTGAAGATGGCCCTGATCCCGACGCCTCATTTATGTTCGATGAGGTCCAGAGGCTTCTCAAACAAGTAAGCTTTTGTCTTCATAATTATGCTCGAGTTTTATTCTCTTTTTTCTAAGTCTAACTCCTTTTCTTTGTGCGAAGGTCGTGGCACTTCATCGCAAAGAATTTTCTAACTCTCGAGCTGAGCTTGCCTGGTGTGAAGCCAAACTCAAGAAGCTGATGGAAGAGAAGGACACTCCTAAGCGCCTCTACGTACAGAAAGAAGAGGAGGTCAGGGATCTCCGAGTCGAGTTGGCGAAGGCTCACCAAGAACAAACCGAGCTTATTGAAAAGGAAATATGTCCTTTGAGGGTCTGTTATGAATTTATTTGATTTAGCGACTAATAATTCAACTTTGCAGGCCCAGCAGAAGGGCGAACTGGTGGAAAAGCTCCGAGAAGAGCTCAAGCTGAAGGAGGTCGAGACCCTAAGGTGGAAGCAACACATGGACCGCCTTGCTTTAGAGAAAGATACACTTTGGGAACAAATGACTTCAATCAAACGCCAGCTTCAAATTGCAAATGAGGAAAGCTTGGCCGGTAGTCGCAAAATCGAGGAGCTCGAAGCTAAATCAGCCGCTGAGCTTGCAAAGGCCAAATATGAGGTAGAGGCAATTGTGTCCTCGTATCGGGCTGACGCCGAAGCTGCTAACACTTAGACACTGGAGATCTCCATTGCGGCTGAAGTTAAGTTATCATGTGCTCTTGATCATGCCATGCGGCAGTCCCGGAGAGAAACTCTTGAGGAGGTGCACGCTCGTGGCTTTGACCTCTCAGCTGATATTGAAAGAGCAAAAACTTTGGAGGAAGAGGCTACCGTTTTGCTCTCCGATAACGAGGATTCCGCTAGTGGCTCCGAGAGCGGAGGAGATCAAGATGAAGTTCCCGAGGAGGAGGTTCCCGAAGACGCGGCTCCTGAGGATGCAGCTCCCGAGGATGTGGCTCTCGAGGGTATGGCCCCGTAGTAGATTAGGTTCCTTTGCTTGGTTTTTGTGTAAGGCCCTTTGTGGGAATTGTAAATACCCTTTTATAAATATAAAGAATTTCCTTTGCTCCATCTCCAATTTGTATTGAATTCTACTTTGTCTTTATTTTGTGGAAAATTCTTATAACTTCAATGATCAACCGAACATCGGCTCGGATTCTGAATAGAACAAACCCTTGGTTTTTTTTAATAATCAATGGGCGATATTCGATCTTATAACAGAATACCTCTTAAAGTTTTGTTAATCCTCGAGCTAAGCTTAAGCCGATTTGGTGCGAGCTCGGGATGATGGAACTCTTGATTCCGAGTTAAATGAGAGCGAGGTATCGAACTCTACATGCTTCGGCCCTTAGGCTCTTTTATGTTGGCCCTTAGGCTCTTTTAGGTCGGCCCTTAGGCTCTTTAAGTTGGGCCAATTTGGCCTCTAGGATGGCTATTATTATTCCCTCTTTTCGGCTAAAAGACTTAGTGAAAATTTCTTTATGCCTTAGCATGTGTTTTTGTACCCGTTGGGTTTTTCAAAGGTTCGACCGATCGGAACCTCATTAGTAATCTGTTGGTGTAATGATAATCAAATACCTCTTGAGGCTTTTTCGAAGGCTGATGTTATCGAAGCCTTTAAATTATTCGGGGGCTGATTTTATCGAAGCCTTTATTATTTGCTTTTGCCGAGGGTTGCCTGATTTAACCGGTTTTTCAAGGTGTTTGAAGGCCTTTAATTTATAGCGGAAGTCCGACGTCTTCGAGACGCACTATTTCGGCCGTAGCCTTTTTATATGACCGTAGTATTTAATATGGTCGTAGCCTTCGGGTATGTCTTTTTGACTTGTTTCCCGATAATCTTTCGAATTTGTTTGAAAGGTTAGTCCCCGAGTATGATGGCCTTGGCCTTTATATCAAGGGGATTCCTCTTTGAGGTCATATGAATTCCAGTTTTCGATGGCTCGGATGTGTTGACCGTCAATGACAATCCCCGAGTATTCGAGGTGCATTTCGTGTTTTGGCTCTTGAGCCATTTCTCGCAAGATCACAAGTATGATGTTCGTATAGTAGCAAGTTTCTTTGAGACACAAAGTGTTTTGATATAGAAAGAATTCTTCTTTTAATAATTGATACATGTGTACATGTTTTGCCGTCCGGGCTCAACTATTCTACATGGACACGGTTCATCTGACCGTTTGGCCCGTTACAAAGTTTTCCTATCAAGGTCCTCTTTGGCGTGAAGTATTTTCCTCGAAAATACCATCTGCAAGGGTGATACCCCCCAGTATTTGAGGTTGATTGAAAAGAAGCCTTGGATACTGTTGAGTTCTCCTTAGGTAGCACATAGTTGTTGTCTCGTTAAAAACATCGCCGGTAAAACCCATTTGGGAAAAAATCCTATCTAAGGGAAAAAGAGTGCAATGCGTGCTTTAAAACCTAAGGTCTTCGTGTAAAAAGGGGTGTCTTCGATGTCCTCGATCGAACACCTGCAATGAGTTAGTTTTAAATTCAAATGAACAAAAGGAGGAATCATACCTTAGTAGTAGTATCGTTTGAGTAGTGATACATTCCAATTGTTCAGCAGTTGTTCGCCTCCCATCGTGCCAAGTTTGTAAGATCCTTTACCGACATCTCCGATGACTCGGTACGGTCCTTCCCAATTCGGGCCCAGTTTCCCTTCATTCGGGTCTCGAGTATTGTGGGTGACCTTCCGTAGAACTAAGTCCCCGATTCCGAAGTGTCGAAGGTTAGTCCTTCTATTATAATATCTCTCAATTCTTTGTTTCTGCGCCGCCATCTGAACAAGTGCAGCTTCTCGTTTTTCATCTAATAGCTCGAGGCTAGTATTCATAGCCTCGTGATTTGACTCCTCTGATGCATATCGAAACCTGGCACTGGGTTCTCCGACCTCGACCGAGATTAAGCTCTCGGAGCCATATACTAAAGAAAAAGAAGTAGCCCCCGTGCTGGACTTCGATGTCGTTCGATATGCACAAAGTACCTCGGGTAGAACTTCTCTCCATTTTCCCTTTGCATCGTCCAGCCTTTTCTTTAAGTTTTGAATGATAATTTTGTTTGTTGACTCGGCCTGTCCATTACCGGTTGGATGATACGGTGTTGATAAGATCTTCTTTATTTTGTGTGCTTCGAGGAACACCGTTACCTTGCTGCCGACAAATTGTTTTCCATTGTCACATACAATCTCGGCAGGTATCCCGAACCGGCATATGATGTGGTCCCAGATGAAGTCAATAACTTCCCTTTCTCTGACCTTCTCAAAGGCCTGTGCTTCCACCCATTTAGAAAAATAATCAGTCATAAACAAAATGAATTTAGCGTTACCTGGGGCCGTTGGTACATGGTCGACTATGTTCATTCCCCATTTCATGAAAGGCCAAGGGGATAGGACTAAGAGTAGTTGCTCTCCGGGCTGGTGAATCATTGGAGCGAACCTTTGACATTTATCACACTTTTTAACAAACTCCTTAGTGTCTTTTTCCATGCTATCCCAATAATACACTGCTCTGATAACTTTGCGAACTAAAGACTCGGCGCTAGAGTGATTCCCACAAGTGCCTTCGTGGATTTCTCGTAGAACATAATCGGTATCCCCCGGCCCCAAACATACTGCCGATGGTCCATCGAACGTCCTCCTGTATAATGTTCAATCTTCATCTAATGTGAACCTAGCAGCCTTGGTTCGTAGGGCCCTTGACTCTTTATGATCCGATGGGAGTTTTCCGTTTTTCAAATACTCGAATACTTATTCCTCTAATCCCAAGTCAAACTTGTAGAATTTTTCTTGGCATGACCCTATTCCACTAAAGAAGTCGATAATTGGACGACGGTCCTCGGGATGATATCATCTTCTTCAACCGATGACCCCAGATTAGCACGTGCGTTGGCCTCACTATTTTGTTCTCGTGGCACATAATCTAGAGTCCATTCTTTGAAGCGGTGCAAAATTACCTGTAGCTTATCCAAGTACCATTGCATCCTCTCCTCTCGAACTTCAAAGCTTTTGCTTACTTGATTTACGACCAACAAGGAATCGCACTTGGCTTCGATGATTTCTGCCCCCAGGCTTTTAGCTAGCTCGAGACCTGCAATCATGGCCTCATACTTGGCCTCATTATTAGTCAACCTAAAAGTTTTGATAGATTGTCTAATGGTACTACCTGTTGGTGGTTTCAAAACAATGCCGATCCCGGACCCTTTCACATTCGAAGCACCGTCCATGAAAAGAGTCCATACCCCCGATGATGTACCCAATATTAGCAGGAGTTCTTTCTCCACTTTGTGTACGAGGGTCGGCGTAAAATCGGCCACGAAGTCAGCTAAGACTTGAGACTTGATGGCCGTTCATGGTTGATATTCGATAGCGTACTCGCCAAGTTCGGCGGCCCATTTGGCCAACCGGCCCGACAGTTCGGGCTTATGCAAAACATTTCAAATGGGGTAAGTAGTTACCACATATATTGGGTGACACTGGAAATATGGCTTTAACTTTCTATATGCGCTTATTAATGCAAGTGCTAATTTTTCTAAGTGGGGGTATCTAGTTTCAGCATCTCCTAGTGTTCGACTCTCATAATAAACAGGGAATTACGTACCTTGCTCTTCTCGAACCAGTACCCCACTTACCGCTATTTCGGACAATTCCAAATATAAGTAAAGCTTTTCATCTACCTTCGGAGTGTGAAGCAAAGGTGGGCCTGATAAGTATTGTTTCAATTCCTCCAAGGCCTGTAGGCATTCCGTGGTCCATGTGAAGTCCTTTTTCTTTCTAAGCAAGGAAAAGAACCTGTGACTTCGATCCGATGACCTTGAAATGAATTGAACCAGGGCGGCTATTTGTCTTGTTAGCCTTTGCATGGCTTTCACACTATCCACGATTGTGATATCTTCGATGGCCTTGATCTTTTCGGGGTTGATCTCGATCCCCCGATTAGATACCATGAAGCCGAGGAATTTGCTCGAGCTGACTCCGAAGGCATATTTTTCCTGGTTAAGCTTGATGTTGTACTTCCTAAAGATTTTTAATGTTTCTTTCAAATGATTTAAATGGTCCTCTACGCGCAGGGACTTAACCAACATATCGTCAATGTAAACTTCCATTGATTTACCTATCTGTTCCTCGAACATTCTGTTAACCAAGCGTTGGTATGTTGCTCTAGTATTTTTTAACCCGAAGGGTATTACATTGTAATAGTATGTTCCAAACTTAGT
Organism: Nicotiana attenuata; assembly: GCF_001879085.1. NCBI lineage: Eukaryota > Viridiplantae > Streptophyta > Magnoliopsida > Solanales > Solanaceae > Nicotiana > Nicotiana attenuata. Next base: position 18,051,603 of record NC_031998.1, read on the forward strand.
GATAAATGAGGTCTTTTCCCGGTCCACCAGGTCCATCTGAATTTGATTGTACCCAGAGTAGGCGTCGAGAAAGGTTAGAATCTTGTGGCCAGTCGTGGCATCGATAAAGCGATTGATGTTAGGCAATGGAAAAGATTCTTTAGGGCATGTTTTTTTTAAATCCTTGTAATCTACGCACATTCTAAGTTTGTTTCCCCTTTTAGGAACTACGACTACGTTGGCTAACCATTCGGGGTATTTTACCTCCCGAATAGACCATATTTTAAGAAGTTTGGCTACTCATCCTTTGTGAATGCATGCAACACTTCAGACTGGGGCCTTCTCTTTTGCTTTACCGTTTTGAACCTGGGGTCGAAGCTTAGCCGGTGCGTTGTTATTTCCGGTGGGATCCCTGTCATGTCTAAATGGGACCAAGCAAAGCAATTCATATTATCAATAAAAAATTGAATGAGTTTTTTCCTGAGTTCGGGGGTTAACCCCGTACCCAGGTATACCTTTCTCTCGGGCATGTATTCGATCAGTACCTGCTCCAGTTCCTTAACCGTTGACTTGGTTGCATCGAACTCTTCGGGAACAACGAAAGTTTGAGGAGTAAGGAAATCCTCTACTTCGTCTTCGGTTACCTGCTGTTTCGATTCAATCGAGGCTAAGGACAGTGATTACTATTTAGCCGTCTGCTTATCATTGGTGCCTGACTTTTCCGAGGTCGAAGGTGCTGGTGCCCCTCTTTGCTCGGAAACACGAAGAGTTTTCGTGCAAAGATAAAGTGAGCGGATACTAGCGATTTTTGCCCGTTTGAATACTCCGTGGGAAGCATTTTGAAATAATTTGACCGCACCCTGCTTCCGAGGTTGCCTACTTATCTTTGGCTATAAAGGAATCAGTTCAGTGTAGTTCGGGAAGTTTCGGTAGCTGGCACTACCAGGAAGCTGTGATTTTACTGTTACTGCTGCTGCTACTGCTTGCTGAACTCCTTATTATACCAAGACAAAATAAAAGAAGCTAGACTAAACTATGATCTATGAATTACAAGGATCCTATCTATATCTTCAAACTTGATCTTGCAATTTCTGTTGCTCTGTTGACTTGTACTCTCCAGGTGAAACTCTTTTGGGAATGGTATTCTGAGGTGCTTTCCCTTTGTTCTCCAGGCGGGTACCTGATTTCCAAAGCTTGAACTGCTCTCCCTAGAACCGTATTCCCTTGTTCTCCAAGTGGGCGCCTGATTGCCAAAACTTTAACTGCATTCCCTTATTTTTCAGGTGGGCGCCTGATTCCCAAAACATCAATTGTATTCCCTTGTTTTCCAGGTGGGCACCTGATTACCAACACTTGAAATGTATTCCCTTTTCTCCAGGTGGGTTCCTGATTACCAAAACTTGAAATGTATTCCCTTGTTCTCCAGGTGGGCGCCTGATTGCCAAAACTTGAATTGTATTCCCTTGTTCTCCAGGTGGGTGCCTGATTTCCAAAACTTGCACTGCTTTCCCTTTGTTCTCCAGGTGGGCGCCTGATTTCCAAAACTGGAAATGCTTTCCCTTGTTCTCCAGGTGGGCGCCTGATTGCCAAAAACTTGAAATGTATTCCCTTGTTCTTCAGGTGGGCGCATGATTTCCAATACTTGAATTGCTTTCCCTTTGTTCTCCAGGTGGGCGCCTGATTTCCAAAACTTGAGCTGTATTCCCTTGTTCTCCAGGTGGGCGCCTGATTGCTGAAAACTTGAACTGTATTCCCTTGTTTTCCAGGTGGGCGCCTGATTGCTAAAGTTTGAACCGTATTCCCTTGTTTTCCAGGTGGGCGCCTGATTGCCAAAACTTCAATTGTTCTCCCTTGAACTGTATTCCCTTGTTTTCCAGGTGGGCGCCTGATTGACGAGACTTGAACCGTATTCCCTTGTTCTCCAGGTGGGCGCCTGATTGCCAAAACTTTAACTGTATTCCGTTGTTCTCCAAGTGGGCGCCTGATTACCAAAACATGAGCTGTATTCCCTGGTTCTTCAGGTGGGCACCTGATTTCGACAAAACAGACAAACAAAAGAAATTTTTCTGTCCCAGTTTGATATTGGGAACATCTGTGAGTATTGACCAATGCTTATTAACGAAAAATCTCAAAGAATTTAAAAGCTAGATCCCATTATCCAGGAGGGTCCTGAAAACTCCCGGTTAAATATCATCTTAAGAATGACAGCTTTTAAGCTAAATTATATTCTTTAAAGGCATGACTTCCGCTAAATCTTGTTATTTATGAATGTCTTAAAACTAAATCCCATTATCCAGGAAGGTCCTGTGAACTTCAAACTAAACCCCATTATCTAGGTGGGTCCTGAGAATTTACGGTCGAACCTGTCCGGTACATGCTTTCCCTACGAAGGATTCCTTGGAATAAATGAAATTTCCTGCCCCTGTTTTAATCTAAGAAAAATCTTCTTAGTTTAATAATGTGGTGGTTAGCTTGCGACATTCTTGCTGGAGGTGGCCCTTCCGCTGCTGTGCTTTGCTTTGACTGGCTGCCTTGAACTGGCCAAGAATTGTTTGACTTTCTAACTGACTCTCAACCGCAGGACCCTGAATGACCCAAGTGCTCTACACCCAAACCGTTGTTTTTACATTTCTGACCCTTCTATCTGAACCTTTGTATCTCCCACCAGATTATCAAACCATTCAACCAATGGAACTTTCACTGACACCTTATTTGCCACTTTACATCATGCTATCTCTGGTATGTTCTGGTCGCACTTTGCTTCGTGCAATTGGGAAGTTGGTAGTAAGCTTTGAAATCCCTTCTTACTTGCTTAAACAAGACTTTCATTGGAAAAACCTTAGAGAAATAAACCCAAAAGAAATGAAATGCAATGACTTCGACAGTTAGGAATAAAGAAGAGAATCCAAAATTGGATGACTGTTTGCGGGAGAAAAAGGAAAAGAGACTTATCTGAGTGGAACAACTGGTACCAATGATCATGACATGCATTTCGGATTAATCAGCCCAATCTATTCAAACAATCACCTTTCAGTTGTCATACTTTGTGCCCCAAGATCTCCATAACCCAACTTCTTTGCCCAATCACTGACCTTGTTCGGCCTGCGGTGCCCTGAAGGGTTTTCACCAACAGACCTCTCTCATTTGCTCATCTCTCAACTCACCGTCGCCTTACGGTGCCCGTGAGGGTTTTCAACAATAAGACTCTCTCATTCTCTCACCTTTCATCGCCTTACGGTGCCCGTGAGGGTTTTCACCAATAAGACTCTCTCATTTTTCATTTTTCCTGCTTGGACCGGAGTGTTGCCCCTGATACGAATCACCTCACTTGCTTGACTTGGCATCTCTCGAAGACTGATCGGAAGGTCTTTCTTTGGACCGTAATGTGGAATTTTGGATAGGGTTAAAAAAAAGGGTGCAACAAAGGTTCAAAACAACTGAATGGGTTTAAAATTACATCTTTGGAATCAAATCTCTTATAACAACCACAACTTCTGCCCCAGTTTCTTTGCTTGGGGACTTTTGGATTTTTATTTTGATGGGACCGACCTGTGAGGCTGCCTACGTATCCTTAAAAGGAATCAGGTCGAACGTAGTTCATGTCATAGGAATTGCTTTGTGGTTTTTACTTCTCTCTTTTCTTTTCTTTCCCTTTCCCTTTTTCTTTTTCTTTCTTTTTTTTCTTTTTCTTCCTTTTCCTTCTTTTCTTTTTCTCTCTTTTTCTTTCTCTTCATTCTTTTCCATTCTTTCCTTTTCTTTTTTCTTCTCTTTTCTTCTTTACTTCTTTACTGAATTTCGCTACTGATTCCAAAAGAGGGGTATGAAAGGACATAAATAAGGCTCAAAGGGGTGACAAAGGATAAAGTATTTAGATAGCAGAACAAAATGCCTTCGTCATTCTAATCTTCAAAACATGCCAAGTATAAACACACAATTTAAACCTAAAGAAATCATACATAATATCTTTTGACTGCATCAGAATTGATAGCCATATCTACACATTTGCCTTCTATGTCTGTTAAATACAAAAGCACCATTGGACAACACTCTTGTTATGATGAACGACCCCTGCCAATTTGGGGCGAACTTGCCTTTTGCTTTAGCTTGATGTGGAAGGATGCGTTTCAATACTTGCTGACCCACTTCAAATTTCCGGGGACGCACCTTCTTGTTGTATGCTCTTGCCATTCTCTTTTGATACAACTGGACATGACACACTGCTGCCAATCTCTTTTCATCAATCAAACTCAATTGCTCCAGACGGGTTTTGACCCACTCATCATCATCAATTTCAGCTTCAGCAACAATCCGAAGGGACGAGATTTCAATTTCTGTAGGTATCACTGCTTCAGTGCCATATACCAACAAACAAGGAGTCGCACCTACTGAAGTGTAAACGGTAGTGTGATAACCCAACAACGCAAATGGCAACTTTTCATGCCATTTCCTGCAACCTTGCACCATTTTCTGAAGTATCTTTTTTATGCTCTTGTTGGCTGCCTCGACTGCTCCATTCGCCTTGGGGCGGTATGGGGTGGAATTGCGATGCGTAATCTTAAACTGTTGACATACCTCCTTCATCAGATGACTGTTGAGATTAGCACCATTATCTGTGATGATCACCTTTGGGATTCCGAACCGACAAATAATATTTGAATGGACAAAATCGACCACTGCTTTCTTGGTCACAGACTTAAAAGTTTTAGCTTCAACCCACTTAGTGAAATAATCAATGGCTACTAGAATGAACCTGTGCCTATTGGATGCGCTGGCTCAATTGGTCCGATGACATCCATACCACAAGCAACAAAAGGCCATGGTGCGGACATTGTGTGCAATTCAGATGGCGGAGAATGAATCAAATCTCCGTGTACTTGGCATTGATGACACTTGCGCACAAAACTGATACAATCTCTCTCCATGGTGAGCCAGTAATAACCTGCTCGAAGAGTTTTCTTTGCCAGAACATACCCACTCATATGCGGCCCGCAAACTCCGGAATGTACTTCGGTCATGATAATCGTGGCTTGCTTTGCGTCGATGCATCTCAACAGCCCAAGATTTGGAGTTCTTTTGTATAAGATCCCTCCGCTGAAGAAAAATCCACTAGCCAAACATCGAATTGTTCTCTTTTGATCACCTGTGGCTTGTTTCGGGTATACCCCCATTCTGATGTACTCCCTGATGTCGTGGAACCATGGCTCACCATCTAGTTCTTACTCAACCATATTATAATAGGCATGCTGATCACGAATTCGAATGTGCAGAGGGTCGACATAAGCTTCGTCCGGATGGTGCAACATTAACATCAAGGTAGCCAAAGCATCGGCAACCTCATTATGGATCCTTGGAATATGCCTGAACTCTACTGATCGAAACCGTTGACAAAGATCATGCAAACATTGTCAGTACGGTATGAGCCTTAAATCCCGTGTTTCCCATTCTCCTTGAATCTGGTGCACCAGATGGTCCGAGTCTCCCAAGACCAAGACTTCCTAGACACCCATGTCTACAGCTAACCTCAAACCTAAAATGCATGATTTGTACTCAGTCATGTTGTTGGTACAATAGAAACGAAGCTGAGCCGTAGCAGGGTAGTGATGCCCTATTTCAGAAATAAGCACGGCCCCTATTCCGACACCTTTCATGTTAGCGGCCCCATCAAAGAAAAGTTTCCAACCTCGTTTTTCAACCTGCTCCACCTCGTCAATATGCATCACCTCTTCATCGGGAAAATAAGTTCTCAATGGTTCATATTCTTCATCGACCGGGTTCTCGGCCAAATGATCGGCCAATGCTTAGGCTTTCATCGCGGTCTGAGTCACATAGATAATGTCAAACTCCGTGAGCAAGATTTGCCATTTTGCGAGCCTTCCTGTGGGCGTAGGCTTCTAAAAGATATACTTTAAAGGATCCAGGCGAGAGATAAGGTAAGTAGTGTAGGATGACAAATAATGCTTCAACTTCTGTGCTACCTAAGTTAGGGCGCAACATGTCCTTTCAAGATGAGTTTACTTAACCTCATGGTATGTGAACTTCTTGCTAAAATAATAGATGGCTTGCTCCTTCCTGCCGATGATGTCATGTTGACCCAATGCACAGCCAAAAGAATTGTCCAAGACTATCAAATAAAGAATTAAAGTCCTCCCGGGTTCCGGCGGGACCAACACAGGTGGGTTTGACAAATACTCTTTGATCTTATCAAATGCTTCCTGGCACTCATTAGTCCATTTGACCGCCGCATCTTTCTTTAACAACTTAAAGATGGGCTCACAAGTTGTCGTGAGTTGAGCAATAAACGTGCTGATGTAGTTTAATCGCCCGAGCAAACTCATCACCTCATTCTTGTTCCTTGGAGGTGGAAATTCTTGGATAGCTTTGATCTTTGACGGGTCCAACTCAGTGCCTCGACGACTGACTATAAATCCCAATAGTTTCCCAGATGGAACACCAAATACGCATTTTGTAGGTTTCAGCTTAAGATTGTACCTGCGGAGCCTCTGGAAAAACTTCCTCAAGTCTTTGACGTGGTCAGACTGCTTCCTGGACTTTATGATCACATCGTCCACGTAGACCTCAGTTTCCTTGTGTATCATGTCATGGAATATGGTCGTCATTGCCCTCATGTAAGTTGCCCCAGCGTTTTTCAAACCGAATGGCATTACCCGGTAGCAATAAGTTCCCTACGGTGTGATGAATGCTGTCTTTTCCGCATCTTCCTCATCCATTAAAATCTGATGATACCCCGCATAGCAATCCACAAAAGACCCAATCTCATGTTTGGCACAATTATCAATCAAAATGTGGATATTTGGCAATAGGAAATTGTCCTTTGGACTCGCTTTGTTGAGGTCACGGTAATCAACACACACTCTGGTCTTACCATCTTTCTTCGGCACAGGCACAACATTGGCTAACCACATGGGATACCGCGTGACTCGAATGACTTCTGCATCAAGCTGCTTTGTGACTTCTTCTTTAATCTTTACACTCATGTCAGTTTTAAACTTTATCAACTTCTACTTGATGGGAGGGAATGCTGGATCAATTGGCAATTTATGGACCACCAAACCGGTGCTCAAACCTGGCATGTCAACATATGACCATGCAAAAATATCCTTATATTCCAACAACGCTTTAATTATTTCTTCCCTGATTTGTGGCTCAAGATGGACACTTATCTTAGTTTCTCTGACATTATCTGGGTCCCCTAAATTGATTGCTTCCGTATCATTCAGGTTAGGCTTGGGTTTTTCTTCAAAATGATTTAGTTCCTTACTAATCTCTTCAAAGGCCTCATCCTCATCATATTCCGATTCATCATCACACTCTATTTCTTGAATTATTATTTCAGAATTAGATTGACTTTTAAGACCGGGCTGAAGATTCCTCATGCATGTCATGTCATTGAAACCAGCATAAAAAGAACTGTACAGAAAAGAAAAGAAAACGAAAAATAAAACTATGCGGAATGATGGAAAAGGGAAATTGCATTTCATCAAAAATAAAGGATAATAGGGTTTGTACATCAACAAGCGGAAAATAAAAGTCTGGGTCACAACCCTGGAATGACCCAGACAGAAAGGAAAACAAAACAAACTACCAAGACTCCTTCCGGGTAGGGAGAGGAGTAGCCTTCCAATTGTTAAGCTTTACATTCGGCGCGACGAACTGCACATCTGCTTTGCTAGACCCTTCTCCAACTTCCACCATATTCACATCATCAAACAACCTCTGGAACCTTTCAATTAACTCTTCATCCACGTTAACACAGGACTGGGAACTGTTGTTACTAGGCGTTTCCTGGCACCTGGCTTGACAAAAGACCTGGAGAGACGTGGGATAGGCTTTGGAAGTGCCCACGCCTTCTGTTTCAACCTCTTAGCCCTTTTCACATCTGGCGCTGTAGGTTTGAATCTAAGACCGAACGTACCCAAATTTTCAGGGATAGACACTGGCTGTATGATACCCTGTAAGGATGCACCCAAACCTTCACCTGGCACAAAGCCATTTTTCAGCATTTCTACGGCCACCATGACGGATGCAGAGGCTATATTTGGAGCTGGAAGAGATTTCCCTTCTGGAACCTTCTCGATCGGCACCGTTTCAGAAACTTGGTATACTCATGGCCCTTCATCGTCTTCGGCCTCAATAAAACGGGACAGAGGCATCAATGTGAGCACACAAATTCTCCTCACCATGTACGACAATTTCTTGTCTATCCCATTCAAACTTGAACATCTGGTGCAACGAGGATGGGACTCCTTTTGCGGTATGTATCCAAGGCCGACCCAATAGCAAATTGTAGGAGATGGCCACGTCCAATACTTGGAACTCCATGGTGAATTCCACCGGTCCTATTGTCAACTCAAGCACTATATCACCAACTGAATCTTTCCCTCCACCGTCAAATCCTCGGACGCATATGATGTTCTTGTGAATCCTCTCCTCATCAAATTTCAGCTTGTTCAGAGTAGAGAGGGGGCAGATGTTTGCACTGGAACCATTGTCAACTAACACCCTGGTGACCACAGACTCTTCACATTTTACCGTAAGATAGAGGGCTTTGTTGTGTTCGGTTCCTTCCATGGGCAACTCATCATCAGAAAAGGTGATCCTGTTCACCTCAAATATTTTGTTGGCGATCTTCTCCAAGTGGTTTACTGAAATTTTGTCAGGGACATGAGCTTCGTTCAGGATTTTCATCAAGGCCCGACGATGCTCATCTGAATGAATCAACAACGACAGCAATGAGATCTGAGCGGGAGTCTTTCTCAACTGCTCCACGATGGAGTAATCTTGTACTTTCATTTTCCTCGGAAACTTCTCCGCTTCTTCCTCAATGACTGCTCTCTTTACTAGAACTGGATTATCCTTGAGTGCTTTAGCTTTTCTCAACTCTTCTGGAGAAAAGCATCTCCCCGCACGAGTTAACCCTTGGGCCTCATTGACTTCTTCTTTCACTTCTTTCCCCTTGTAAGTCACTGTCACCCGTTCATAGCTCCAGGGGACAGCCTTGGTGTTGATTATCGGCAACTGTGTTACAGGCCTGATGATGATAGGGTCCGTGCAGGCACCCTCTAAAATTATGATAGGCTTGTTTGCTAATCCAGGCACAATCACTTTTGACTTTGCATCACTTGTGGATTTCTTCTCAACTACCACGGAAGGTTCACCTTTCGTCATGCTTAACTTGTTCACTGCTCCTTCACCCATTATTTTTGTTACAATTTTCCCTTTGTGACAATCATCATAATAGATTGCGATGGCTTCTTGGGCTTCCCCCCTTATGCACTATCTCGATCATGTTCGTTCCCTCATGGGCCGGTAATGGGTTCTGGTTAATATTGGATGCCTCTGGGGTTTGTACTTCAATCCGGTTTGTGTCAATAAGCTCGTGGACGGCATTTTTCAAGTGCCAGCACTTCTCCATATTATGCCCCGGAGTTCCAGAACAACATTCACAGTTCACAGAGTAATCAAGGTTCTTGGGAGGAGGGTTTGGCAATTTCGACTCAATTTGCCTCAGCATATCCAACTGCCTTAATCTATGGAACAAACTAGTATAAGACTTCCCCAATAGGGTGGAAGTTTTCTTCCGCTGCGACTTCTCATTTTTGAATGCTGGATTAGGTCGGAAACATGGACAAGCAGGGTTTCAGTAGGCTCGGGGAGGTGGGTATGCATTTTGTGGAGCTGGGTAGGTGTTTTGTGGGACTGGGGGACGCCATTGTGAGTAGGGAGGAGGTTGGGTATATGATTGGGCATGGTGGACAGAGATCTGAGGGTCTGGTGATGGGTAGTAATGCTGGGGTGGATTATAGGGGTTTTGGGTGTAGGCTCTGTGATGGGGTCGAGGCTGGGTATAATGGTGTGACGGGCCCCTTGGTCCAAACCACGATCCTGAATCAACTGTTGCCACATCTTCTTTCTTTTTCTTTCCAATCACTCCTCCGGTACCGTTTTGGATGGCTTGGGTAGTTGCTTTGATGGCCGAGTAGCTCCTGATTTTGCTTGACATAAGACCTTCTTCCACCATGCCACCCATCTTAACTACCTCGTTGAATAAGTTGCCTATGGCCGATATCATATGGCCGAAGTAAGTGGGCTCCAAAGCTTGTAGAAAATACTCCGCCATTTCGTTCTCCTCCATCGGAGGGTTGACTCTTGCCGCTTGTTCTCTCCAGCGGAAAGCATATTCTCTGAAGCTTTCTCCTGGCTTCTTTTCTATCTTAGTTAGAGAATATCGATCAGGAACAATCTCGATGTTGTACTGAAAATGACGGGCGAAAGCTTGGGCCAAATCGTCCCAAGTATACCATCTGTTATGATCTTGACGTGTATACCACTCTAACGCCGCGCCACTCAAACTTTGGCTGAAGTATGCCATTAGCAACTCATCTCTTCCACCCGCTCCTCTCATCTTACTGCAGAATCCCCTCAAGTGGGCCACCGGGTCCCCGTGCTCGTCATATAAGTCGAATTTAGGCATCTTGAATCCCACAGGCAAATGAACATCGGGGAATAGACACAAATCTTTGTAGGACACACTCACCTAGCCTCCCAATCCCTGCATGCTTCTGAACGATTGTTCCAGGCTTTTTACCTTCCTGAACATCTCCTCTTGCTCTGGGTTTTTAGGTGGTTTTTCAATCTCAATTGGGAGGTCGAAATGGGGAGTGTAAGAGTAATGATCTGGAGCCTTGAAAGTGGGCTCCGGGGGGATAGTATTGGTTATCCTGGGTCTGGAACAAAGGATCGCTGGAGGATAGATGAAGTGTAGCTAGCGGTGGTGCCACAAAAACATGGGTGGCTGGTGGAGGGGGATATGGGATTGGTTTAGCTGGTGGTGCTTGGGTGGTTTGGGAAGTGGTGCCTTGATAATGGTGGTAGTGGGCGAAACCTGGTGCATTTTATGGCGATGAATCAGCAGTGGGAGATTCTTGGGACTGAGCCAATTGTGGGATGAAAGCGGGGTTGGCAGGCTATGATGGTGGGGGATGCCCTTTCACCCAGGCTTGGTACATTTCGGCCATCTGATGTTTCAACTTATACAGTTCCTCTTTTAGATTAACCTCAAACTCTTCCCCCTCTCTGGATGGATCAATAACACTTGCATCCAATTCTTGGCCAGCCATGATCAACTTGTTCTTAGACCTGGTGTTGTACGGGTGGGTTGCCAGACTGCCGATCAAACTAACCACCTGATTGGATTGATGACAGCAAACAAACTCGTTAGCGATTAGAGCTTAACAGATAGGCAACAACACATTGAGAATGTAATTCACCTAAACAGTTAACCATTTCTAGTATGCATTTGAACGGCCGCTTGCGTCATCCCGGCTTTCACTAATTTTCATTTCGCAACTTCTCTTTTTTTTTTCATTTTCATTCCTTATTCTCTTATTCTCTCATTCCTTCTCTCTTGTTTTGCCATTATTTCTTTCCACCAGTTTTCTTGTTTTTCTCTTCCCCTTTCTCTTTTTCTTTTTTCATTTTATGGCTATGATCGAATCCTATGGGGATTGCCTACGTATCATGATGCCGCATGAATCAGCCCGAGCGTAGTTCTGGGAAATAAGTGCAAAATATGAGAAAGATACGTTTTTTGGGGTTTTCAATTTTTCATAAAAATAAAACAAAAGCAAACATCCTGGTTACAACGACTTTCACTACAGATTTTAATCATAAAAACTAACAGACTCGAAAAGGTGGACTAACAGACTCCAATTGAAAAATAAAAATACAAACTCCAAAATGGACTAACAGACTCCAAAGAAAACGAAAATACAGACTCGAATAAAAATCATGAATACATAAGTGCTTCAATTACTCCTGGGGCCCGCGGGACATCAGTCGGTCTCGCCGCGGGCCTACGCGCCATAACTTCTTGAAGGCGAAATAGGTCATCCATGATCTGTCGGACAAAAATCATAACGGAGGTGAAGAACAAAGACCTGGTCATGTTCTCACACTCATTGCATTTCATCACTATGTAGTCTGCAATGCTCCTAACCCTTTCTCTGATAATACCTTTCTCTTGAAGCAACCGACCAATCTGCTGAGATCTGGCCCCCAAAACTTGTTCAGCTGTATGATCTGCTCTTGAAGCCGCTGCAGGTCTTTTTCTAGCTGCGACATCAGGGCATAGTAATGTTCTCTTTCTGCTTTGAAATCTTTTGCCTGCTTGGTCATTTTGTTCTCAAGGACGGTGATCTTTTTCTTCAAGCCCACGACTTCATTGTCATATTTCTCTTTTAACTGTTGAACCAAACGTGCTCGTTCCTACGCCTTCTTAGCCAATTTTGTTCGAGCCCTTGCCAGTTCGCCCTCGGCCTTGTTCAGATCAAAACCATACGCACCCACCTTTTGCCTAAGGTTATTTATAATCTTTTCATTTTTTGCACTTCTGACGGGGTTCTTGGCTGCTGTTTTCATTTCCTGAATTTGGGCCCGGAGAGCGTCATTTTCTTTAGCCAGCCTTTTCTTCTCACCCTCATCGGCGGCGGCTTTCAAACCATTCTCGAAACGAAGATCCCTGACTTGTTTTTCCAATTTGCCTATTGTGGCCCTGTACTCATTCTCCTTGGCCAACCAAGCCCACTGTTCTTGCGACACTTCAACAAATTCCTGGATGTGAGGCTTTTTGGTTGGTCTTTCAGGTTTGGCCCTTGTAGTGTTCTTCTTTCTATACCAGGCAATATAGGCGGGTGAAACCTCTCCTCTAGATCGGTCACGCACTCGAGTGTTTGCTGTGAAATACTGGCACTCATTCCAAATATGACGAACTATTTCTTCATAAATTGGCCGTCGGAGCTGACTTCGACCACATAAACACTGAGATCTTCATCTGGATGCGTCACCTGGCATCTTCCCAACTATCTCATCACCCGGTACGAAGCGTAAGGCTGAATGCCTCGAAGACCCATTAAGAGAAAGTAAGGACCAGTAGCCGCCATATACACAACTTCTTCGACAGGAAGCCAACCTAGTATCAATTCTATTTGTCCTGCTGTTATGGATCGAAGGCGAGATACCCAATTTCCAAACCCTTCTGGCAATTTGAAACCTGAAACCCTTGTGTCGAACTCTTCAACGCAGCTCTTTCCCGTGGATCCATAATTCATGTATTGAGGGCGGTGATACAAATGCTCAATCATCCACATTTGTAATAGCAAATTGCAACCCTCGAAAAAGTCCGCCCTAGCTTTACAAGCTATGAGAGCTCGGTATATTTCAGACAGATCATAAGGGCGAAGGTGCTCTTGGCGTTGGTAATCAAGACATTGGCGACTCCAGCTACCCGCAGATCGATATTCCCATCCTTCTGGGGAAACACCACGAGACCTAAGAAAGCTACCATGAAATCAAAGCGCCTATGCTCATCCCATTTTGCTCGGTTCCCTTTGCTACAAACCCCACTTTCTGGGTTGTCGAATCCTCCTATATGCCCGTACCTCTGTAATATGAAGCATAGAGTGGAAAAACCGATTGCCAAATCTGCGTACTGGACCCCCCTGCTTATTTTTAGCAAATCCAGGAACTTGTGAGGGGTAACGGCTCTTGGAGCGACCATGTACTTATGCCTTAGACCTTCGGTACTTCCCATATAACCCGCTATCTCTTCTAAGGTGGGTGTGAGTTCAAAATTTGAGAAATGTAGGACGTTGTGAGCTGGATCCCAAATGTTACAAGTGCCCTTATTATGTCTCCTCTAGGCCTGATCTTCATCAATCCGGTGATCCCTCCAAAATAAAGGTTGACCACATCTCGTCCTTCTTGACCCAAATCTTCCCACCACATGAGTAGCTCCAACGGAATCTTGGACATGACCTTCATTGGTAAATTTTGACTCGTGCTCATTCTGCACATTTAGATTAAGGCGATTGGTTTAAAAACAAAGTGAACCTTATTTGAAAACTGACAAAAGGCTTAATTTTTGCAAAAAAATAAAAATAAATCAGGGCCACTTTTGCGAATACGGCCTTCCATCACTTCGTAATGGAAGTTCTTAGGGCTGTGTTTGCAGTTTCTGCTTTCTTGTTGGCTTGGCGGTGGCCAAAATTTAACAAAGAAACTGTCGGTGGCTATTTTTGCAAAGCAGCCCTTCGGCGTCCCGCTGGGACATCCGGCTATTTAGACAAAACGGAATCACCTACTTTATTTATGACAAAATGACGACACCTCATATATTTTTAAAATTTTAAGGAGCGGGGTTGGACCCGATGAGGGTTGCCTACGTATCCCACATCCGGTGAGAATCAAACCCGCGTAGTTCGGCTAGTTTTGACATGAAAAGGTAAAAACAAAACCATTTTGGACTAACCCTTCTTTTTTTCAAGAATTTTTTTTCTCTTCATTTTTCAAGGGATTTTTTTCTCTTTTTTTGTTTTTTTTTCAAAAATTCGGCAGAGCTTCGGGATATTATGGGCATCAATTTTGGAAAACGGATGAAATCCTCTATCATACCTCATCTTGGTTTTTCTTTTGGTTTTCCTCACTCAATCTAGAAGCCGGTCAACATGCAATCCGAAACAAATTAAATTCACATGTAGCACATACAAATGCATCAGGTTGGTATTTTATTTTCGGGTACGCCAGTCCTAGACGGACCCAACCTCTATGTTATGTCCCCAAGGTCAAATGCACATGATGGAAACAAGCGCTCCTACTAGGGATCTGGCATGAGGCTGAGTTTTTCTAGGTTTAAAACCTGGGTGTATTGTTCTAGACCTGGCTTACCCGAGCGGACAACTCGAGCCGAGGGGGCTGCGTACCGGTAACCAAAAGATCATCCGGCTTTGCAACTTGTCCAAACCTCATTCTAATTTGGGATATGACACTAACCGAAAGAAGTCACGCCAGCGTGCACTCCTCAGAAGGGAGAAGAGAGGGGTTTCATAGCAGTTTATATACAGTTCAGAAAATATCAAAGCGGTAAAAAGCGGCATTTAGCACATTAGGCTCAAACATGCAAAAAATCAGATAATAAATAAAGCCAACTATAATAGTTATTCTAAGCTCGAATTCTTGAACCCCGAACCAGAGATTTTGGGTTCTAGTCCCCACCAAAGTCGCCAGAGCTATCACACCTCCTTTTTACTACCCCCGGAAGGGAGTATAAGGGAGTTTATTCCAATTTAAGTGAGAATCGAAGCGAGATTATTTATTTTAAAATTCAGAGTCACCACTTGGGATAATTTATGGTGTCCCAAGTCACCGTTTTCAAATCTCGAATCGAGGAAATATTGACTCTGTTTTACAGTCCGCGAACACAGAAATCCGGGTAAGGAATTCTGTTAACCCGGGAGAAGGTGTTAGGCATTCCCGGGTTCCGTGGTTTTAGCACGGTCGCTCAACTGTTATTATTGGCCTATTTAGTTTATTTTAAAACATCTTTGAAACTTATGTGCATTTCTATTCCTTTTAAACCGCTTTTAATAAACCAATTATTATACTAATAATTATTGATTACACGTTTGCGAATCATGTCACAGGAACCGTACCCACGATCCACAACGTTCTTATGTTATCAAAAAGATTAATTGTGACCGGGTCACATAAATGTACCCCCGGATTTTAGAATTAAGTGTCATAACCACGTCACGGGAACCATACCCGTAGCTACGACAATTTATTTAATAAATACGCCTAAAGCAAACTATGAGATTTCAGGGCATTTTGTTTTTAGACTAATTTTGTATTTATGTGAGGGCCATACATTATGGATTTTATTTGTGTATGGCGCACCTCAATTTATTTTAGGAAAAGAATTGTATTTAGCTAAGGCAAACTTTAATACTCCTACTTATATCTAAAGAACTAAGTATCACAACTACGTTACGGGAACCGTACCCGTAGTTGTAATACGAGGGCCATGGGTTAATTTTGATGGCACAACTCAATCTTATTACAAGAATTACTTTAACCAATGATTTAAGGCCATATTTACAAAAAACTACTAAATAGAAAGGGGCATGCTGGGCTTTAGGCATTTGGGTCAAGCTTGTTATAGTCCTAGTCTGCAGCAACCAATAAGTGAGGATCTGGGCTTGAAAACAAGCCCAAAAGAGCTCTAAGGCCACAAATGCCCCGTTTCCAAGTGGCCTCAAAGTCTAGGCCCACAATAAAACCCAAATCTCATGAAAAGCAAAGGCCAAGGAGTGTGGGACTCAGGATCCACACAGAACATAAGCAACATTTGAAACTTGAGAGGACCAACTGAGCCCAATAGGCTATCATCAGTACACAACAACATGATGTAAGAAAACAGAACTTTAAATGTTACCAAACCATATTACACGCCTAAGAGGAGCATTGTTTTGAATTTAATTGAACTAGTGACATGAGCACAAGGCTGTACAACATTCAAAATTTAATTCAGTCCCAAGTGGACTTATAAACAATTATGAAATTTAAACCTCAATCAAACAATAGCAAAACCCTACGAGATTGTCATGTAACCACCTTGAATCTAAAAATCAAACAAACTTTAAGCAGAATTAAAAGCAAACCAAGAGCAATTCAACATATGGCCTAAACCCTCACTACAATAGTCTGGAGCATTTCCTTATCCATGGCAGTTTTAAATCAACTCACCACCTAATGGGAGTCACTGAAAACTTAACCTCAACTTAGTAATATGATAATACATCAGTAACATAAGAAGGCTGGCAGAACGCATATAAAATTAAACTATTACAGGATATGAATGAAATTGAAGAATAAGGAAGTAAAATTCAACAAAAGAGCTTGTGTTCATCATATATCCACATTCGAATTGCACGTTTACACCTCATATGCTATCCATAGCCCAAGAAATACTTGAAGTTCAAAAGAAAACAATGAGAGTGAGGAATTAGCAACAACAGGAGATCAGCAACATCAACACCAAACTTTCTGCCCACTTTAGATCATTTCAAACCCAGATGAACAAAATTCTTTGAAGTTTTCAAAAAAAAAAAAACTCTGACTAACAATTGAAATCAAAGAGAAAAACCAAGCATGTTTCAACCGCAAGATGCAGGGAAGTTTTTAAGTATTTTCAGAGTATGAATGGCTCAGCTGTTTGTATTTTTTCAGTATTCTCCCCTCTGCCTCACAAATGCAGGAAATGAGCCCTTTATAGAAAGCCTTTAGGGCAGCAGGATTGATTTCAGCATTTTATCAATTACCCCTTCCCCAGTTTTCATTTATTCATTTCAAACACCAAGTTTTAAACCTGTTTGCTAAACCAACCCAATCCCCACCTTCCTGGAAATTTTCGAGGCGGTTGGGAAAGATTCCCCCTATCCAATTCCCTAAACTAACCTTAAAACACCTATTATTTACCTTTAGTGAACCAGACATGGGTCCAATTAACCCCAAATCCCAGACCTAAACCATGGGCTGACAACCAGAATTTATCCTTCCCCTCTTTTGGCTTCTGACCTAAGAATCCCAAATTTTAATTCAAAACCAAAAAACACGAGAATACAGGCCAAACGGAGTTATAAAACTCCTGAAATCATAATTCCAAAAAAAAAAACAAAAATAAAAGGAGAATTGAGCAAAATCCAACACGAAATTAAATGATCTAACAACAATGTTAACCGTATTATTAAGTTAAATATTATAACTAACATGACTTAAATCTAACATGCAAACAGAAATTGATTTGAACTAATAAAGAAGAAGAAAGAAACAAGGAGAAACAAAAACAAATAACTAATTAACAAGGAGGAGGAGAAGAAGAGGCTGACTGACGAGATATCGGAAAAGAAAACACGGACATACAATCAGAAAAGGAGAAACATATATTGTTTTACTCGAAACAACATGAGTGAGCATTGCTTGACAAATTTGCCGGTCTTTGGTCTTGCATGGGGCTGGTGGACTTCGAAACAGATCGAAATCCATGCTAATCGCTCGTCCTCAAGGAGAACGGTTGATTGGCATGAGTTTCGACCCATTATCGGCCTAGAAAACTGTTTGAACTCTGACAAGGGGAGCAAGACTAGTGTTCCAACTTTGGCGTCAGATTTGGGATTTGGAGGCAAGGGCGGGGATTTTGGGGATATTCGTGTTAGATTCGTGTTCTCTGGGGTGTGGGGATTGTAGAGGAAGAATTTGAGATTGATTGGGGAAGTTAGGGTTTTGACTGGATCATCGATCTAAGATTCGAAGAAACCGACAGTGATTCGAGGGAAAGGGAGTGGAGATTTGGAATGGGAAGGTGAAGGGGAGTTCATGGTGTTATTTTGGGGACGATTGGACCACCGGAACCGCCGTGAGGCGATTTCCGGCGGTGGTTGGCAGTGGAAGCGGCATGGAGTATTAGGGCGGCGGCTAGGGTTCAGACAAACTGGTGAGGAGATGAAGTGAACTGGGTCTTAGGTTGTTTGGGTGATACTCAGACATATATGTATCTAAGGGGTATCTAGTTCTGGTTCGTTGGATCAATGTGATCCAACAGTTGAGATGGGAGTGGGATAGAACGGCGTCGTTTTGGTTAGGGCGGGTCTGGACCGGGTTTGGGGTTTGAGCCTGGGCGGATGGGGTCAAAATTATTTGGACTTTCTACTGACTTGGCCCAAATTCGGGTTTTAAATCAAATTCACAATTTCCTTTCTCTTTTTTTTTCCTTTTATAATTAATTAACAACCCAAATTAACTCTTAAATTAAAATTATTTATCAAATTAAACTAATTATCCATCATAGTATTTACAAAAATTAATTAACTCCTGAATTAAAAGAAGAACTACAAGTTTAAAATTAAAAGGTTAAAAATGCAAAGTGAGCCATTTAGTGATTTTTCATTTTTATAAGAACAACTATTTACTAATTAACCTAAAAAAATATAAAAATAAATCCCAAATGCGATGCAGGCTATTTTTGTATTTTTCATGATTTAGATAAAACAAACATGTATAGAAAAATGCAAACAATTAACAAAAATCCTACAAAACATCTACGTAATTGCAAATAAGAGAAAAAATTTATTTTCTTGAATTAATGGGAGTAATTCATATAGGGCAAAAATCACGTGCTCACAGCTGGTACCGGTATCAACTCTTCGACTGCAAATATCTCCTTTGCTGCGTGTTGTTCTCCGTAAATCATTTTCACTCAATCGAATGTTGGGAATTTCATCATCTGATAAAGGGTCGAAGGTACTGCCCTCATGTTGTGGATCCACGACCTCCCGAGAAGTGCATTATACCTCATGTCGCCTTCGCT
Organism: Nicotiana attenuata; assembly: GCF_001879085.1. NCBI lineage: Eukaryota > Viridiplantae > Streptophyta > Magnoliopsida > Solanales > Solanaceae > Nicotiana > Nicotiana attenuata. The sequence goes on from NC_031998.1 coordinate 18,070,801, forward strand.
GACATGGAAAATTGTATCTTGGATGGTTCCGGCCACGTTTACCGGTAGGATTATCTCCCCCTTTGTTGTTTCGCTTGCCATGTTGAAGCCATTTAGGACTCGGGATGCAGGTACGATTTGGTCCTGAAGGCCGAGATACTCTATGACCCTCGATCTGATCCACTAGAACACGTTTAACTTGAATTTTATTTAACAAAATAGAAATCACCAGGGCGTCATTGTGCGGCTCATATATGCCCTCTGCTTCCTCGTCATCAAATTATAGGACGCCCTCGAGCACATAGCTCCGAGTTCGTTTTTCCCTGGTGATCAACACCTTGGTGCGTTTGAATACAGGCCCTTGTGGAACATCAAAACCGCCCACGATCATACGAATTACGTGTTGCGGTTCCTCCTATTCATTTTTTCTGTTTGAATGTCTATTCCTTAAGTGGTTTTTAGCTCGATCGGTGAGAAATTCTCGAAGATGACCCTCGTTAAAAAATCGAGCTACCTCCTCCCTCAGCTGCCTGCAATCTTTGGTTCTATGGCCATGTGTGCCATGATATTTACACATCAGGTTTGGATTCTTTTGGGAAGGGTCAGTTTGTATACGCCTGGGCCACCTGGTGTCTTTGATTCTTCCAGTTGCTAACACAATCCCCGATCCATCTACACTGAAGTTATATTCCGACAGTCAAGGTTCTTCTACGGGGTCGGTATGTTTACGAAAACCATTCTTACTCATGAGTCCCCGAGAATATTGACCTTAATCATTTCTTCAATCGTTCCGAGGGATGTTGCACCCCGACCTATTATTTCTCCGATCGACATATGGTTGATACCGTTCCTTGTTTGATCTTGATCCATGTCTATGTCCCTCGGGGGCTTAGCTGCCGATCTATTAGGATAAAGTGAACCCGAGGGGGCTCCCAACTGGTCGTCCCCGATCCTGATCTTCGATTGGTAACGATTATGTACATTCAACCACGTCACAGCTGGGTACTCGATCTTTGATGACCCAAAAGGTCATCTTTTGTTTTAGATTCTGATTCCGTGTTTCGAGGCCTTGAAAGCCTCATTTTATCTTTCCTCGATTTGCGTGCACAGTTCGGGCATGTATCCGAAAAGCCCTTATGTGAAAAATTTATGAAATGATGATTTTTGTCTTAAAAAGATGATTTTTGTTGAGTTTGGTCAACGTTTTGGATAAACGGACCTGGACCCGTGTTCCGACAGTCCTGGAGGATCCATAGTAAAATATGGGACCTAGGCATATGCCTGGAATCAAATTCCGAGGTCCCTAGCCTGAGAAATGAATTTTTGAAGAAAATTGATAAGATTGAAAATGTAACAATTTAAATGATTTGATCTTGTTGGTATCGAGCCCGTATTTTGGTTCCGGAGCCTGGTACAGGCCCTTTACGATGTTTAAACCTTATCTGTGAATTTTGCTGAAAAATGGAAGTGATTTGACGTGATTCAGACCTTTTGTTGAGAAAATAAAAAGTTTGAAACTATCTTGAAAATTTCATGTGTTTTGGTGTTGAATTCATAGTTCTAGGTGTTATTTTGGCGATCTGATCGCATGAGCAAGTTCGTGTGATGTTTTAAGACTTGTGTGCATGTTTGGTTTGGAGCCCTGAGGGCTCGGGTGAGTTTTGGATAGGCTACGGAGTGATTTTGGAACTTAGAAAACAACTGGTATGCTTCAACTGTGTTGCAGGCCTCTGATCTCGCAATTGCAAGATCAGGCTTCGCAAATGCGAGCAAAACAGGCATAGCAATTGCAAGGTCTTTATTGCAATTGCGTAGAAGACTTGGTTCAGCAGAGTTCGCAAATGCGAACATACCTTTGCAATTGCGAAGGGTGTTTGGGAAGGGGGTATGATCGCAAATGCGATCTTCTACTCGCATTTGCAAGGAACAGTTTTCGCAAATGCGACACTTTCTTCGCATTTGCAAATACAGTAGAACTGTGAAGTTCTTCGCATTTGCGATGGCTCCTTCGCATTTGCAAAGCTCAGGTCGCAAATGCGACATCTGTAGCCGTTCAAAACATAACTTAGACGGGATTTTTCATTCATTATTCCATTTTTCAAAACCTAAACTTCAAGAGGTAATTTTCCAAAGACTAGTTCTTCCCCAATTCATAGGTAAATGATTCACAACTCATTTCTTTCAATCTATTTCACCTTTTTACAAGATTTCTTTTGAGAATGTAGGGTTGAATTGGGTGTTTTGGGGTGGAACTTAGGAATTTCAAAATTTGGGGACTTGGACCTCAATTTGAGGTCGGATTCCAAAACCAATTGTATATTCAGGCTCGGGGGTGAATGGGTAATCAGGTTTTGGTCCGAATTTTGAGTTTTGACCAAGCGAGCCCGGGGTCGATTTTTGACTTTTTGGGGAAAATGTTGGGGAATCTATATTTATGTATTGAAATTGGTTTCTTTAGTGTTAATCGATATTATAAGTTAATTATGATTAGATACGAGTGGATTAGTGGTGGAATCGAGAGGTAAAGCGATAATTGGGCTTTGAAATACCTGTTGGCTTGAGGTAAGTGTTTGGTCTAACCTTGACATGAGGGATTAGGGATCCTCGACTTGCTTGCTATGTGAAATACCATGTGTGTGGCATATAGGTGTGGTGAAGAGCACCTATGCGTCGCCAAATTACCTGTTTAGCCTGTTCCCTTCCCTGTTTCCTAATTTATATTGCTTTCCTGTCTTAATTGCTACTTGCTTATTGATGCTTCTATGTCTAATTACTTCTTGTTAAATGTTGTTTCTCTATTGACGTTATTAATTTTTCTGTAGTTTCATGATATCACACTATTGGTTTACGTTGGTTTATTGGTGTTTCATGGTGCACTTTGGTTGGTCTCGCTGTGTAGTATTAACTGATGAAGTTTCATAATTGTAGTGATCTTTCATTGTTTTGGTTTGAGGTATAAGTGTTGTGGAGGATTTGAGTTAACTTGTGAAATACTTGTTCTTATCTTATGATTGTTGCTGATATAGTGGGATCGGGTTGCACGCTGCAATGTGAGGAATAAGGGTGAAATGTGATTGTCCGGTGGGATCGGGTTGCACACGGCAACAAGGAGTAATAAGGGTGGACAGGTGGGATCGGGTTGCACGCTGCAACAGGAGGAATAAGGGTGATAAATTGAGGAGTAATAAGGATGGACTGGTGGGATCGGGTTGCACGCAACAACAAGGAGTAATAAGGGTGAATGCTTATACTGTTATTGATTATATGGTGGGATCGGGATGCGCGCCGCATCATTTGTTTTTTATGTATTCTTCTTCTGCTGAGGTTCATTATTGTGGTGTTGAAACTCTCTTAAGTATTGGTTATAGCTGAGTATTGGTAGAAAGACTGGGTTCCTTATTTATTTAATGCAAGTTACTGTTATATTTCATTCTGTATTTCCTTTCTGTCTTAGTATAAACTATTGCAGGATATATATATTGTTATGCCCCGCCGTAGCCTCGTCACTACTTCGTCGAGGTTAGGCTCGGCCCTTACCCGTACATGGGGTCGGTTGTACTGATACTGCTTCTATGCAAATTTTGGAGCGGGTAGTGGCTGATCGAGAGGTCGTCCTGCAGGCGCAGCCCTGGCGTCCCCTCCAATGTTTACTTCATTTCAATTTTACTTTCTTCGAGACAGATGTATTTTTCTTTCAAATCCATGTTTGTAGTTATTCATAGAACGTTCGTGAGTTGTGACACCAGTTTCTGGGTGGTAACTATTTCAGATTGGTTAATAGTATAAGGCTAGATAGTTAAATATTTACTTTCGCTTTTATTTCTGTTGGATCAACTTTTGTTAATCTTAATTATAAAATATATAAAGGAAAAAGGTGATTATATCTCTAACGTTGGCTTGCGTAGCGAGTGCGATGTTAGGCGCCATCACGGTCTCGACGGTGTGAAACTCGTGTCGTGACACGATCAGATTCTGCTTTAATTGTCGTGACGCGATCGAACTCCGCTCGTTCAGACCCTGATAAAAGCCTGTACCGCCCAGTCATCCAAGACCGGTGGTAATTCCATTCACTCCATCTGAATCCGAGACACGAAATCGTTCCTCTATCTTATCTTACAAACGTCCGATTTCCTCGTCGCCACTTTTATGGCTCCGGCATGTGCTTTCACGAAGGTGTCCGCTAACATAGCAAACGAATCGATAGAGTTCGGGGGCAAGTTGTGGTACCAAATCATGGCTCCTTTCGACAAAGTTTTCCCAAATTTTTTCAACAATACTGATTCGATCTCATCGTCATTTAGGTCATTTCCTTTAGTCCCACAAGTGTATGAGGTAATATGCTCATTAGGGTCGGTTGTCCCATTGTATTTGGGTATATCGGGCATGCGAAAGTTTTTAGGAATAGGCATCAGAGCCGCACTCTGAGGGAATGGTTTTTGTATGAATTTTTTGGCATCTAAACCTTTCAAGACCGGGGGTGCCCCCGGTATTTGATCAACACGGGAGTTATAAGTCTCAAATTTCTTGTCATTATTCTCAATATTCTTCTCCTCAGACTCGATCCTCTTGGTGAGTTCTTCGAGCATCCTCATAATTGTGGGGTCAGTCCCCGAGCCATTACCGCTTTATCTTTCCGGTATCGGCTCAGTACGTCGAGTGTTCTCTGATTCGACTATAGCAACCCGTTGAGCTTGTAGCATCTCAAATATAACATGGAGGCTGACTCCCCCATCTCCTAGACCTTGTGTTCCTTGGCCACCAGACCGGGCTTCCCTGCGTACACTTCCTCCGGGGTCCGCGCCTAAATCTGCATCCAAAGCAATATGAGAACTAGCATCGACTGGTTCCCCATTGGGCACTTCCACAGGGTTAATTATGGTACACCGACCCCTACATTGTTGTTTTCCCCATGAAATCCGAGACCCTCATCGCCCTGTATGGGTGCATTTTGCGAGTTTGGCATGTTTTATCCTAAAAACCAAGAATTCTTGACAAGAACAAGTGTGAAAATAACGCGTGTTATCAGAATCAGTACTGAAATAATCACTATTATCTTTAGCCCCACGCTGGGCGCCAAAATATTTACCTAAAAAATACGAGTAACAATTAAACTTGATTTATGATTTTAAAGATACGTGATTTAGTTCAATACTAATTAATAACCAAGAAATCTGAAATATAAATGAAAGAAATAAGTAAGATCAAACTAGCAAGTATGTCGTTCTCGACCTCGAGCTAAGGTGGCCTCGAGGTGAAGCAAGAACAATTAAGTAAGAACATAAAAGTTAGAGAGCAATTCTGATGAACAATGAGCGAGAAAGTAAGAGGGTATATTCTTTGCCAATGATTGATGATCTTTACAAATGATTGGGGTCCCCTTTATATAATAGGGGAACCCTAAATAAGGTACATTTCTATTTACAGTAAGAATCTTATTGGGACAACTGTCTAACCGCCTAGTACGGGTTCATAAAAATTTATTCCGGGGTTTACGCCGCGATCTTGGAGACGTGGCAGGAATCTAGCTCATTCTGTTATAAATCTATAACGGCATTATCTCAAGGCTGGTCATATTAGGCTCCGACGTTCCTCGAACACTTAGTTCTTCGAGCTTAGTACTCTGTTGTCGAGCTCGAGCCTGGTCCATCGAGGTCGAACCCAATCCATCCTAAACTCGGGCTTAAGGTGACACCTTGAGCCCGGAAAATCAGGCATACCTGATTTCGACCGTATACATTTACAAAAAAAAGAGTAGCACACAAAAATATTAATCAAGCAATATGCTAATAATTTCTTCTAACAATGTAATTATACCAATTATTGGATAATATGATAAGGAAAAATACTATATAAAAAGTTATTCGACTATATAAGTCCCTTTAATTTAATGAAGATTTTATTCATCAAAATTCATACAATATCTATTCTATCTATATGGAATAGGAGAAGCAAATCAATGTAATGATGGCAAGTTAAACAAAAACAATTTAACAAGTGTTAGATGTTATGACAAAGCTTCAACAAGTTTGGAGATTCAAAAAATTATTTAAAAAGAAAAATAAAAATAAAAATGATAAAAAAAAACACAAAGAAATTAATTACCTAAAATTAACCACTCAAACAGGGGTGAGGTTGGTTTAGGTTAGTTAATATCTTTGTTTATTTTTTTAAAAATCATTTTTGTTTTTCTTTTTTAAAATAAAAAGTGTATTTATTTATTAAATTAAGAGAATATTATTGAAAACAATAGAAATAAAATACATATTTCAAGAGTATTAACATATGTATCTTCTATTGTATTACAAAAGGAAAGTATCAGACAAAAATACTAAACAAAGTAATATGGTAATAAAATTTTTATTAACAATAAAATTATACTAAATATTATAATAAAGAAAACTACATAACAAAAAAGTTATTTGATGACTATATAAGTCCCTTTACTTTAAAAGAGATTTTATTCATCAAAATTTAGACGATATTATTAAGAACAGTAGAATAAAATTTAAAATAAGAAATTATTTCAAGTGTAATAAAATATACATGTTCTATTTTATTATAAAAGAAAGTAGCAATCTAAAATATTAAACAAAGTCATATACTATTTTTTTTATTAATAATGGAATAATAAGAAATATTGGGCAATATAATAAATTTGTAATATACAGAACAAAAAAGTTATGCGATGCCTATATAAGTCCCTTTAATGTAATAGAGATTTTATTCATTACAAGTCAGGTAATATTATTGAGAACAATAAAATAAACTTTATAAGAAAAAAATATTTCAAGAGCAATAAAATATATACCTTCTATTATATCATGAAAAGAAAGTAGTAGACAAAAGTATTAGATAGAGTAATAGTACTAAATATTAGATAATACAATAAAGAAAAACACATAACTAAAAGTTATTTGATGACTATATAAGTCCCTTTAGTTTAATAGAGATTTTATTCATTAAAATTTGACAATGAATAATAGAATAATTTAAAATAAAAAAAATATTTTAAGAATAATAAAATATATATCTTCTATTACATTAAAAGAAGAAAGCGAGGCAATAAAAATTTCTACTAACAATGTAATAACATTAAACACTAGATACTATAATAATGTAGATACAGAACAAAAACTTATTCAATGACTATAGTTCCTTTAATTTCATAGAGATTTATTAAAGCAATACGTAATAAAATATGAGACGTAGGCGCATGCCCGAAATTGAATTCCGAGGTCCCTAGCCCGAGAAATAAATTTTTGATGAAAATTTTAAGACTGAAATTATAATGGTTTTTAGAATTTGGTAAATGTGTGATCTCGTTGGTAACGGGCCCGTATTTTAGTTTCGGAGCCCGGTACAGGTCCGTTATGATACTTATACTTTATTTGTGAAGTTTGGTGAGAAACGGGACTGATTTGACGTGATTCGGACCTCGGGTTGAATAAAAAATAAAGTTTTGAAACTTTCATGAAAATTTCATGCAATTTGGTGCTAAATTCATAGTTCTAGGTGTTATTTTGGCGATTTGATAGCATGAGCAAGTTCGTTTTTAAGACTTGTGTGCATGTTTGGTTTGGAGCCTCGAGGGCTCGGGTGAGTTTTGGATAGGCCACGAAGTGATTTGGACTTAAGAAAAATTGCTGGTATGCTTCAGGTCTACTGACATCGTATTTGCGAAGTCTGGATCAGAAGGGTTGGGAGGAGACCTTCGCAATTGCGAAGCTCAGGATTGCAATTGCGATAAGAACAGGTCGCATTTGCGAACAATTGTTCACATTCGCGATAGTAGCAGGTCCTAGACATTCTTTGCATTTGCGAAGGGATGTTCGCATTTTCGGGGTTCGCATTTGCGAACCCCTGATCGCAAATGCGATATCTACAACTATTCACAAACGATTTTGGACGGGATTTTTCATTCATTCTCCCATTTTTCAAAACCTAAACCTCAAGGGGCAATTTTCCAAATGCTATTTCTTCCCCAAATCATAGGTAAATGATTCTTAGCTCATTTCTTTCAATCTATCATATCTTTTTACAAGATCATCCTAGAATCTAGGGTTTTTCATGGTGGAATTGGGGATTTTTTGGGTAGAACTTAGGGATTTCAAAATTTGGGGATTTAGACCTCAAATTGAGGTCTTGAGGTCGTATTCCAAAACCAATTGTATATCCAGGCTCGGGGGTGAATGGGTAATCGGGGTTAGGTCGGAATTTCGGGTTTTGACCAAGCGGGCCCAGAGTCGGTTTTAGATTTTTTGGGGAAAATGTTGGGAAACATATAATTATGCATTGGAATTGATTTCTTTAGCGATAATTGATGTTAATAAGTTAATTATGAATAGATACGAGTGGATTGGAGGTGGAATCTAGAGAAAAAGCGGTAATTGAGCTTTGAGTTGGCCATTGGATTAAGGTAAGTGTTGTGTTTAACTTTGACTTCAGGGATTAGGGATCCCCGACTTAATTGCTATGTGAAAATCCATGTGTGTGGCGTATAGGCGAGGTGACGAGTACCTATGCGCCGCCAAATTATCTGTTTAGCATGTTCTCTTCCCCGTTCCTAATATATTATTTTCCTATCTTAACTGCTACATGCTTATTGTTGCTTCCATGTCTAATTGCTTCTTGTTAGATGTTGTTTTCTTTATTGAAGGTAGTAACTATTCCGTAGTTTCATTGTGTTACATTATTGGTTTAAGTTGGTTTATCGGTGTATCATGGTAAATTTTGGTTGGTCCCGCTGTGTAGTAGTAATTGAGTGAAGTTTCATAAATGTATTGCCTTCTGTTTGTTTTGGTTTGAGGCATAACTATTGTGGAGGGTCTTCGGCTAAATTGCACTTGTTCTTATTGTGTGATATGTACTGATATGGTGGGATCGGGTTGCACGCCGCAACAGGAGGAATAAGGGTGATATATTGATGAGGAATAAGGGTGAAATGTGATTGTCTTGTGGGATCGGGTTGCGCGCCGCAACAGGAGTAATAAGGGTGGACTAGTGGGATCGGGTTGCATGCCACAACAGGAGGAATAAGGGTGATATATTAAGGAGTAATAAGGGTAGACTGGTGGGATCGGGTTGCACGCCGCAACAGGAGTAATAAGGGTGAATGTTTATATTGTTACTGATTATATGGTGGGATCGGGATGCGCGCCGCATCATTTTGTTGTTTATGCATTCTTCTTCTGCTGTGAATTATTTTTGTAGTATAGTAACTCTCTTTAGGATTGGTTATAGCTGAGTACTGACAAGATAATTGGGTTCCGTATTAATTTTTGCTGCAAGTTAATATTCCATTTCGCTTTGTATTTCCTTTTTGCTTTATTATATTCTGTATGTATGTTATAATGTAAATGTCCCGTCGTAGCCTCGTCACTACCTCATCGAGGTTAGGCTCGGCATTTACCAGTACATGGGGTCGGTTGTACTAATACTGCACTCTGCACTTTCTGTCTAGATTTTGGAGCTGGTAGTGGCTGATCGAGAGGTTGGTTGCAAATACATCATCTAGGAGACCCAAGGTAGTCCTGCTGGCGTCTGCAGGCCTTGGCGTCCCCCTCCTATATTTCTATTTTCTTATTTTCTTTTCGTTCGAGACAGATATAATTCCTTCAGACCAGTATTTGTAGTAAGTCGTAGTATGTTCATGGATTGTTATACCAGTTTCTGGGTGGTAACAGTTTCAGTATTGTTAATAGTATATAGATAATTGGTTAATTACGTACTTCCACCTTTATTTCAGTTTAATTTAGTTTTTGTTAAATTTTAACTTATAAAACGTGAAGGAAAACGGTGAATAGAACTCTAACGTTGGCTTGCCTAGCGAGTGCGATGTTAGGTGCCATCACGGTGCCGACGGTGCGAAATTAGGGTCGTGGCAATTTGGTATCAGAGCATTAGGTTGCCTAGGTCTCACAATACACGAACAAGCTTAGTAGAGTCTGAGGGATCGGTACGGAGACGTCTGTGCTTATCCCCCAAAGGCTACAGAGTTAGGAACAATTTAACTTCTATTCTTCTATGCCGTGCAATTTGATCTTTCAATGATAATTGAACTCTCTACTCTTGTTCCTTCGCAGATGGCGTGAACACGTACCGCTTCATGAGCTGATCAGCAGCCCGAGCCCTCAGTGGCAGCTCCTATGAGGGGTGGAGGACGAGGCCGTGCTAGGGGTGGAGGACGAGGCTGTGCTAGAGGCCGAGGCAGGGGTAGGGCTCAGCCCAGAGCTCGAGCAACAGCATCAACGGCGGAGCCTCGAGTAGAGTTTGATGAGGAGGCTCCGGCCCAGACCGTTCCAGCAGGTCCAGCTCAGGTTCCAGAGGGGTTCATCGCTACCCCGGTACTTTAGGATGCTTTGGTCCGTCTAGTGGGCCTTATGGAGAGTGTTACTCAGGCCGGCATATTTCTTGTAGCACCAGCCGTCTCTCGGGCGGGGGGAAGAGCACAGACTCCCGTTACTCACACTCCGAAGCAGATGGCTCCCTAGTTTCAGACTCCAACAGCTCAGCCAGTTGGGGTAGTTCCGCCGGGTGTTGTAGCACGGACCGGCGATGGGTCAGCTATGCCTTCTGAGGCCTTGTGGAGATTGGATAGGTTTATTATGCTTTTCACCACTACCTATGGCGGTACATTCTCATAGGATCCCCAGGATTATTTGGACAGTTGTCACGAGGTATTACGGAACATGGGGATAGTGGAGACCAATAGGGTCGAATTTGCTATCTTTCGTCTGTGAGGTTTCGCCAAGAAATGGTGGAGGGTTTATTGTTTGGCCAGACCAGCTGAGTCGCCAGCTCTTACTTGGGACCAATTCTCTCAGCTATTTTTGGAGAAATATCTTCCTATCACTCAGAAAGAGGACTATTGAAGGCAGTTTGAGTACCTTCAGCAGGGTTCTATGACCGTCACTCAGTACAAGACTAGATTTGTGGATCTGGCCCGTCATGCTCTTCTTATACTTCCCACAGAGAGAGAGAGGGTGAGGAGATTTATTGAAGGACTTGCTCAGCCTATCAGATTGTAGATGGATAAAGAGACAGGGAGTGAGATTTCTTTCCAGGATGCAGCCAATGTGGCTAGATGAGTTGAGATGGTTTTAGCTCATGGGAGTGGTCAAGGGTCTGAAAAGAGGCCTTGTCACTGCGGTGGATTTAGTGGCGCATCATCTGGAGGCCGGGGTACTTTTGGTAGAGACCATCCTCCCAGGCCATTTCATTTAGCACTTCAGATATCTCATGGAGCTTCAGGAGTTCGTGGTCCTTATGTACCTCCTTCAGGGCAGCCAGCTTATGGTGCACCACCAGCTCCTATCAGAGCACCTCCTCTTCAGAGTTATTATTGCAGTCAACCGGCCCGTCAGGGCAAATCTCAGTTTCCTCAACCGCAGTATCAGGAAGGATGTTTCGAGTGTGGTGAGTATGGGCATATCCGTAGGACCTTTCCGAGATTAGTGGGTGTTCAGTCACAGCAGCAGGTTTCTCGTGCCATGATCCCAGTATCGCCCCCTCAGCCAGCTAGAGGTAGGGGTTAGGGAGCCAGAGGTAGGTGCCAGCCCGCTAGAGGTGGAGGTCAGACTGTTAGAGGTGGAGGCCAGACCGCTAGAGGTGGAGGCCACCCAGCAGGAGGTCATCCTAGTGATATGGTTCAGAGTGGTGGGGCCCATCCCCAATGTTATGCTTTCCCAGCTAGGCATGAGGCTGAGTCATTCGATGCTGTTATCAGAGGTACTGTTTCAGTTTGCAGTAGAGATGCTTCAGTTCTATTTGATCGAGGGTCTACATACTCCTATGTGTCATCTTATTTTGCTCCATATTTAGTTGTGCCTCGTGATTCTTCGAGTGCTCCCGTGTATGTGTCCACACCGGTGGGGGATTCTATTATTGTAGATCATGTATATCGTTCGTGTGTGGTTATTATTAAGGGTCTTGAGACTAGCATAGATCTCCTACTTCTCGATATGTTTGATTTTGATGTCATTTTGGGGATGGATTGGCTATCACCTTATCTTGTTATATTGGACTGGCATGCAAAGAACGTAACCTTAACATTGTCGGGGTTGCCTCGATTAGAGTGGAGGGGCTCCTGGTCATTTTGCCAATAGGTTTATCTCTTATATGAAGGCTCGACGTATGGTCGAGAAGGGCTGCTTTGCATATTTGGCTTATGTTCGTGATTCTAGTGCGGAGGTTCCTTCTATGGATTCTGTGCCAGTTGTTCGGGAGTTCCTAGTGGTATTTCCTACAGACCTGCCGGGGATGCCACCCGATAGTGATATTGACTTTTGCATTGATTTGGCTCCGGTCACTCATCCCATTTCTATTATGTCGTACCGCGTGACCTCGCCAGAGTTTAAAGAATTGAAGGAGCAGTTGCAAGATTTGCTTGATAAGGGCTTTATTAGACCTAGTGTCTTGCCCTAGGGTGCGCCGGTGTTGTTTTTTAAGAAGAAGGATGGGTCGATGAGGATGTGCATAGACTATCGGCAGCTGAACAATGTCACCATCAAGAACAAGTATCCATTGCCGAGGATTGATGACTTATTTGATCAGCTTCAGGGTGCCAATGTGTTTTCAAAGATTGATTTGAGGTCTGGCTACCATCAGTTGAGGATTAGGGCATCCGGTGTCCCTAAGACAACTTTTCAAACTCGATATGGACATTATGAGTTTCTAGTGATGTCATTTGGGTTGACAAATGCCCGAGCAATATTTATGGATTTAATGAACCGGGTGTTCAAGCCCTATCTGGATTCCTTCGTTATTGTTTTCATTGATGACATATTGATCTACTCCCGCAGCCGAGAAGAGCATGAGCAGCATCTTCGGATCGTTCTTCAGATTCTGAAAGACAGCCGGTTATATGTTAAGTTTTCGAATGTGAGTTTTGGTTGAGTTTAGTTTCTTTCATGGGTCGGGTTGTATCAGCAGAGGGTATTCATGTGGACCCTATGAAGATTGAGGTAGTCAAGGACTGGCCTAGACCCGCATCAGCTACAGAGATCCGGCGTTTCTTGGGTTTGGCGGGTTATTACCGGCGGTTTGTGGAGGGGTTTTCATCTATTGCAGTCCCGATGACCAGGTTGACCCAGAAGGATGCCCTGTTCAAGTGGTCCGTCGAGTGTGAGGCAAGCTTTCAGAAGCTCAAGACAGCTTTGACTATGACGTCAGTGTTGGTGTTGCCCATAGGTTGAAAGCCCTATACCGTGTATTGTGATGCATCTCGTATTGGAGTTGGTGCAGTGTTGATGCAAGGTGGCAAGGTTATTGTATATGCTTCACGCCAGTTGAAGATTCACGAGAAGAGTTATCCATTGCATGACTTGGAGCTAGCAGCCATTGTTCACACGCTCAAGATTTGGAAGCACTATATATATGGCATGTCGTGTGAGGTGTTTACGGATCATAAGTGTTTGCAGTATTTGTTCAAGCAGAAGGATCTCAATTTGAGGTAAAGAAGGTGGTTGGATCTATTGAAAGACTATGATATCACCATCTTGTATCATCCCGGGAAGGCCAATGTGGTGGCCGATGCCTTGAGTAGGAACTCGGCTAGTATGGGTGGCCTTGCATATATTCCAGTCGGTGAGAGACCGCTTGCTTTGGATGTTCAGGCTTTGGCCAATCAGTTCGTGAGGTTGGATGTTTTTGAGCCCAGCCGTGTTCTAGCTTATACAGTAGCTCGGTCTTCCTTATTTGAGCGTATTAGAGATTGTCAGTATGATGACCCTCGTTTGCTTGTCATTAGAGACACAGTGCGGCATGATGATGCCAAGTAGGTTATAGTTGGAGATGATGGAGTTTTGAGGATGTAGGGCCATGTTTGTGTGCCTTATGTAGATGGGCTTCGTGAGATGATTCTAGAGGAGGCTCACAGTTCCCGGTATTCTATTCATCCGGGCGCCGCTAAGATGTATCAGGACTTGCGGTAGCATTATTGATGGAGGATGAAGAAAGATAGTGTTGCGTATGCAGCTCGGCATTTGAATTGTCAGAAAGTAAAGTACGAGCATCAGAGACTTGGTGGTTTGCTTCAGAAGATAGATATTCCTGAGTGGAAGTGGTAGCGTATCACTATGGATTTCGTTGTTGGACTCCTATGAACTCAGAGGAAGTTCGATGCAGTTTGGGTTATTGTGGATAGACTGACCAAGTTTGTGCATTTCATTCCTGTGGTAGTTTCCTATTCTTCTAAGCGGTTGGCAGAGATTTATATCCGTGAGATCATTTGTCTTCATGGTGTGCCCGTGTCTATTATTTTTGATTGAGGTACACAGTTTACCTCGTATTTCTAGAGGGCAGTACAACGTGAGTTGGGTACGCGGGTCGAGTTGAGCATAGCGTTTCATCCTCAGACGAACGGACAGTCCGAGCGTACTATTCAGATCTTGGAGGATATGCTCCACGCCTGTGTTATTGACTTTAGAGGTTCTTGGGATTAGTTCTTGCCGTTAACGGAGTTTGCCTACAACAACAACTATCAGTTGAGTATCCAGATGGCTCCCTATGAGGCATTATATGGTAGACGATGTTGATTGCCGGTTGGGTGGTTTGAGCCAGGGGAGGCTCGATTGTTGGGTATAGACTTAGTGCAGAATGCCTTGGATATGGTTAAGATCATTCAGGATAGACTTCGTACAGCTCAGTCCAGGCAAAAGAGTTATTCCGACCGTAAGGTTTGTGATGTGGCATTCATGGTCGGAGAGAGAGTGTTGCTTCGGGTGTCACCCATGAAGGGTGTAATGAGTTTTAGAAAGAAGGGCAAGTTAAGCCCTAGGTTCATCGGGCCTTTTGAGATCCTTGATCGAGTGGGAGAGGTGGCCTATAGACTAGCGTTGCCCCCAGGTTTATCAGCGGTATATCCAGTGTTTCACGTGTCCATGCTTCGGAAGTACCATGGCGATCCATCCCGCGTGTTAGATTTCAGCACTATCTAGTTGGACAATGATTTGACTTACAAGGAGGAGCCGGTAGCTATTCTAGACCGGCAGGTTCGTCAGTTAAGATCGAAGAGTTATCCTTCGGTTCGTGCGCAGTGGAGAGGTTACCCTGTTGAGGCAGCTACCTGGGAGTCCGAGTCCGATATCTGGAGCATATATCCCCATCTTTTCACCATCTCAGGTACATTTCTATGTCCTTTCGAGGATGAATGGTTGTTTTAGAGGTGGAGAATGTGATGACCCAAAGGGTCATCTTATGTATTTAAACTCGATTCCGTGTTCCGAGATCTTCAAAACCTCATTTTATTTCTCCTAAATATGCGTGCGCAGTCCGGCCGTGTATCCGGAAAGCTTTTATGTGAAAAATTTAAGAGATAATAATTTGTGACCTAAAAAGTTGATTTTTGTTGATTCAATCAACTTTTTGGGTAAACGGACCCAGACCGGTGTTCTAACAGTTCCGATGGGTCCGTAGTAAAATATGGGACCTGGGCGTATGCCCGAAATCGAATTCCAAGGTCCTTGTCCCGAGAAATGAATTTTTGATGAAAATTGTAAGACTGAAATTATAATGGTTTTAAGAATTTGGTTAATATGTGATCTCGTTGGTATCGGGCACGTATTTTGGTTCTGGAGCCCGGTACAGGTCCGATATGATATTTATACCTTATCTGTGATGTTTGGTGAGAAACGGGACTGATTTGATGCGATTCAGACCTTGGATTGAAACAAATGAAGTTTTGAAACTTTCTTAAAAATGCCATGCAATTTGGTGCTAATTTCGTAGTTCTAGGTGTTATTTTGGCGATCTGATAGCACAAGCAAGTACGTATGATATTTTAGGACTTATGTGCATGTAAGGCCCCGTAAAAATTTGTGCTCAAAACCTAGTAGCTCGTAGGGTCAGGTTCCGAGTATGTGTTGGGAATGTGTAAAACTCTTCCAATTGAACTGATCTAAGTATTTAAAAATTAAAGAACCAAGTTTTTCCAGAAAAGTGCTATTTTGCGGTCCAGAATGCGGTAGCAAATCATGTATGCGGACCGCATTTCTGCCGCATAATGAGTTAGTGATTTGGTTAAAATTAAGGTCAAAATGTGGTCCATTATGCGACCGCATAACTGATATACAGACCGCATTTCTATCGCAAAATGAGTCCATGTGCCAGGCAAATTTGTGGTAAAAAATGCGGTGCATTATACGACCGCAAAGCGTGTATGCGGACCGCATTTCCGCCGCAAACCCAAATAGAAGAATTAGATTTTTGGAGCACTTTTGCGGTCCATTCTGCGGGCAGCATTTCGTCTCTGCGATCGCAAAGTGCGACCGCATATCTTACTCGGGTACTTTTTTTTTTCTAAATTTTAAACCCAACCCCCTTTTTAATAAAACACCCCAACCCCCCATTTTTACAACCTTTCTGAACAAAATAAGAGAGTGGAAGAGAGGGTTCTTGAGAGAGAGTTCATCTTCTTCTAATTGATTCTTCAAAACTAACCAGGCCAGGAAATTTCAAAGTGAGTGTCTTCATCCCCATTCTTGCAGGTAAAATACCTAACCCATTTTCATTAATTTTCAGGTTTAATTAGGGGGGGGGGGGAAGTCTCATGCATTGATTCTTGATAATAGAGGTTGAAACATTCATGCATGTCTTTTAATACCTAAAATATGGTAAGAGGGATTGGGTAGGAGTAAAGGATTGTACAAAGGAGGGTTGATAATCTAAATGTGTTCAGGTAGTGATTGGGAACTTTGATTCTAAGAAATATGTGTTAATTTGTGCACTAGATTGACGTTGCTAGGCTTTTTGGTGAAGTTGAAAGTAGAAATTAAAAGGGAATTCGGCTCCAGGTATGTATGGCTAACTTTGACCTTTGTAAAATCACCTTGTTTGGTGTACGAATATTTGGTATGTGATATCTACGTGGATTATGTGTGAAATTCTTGTTATTGGTATGATTTGAGTGTTCGTGGTTGAGCCTCCCGATATAATGGTGTAAGTAATTGGCAATAAACCAAATGTGTGATTGTGAAAGTATTATGTGGCAAGAGCTGAGAAACAAGTGATGGAAGGAAATCGTAAATGATGCAATTGGAACAACTGTGGTAATAACATATATGGCTTATCGTGGGCAATTATTGTTGTGACATAAAACGCATATGAGTTGTTGAATATGATGGGAGTGGTATTGTTGGTTATGGAAATTCTTTGTTAATTGTTGTTGCTATTCCTTGAGAATTGTTGTTGTAATACTTGAGAATTGTTGTTGTTGTTCTTTGTGAAGTATTGTTGTTGTTGTGTTGTTTCTGAATTGTGATTGTTCGGTGGGATCGGGTTGCGCGCCACAACACGAAGTAATAAGGTGTGGGTTATGGTGATAAGGGTGGCCGAGGTAATAAGGGTGGCCGAGGTAATAAGGGTGGAAAGTGATTGAAATCACTATTAAAATGAAAATATGAGAAATTTGTGAAATCATTGATGTGAAAATGTTGAAGGGGAAATGGAGAGATTGTAAACTTGTTTGGCTTGATTGTTTCCTTTCATGTGTATTTGATTGCCGATTAAAGTTGTGAAATCATTATTGTGAAAATGTTAAAGGGGAAATGGAGAGATTGTAAACTTGTTTGGCTTGATTGTTTCCTTTCGTGTGTATTTGATTGTTGATTCCATTACTACCTGTTACTTGTGTATGGTTTGAGTTTGCTTAGGGCAAAGTTTGTTCATACATACCAGTACAATTCAAATGTATTGACGTCCCTTTTGCCGGGGGCGCTACATTCGTGTTATGATTGTAGGTGGATCCATAGCAGGTACTCCAGTCCACCGACCGTAGCTCCCCCTCACTTTCCGTTAGCTGTATTGGTGAGCCCCTTTCCTCTCGGGGCCCTACGTGGCTCATGCCGCTTTTATTCCGGAGTCATGTTTTAGGTATTTGTGTAAGGTATAGCCGGAGCCTTGTTACTTGCAAGTATTGTATTATCATTTGTATCCTTAGAGGCTCCGTAGACAGTAAATATGGGTTACGAACTTATGTAAATATGTATTTTGTATGTTGGGCGACGTAAGTTGTAGACCTCATTAAGTAACCATGTATGTTATGTATGTTTTGTAAAAAGGTGTTTTAATTATAAATGGCTAATTCTTTGATTAATGAGCTATGAAAATACGGGGTAACACGTGGGATAGGAAAGGCACCCAGGTCCGCTTGACTGGGGCTACCCGGTCAGGCGCCGGTCCTGTCCCTCGGTTTGGGGCGTGACAGTGCATGTTTGGTTTGGAGCCTTGAGGGCTCGGGTAAGTTTTGGATAGGCTACGGAGTGATTTGGACTTAAAAAAAATTGTTGGTAAGCTTTAGGTCTGCAGACTTCGCATTTGCGAAGTTTAGCTCGCAAATGCGAACATGGCATTTGTGAAGAAGTTTCGCATTTGCGATCAGAAGGGCTGGGAGGGGACCTTTGCAATTGCGAAGCTCAGGATCGTAATTGTGATAAGAACAGGTTGCATCTGCGAACAATTGTTCGCATTTGAGATAGTAGCAGGTCCTAGAGATTCTTCGCATTTGCGAAGGGATGTTCACATTTGAGGGGTTCGCATTTGTGAATCCCTGATCGCAAATGCAATATCTATAACTGTTCAAACGATTTTGGACGGGATTTTTCATTCATTCTCTCATTTTTCAAAACCTAAACCTTAAGGGGCAATTTTTCAAATGCTATTTCTTCCCCAAATGATAGGTAAATGATTCGTAACTCATTTCTTTCAGTCTATCACATCTTTTTACAAGATATCATCCAGTAAGTATCAAGTCTGATCTCGAAGAAGTAGTGGCGAGTCTATAGGCATCAAGATACTTACAACGCCAATAAATACAACGTAGCTTAGAACTAAAATAGTAAATAACTCATAGACAACAGATATTAAAGAACTAAAACAATCGAAAAGTGTGAAACTTGCTTTACCAATTAAAAAGATAATCATAACGCTACTCTGATACGTCATTTAAAGATGCCATGCGTCAATCAACGGGGTCGAGGCCCCCGACCGAGCATATATAATAGCCCGTTTGGCCAAGCTGCAAAGATCAGCTTATTTTGAGAAGTGCTTTTTCTCAAAAGTGCTTTTCTCAAAAGTACTTTTGGTGAGAAGCAGTTTGTGTTTGGCAAAGGGATTTCAAAAGTACTTTTGAGCAGCAATTAGTGTTTGACCAAGCTTTAAAAAACTGCTTTTAAGTGTATTTTTCTCAAAAGTGCTTTTCAAAAAAGTGCTTTTGAGAAGAAGCTACTTTGTTCTGCTTCTCCAAAATTGCTTCTGCTTCTCCTCAAAAGCACTTTTTTCCTTTCAAAAGCTTGGCCAAACACCTTAATTTTAGAAGAAAAGCACTTTTAACCAAAAAAACGTGCTTCTGCCTCAAAAGAAGCTTGGCCAAACAGGCTACAAGTCACATACAATAGTTAGAATTTAAATGAATGCTTCTAATTTAATCAGTGATATCTATGCATGCTCAACTCTACCGCTCACCATACGGTACACGATCCATGTACTCCGACACACAATCTATGTATCAGTGAACCTGATATACAATCCACGTATCACTGAAACCCAACACACAATCCTTGTATCACTAAACACGACACACAATCCATGTATCATTGAAACGTGATACACAATGCATGTATCGACCACGCTAACAGGGCCAAAAGTAACATGCATTACACCTGAATGTAAAGGGATGGATCCTTATCAGAGTGCAAAAAGGAGCTTGATAGCTCATTCAACATCAAATATCCGTTCATCATGTCGTGTGCCATAATTATATCTCAACTGCACGACTTTACCTTTTCGTGCCACAATCTCAATCCAGATCAAGTATCCATATAAAAAATATATACGTATTTCCAAGAATTAATAGATAAAAAATGCATAAGACCTTAATACTCCCTCCGTTTCAATTTATGTGAACCTGTTTGACCGGTCACAGAGTTTAAGGAGAAATAAAGACTTCTGAAATTTAAGGTCCTACAAGTCAAAAAGGGGCCCGGAGTATTTGTGTGGTTATAAAAGCTTCTCATTAAGAGTAGAATTGTAAGTTTAAGCTAAATTGTTACCAAATTTAGAAAGGGGTCCTTCTTTCTAAAACAGACCAAAAAGAAAATAGGTTCACATAAACTGGAACAGAGGTAGTAATAATCATGCAAATATGTGTTTATAGAATTTCTAAATGATTACAGATACAACATATCAAGAATGAGCTCTCATGCCTTCATAAACAACCATAAACCTAGGCATGATCTCTAGAATGTATAAGAAAGTCAACGCAGTTATATAAACCAAATAAACCATGAACCAAGATAAGCATATAATTAAAACAAGGCATAAAGTATCTCGATTCTACCCACGGACATAATATAAACTTGGTATATACATATACGTTCACCACCTTGCATATACACCGTTCCCAATATCTCAAACACATAACATTCAAATCAATCATATGTGGTCTCTCTCTTAACAAGGTTATCCAAGAGACTTGCCTTTACCCATTAGCTAAAACATAAGCAAAAATTACCGAATTGTCAAAATCCAACTTCAAACGGCTCGAATCTAGTCAAATACAACACCATAACGTCAACAAGGTCATAGAAATTAATTCTAAACAATATAGTTTCGATCTTCAATCGATTCCCAAAAAGTTAACATAAGTCAACCAGGAGCTACATGGTTAAAACCCGAGTGAAGGGATAGATCTCGACTACCTATATCCCATGAGTCTAAGTCTGTTCAAATCCATGTCCAAATCAGAGCTCAATATCTTAATTTTCACATTCTTAGATTGTAGGTCAAAACTCACAAATTTTACTTGTTCTATCCTAGGTTTGGGTGTTAAATCTAGTGATAGATTTATGTAAACCTCATAGATATATGTTAAAATCACTTACCCCAAGCTTGTAGATGATGATCTAGCTTTAATCCTTTCAAAATCAAGCTTCCAAGTCTTGAAAGCGGTGAATAAAAAAATAAAAATCCAAAACTCATGTTTATATACAAAAATCTGATGTCACACAGTGCTGGCCGCACTTCTAACTGCACTCTAAGCTTTGTGGTTGCAATCCATGTAGTGCGGTCACAGTCCAGCAGTGACTTCACTTCCAGACTTTAGTAAATTAACCATAACTCTAGATGAAATTTTTTAAATAATGTACGATTTAAATTTCTGGAAAGTAAACTCAAAGGGATACAACTTTTATTTTTGGATCATTGTCAAATTCCTCATAAGTTAAGAGATATAAGCTTCTCAAGTCAGACCAACACACCTGCAGATTTTCAGTTGCGGCCTTCAGTGTGGTCTGCACTTGGGGCATTTTCTCTGCACTCGGGAGGTTGTGTTCTGCACTTGAGGCTTTGCCTCAACACTCTAAAATTTCCCTCAGCACTAGAAAAAGTTTCCTCCGCACTTCTAAAGCTTTAGAACATCATCAAAGTACCGAAATCTCAAGACTTGTTCAAAGCTCACTCGAGCCTCTCGAAAACCCTCCCTACCATCCTAACAAGTCCATAAAAAGTATTTGGACCTATCCAAAGTCTCAAAAATATACAGAAACATCACATCAAAGAATAAAAGACCAAATCACATGTTGAAATTTCATAAGTTCATAAACTTCTATCCTTCCAACCAAGCCTCCGAATCATATATGTTCCCATAGGCATGCTTTCTATCAGTGTATAGAAATATATCATGTCAAACTAGATATCAAATAAAGCATTTAGACCCTATAGGCATGTTTTCTACCCATTCATGCGAGCACTAGAGTTCCCGACCCCTTTTTACTAGTTTCCCCATTATTTATTTATAAATTATTACAGGCCCAAAAATAAACGAACAACAGGCACAAATATTATAAAACTGAAATGACTACTGGCCCAACAAATAGAGAAGGCCTAAGAGGAGACAACCGATAGGAGACCCCGACCTAAACTCAACTCAAGCATTATAGTGTATCGAGTGCACAATTCTGGCCCACATGGACCCATATCAAGCCCAGATAGAAGTACCACTTTATCCAGCAGTTTGCAGATTAACAACTTAACATCATAAACTAATGAACATCACATGGCAATCATTCAAAAAATTTTGAAGCCTACTAACAGGAATTCCCACAGGGACAAGATGGCAGGTCTTGAAGGAAACATATTTGCATTTCAAAAGTATGAATGACACGATTGATTACAAAAAGAACATGGAAACTAAGAAAATCAGTAGGGCTTAGTTTTATACATGGTATGTTTGACATGACAAACTAACAACATAGGTTCAGTCATTCAGCAGGTGATAAACACAACATTAGGAGAGTTGACCAAACACCACATTAAAGTTCTCAACAACAAAGCAACATGTTTGGTTAAAATATTGGGACAAAAATAGGGTTCATGTAAGCAGGGAAAACAGTAGAGCCCACATAAAGGATTTATCAGAAAGAAGTCCACTAAAGTAAGTTCAAGGTAGTAGATGATTCCCTAAGAATTTCAGTATGAGAATCCAAGACAAGATATGAGAAAAGACTCACAACAAATAATAGGCGGTCATAACAGCATAGCAGTCTAAAGATAGTCAAAATCATTCAAGCGGAACATAATGAGCATATATTGAAGTGTCGAATCTAAGCAGGTTTTGATACTAGGAAATTTAGAACTACAGATTAGCTTCAAAGCAAGTAGGATTGCAAACAAAAAATAACACAATATTGAAATCATATTGGTTCACAAAGT
Organism: Nicotiana attenuata; assembly: GCF_001879085.1. Lineage (NCBI taxonomy): Eukaryota > Viridiplantae > Streptophyta > Magnoliopsida > Solanales > Solanaceae > Nicotiana > Nicotiana attenuata. The sequence continues at coordinate 18,093,484 of NC_031998.1, forward strand.
TCAAACAACATGAATATACAAAGCACTAAGAACCAACAAAAGAAGATATAATTGCATGAGTCAAGGTACTCACCAGTTTGAAGATTCAACAAATAAATAGAATAGAAAACCAAGTGCCACCAACAACTTGAATGTCAGTAGCGAAAAGGAAAACAAAAACCCCCAAATCCTAGTGCGTCAGAGTTCACAGGAGCTTCAAATGAGCCCGGAGAGGTGCTCGCACTAAGAAGGTAGATAGAGAGGATTTTGGTGGCCTTGGCTTTCAACCGGCCACAATCAAGAGTGCAGAATACTATAGAGAGTGTAAGAGTGAGAGAATAACAGTAGTCAAAGTCTTTCATAGGGGAATTGTTGAAGGGTTTTTTATAGTAACAAAATTAAACGAACAAACAAGGAAACCTTGTCAATCAAACATAAATAAGTAAAGAGGAGTATGCAAAATTGATTTAGAATAAAATTAGGAGAAAAAGTAGGCGAACCCTAGTTCAAGACGGAGAACAAAAAATAGTTAAAGACCTCACTGAATCGGACCCATATAGCTTGGTAGTGAATGTATTAAGTCAAGAACATGGAGATAATACACAAGCAGAGTTGAACGGACACCCGTTGATTTAACTTCCATAATAACCGAGTACCAAACACACCGTAACATTGAGGAGACGGTAAGAATCACCGTGTGTGCGAAAAGGAAAGTAAACATGGAAGATTTCCATGTAATATCAGATTGGGACTGGGGTTTGAGTAGGGGCGGCTAGGGTTTCTTTCAGAGAAGAGAGAACGAGAGGATTTTAGGGCGGAAATCTCAAGAAAATAGGCATGGCTTTAGGGTGTGGTTAATTTAAAAGAGCTGGGTGAGTGAGGGCCGTTGATCTTGAGAGATCAACGACCAGGATAAAAAAAATGAGTGGAGCGGGTCATTTAGTGGGTCACGACCGGGTTGAGTCAATGGGGTTGTTTGGTTTGGGCTAAAGGGATTGGGCCAGAGCTTTTGGGCCATTAAAATTGTCCAGAAATTGGCCTATTTTGGGCGAGCTTTTGAAGCACCCAAAATTATTTTAAAATAAAATTAGTAAAACGTCTAATTAATAGTAAAAAATATTATTTATGCAATAAATAAATTAAAAATAATAACTCACTATTATAAAAATATAAAATGCTATTTTGGTATAAATAATATAATAAACTCAGTTATTTAGAGAATATAGGATATTATTGTAACTAGTGTAGTATAAATGTAATTATGTAAAAATGAGATAAAATATTATAAAATGTGTGTGGGTAATGATAAATTGGGATGATAAAATTACCCTATAAAATAATTTGAAGGGATAATTGACAAATATTTGAATAAATTAAATATAAGATAATATTAAACCTATAAAATACTTATATAACACCTATAAATTTTGTTATAGTGCAAAAATGATATTTTGAAAGTATATAGAATATTTTATAAAATATGAGGGCAAAATTGGGTATCACTAGCTATAAGTCTTTATCCGGAAATGATGAAAGATTTGTTGAATAAAGAAAATAATGGCCAATTTTGTCCGAATGAGCAAGGATGAGGTGTTTTTGTGAAAAAATGGGGGCCGAACCCTGGTTCCTGAATTGCCTAAATATCCCTGCTGCTACGAGAATCAGGCCGTGTGTAGTTCTGGATCTAACGACGAACGAAATCGATGGAGTTGTTATAAAAATGATCATATGTTTCGAAGAAAGATTTTCTTAGGATAAGGTAGTGTCATAAGTAATGGATAATTTTAGGTGGAGCTATGAATGCGAGTTTGAACGTTATGAATGTACAAGACAAGCGTTTCAGCAGTTACAGGATGGAAATGATCAATTGTTAGTGATCGGTCACGTTTGAGGTAATCAAAGAATGTGAACGTTGTGAACGAAAATCGGACCGAGAATTGCTCCTGTTTGTAGAACGGTTACCTCCTGGGTTACATGCAAAACTTAAAACATGATACACACGAATATATATAGTTATTGCGGGAATCTAAACAAGATGCAAATTCCCTTCGGACGATGAGAGCTGTCTTCGAACAATGAGGATAATGTCACTAGACCATGATGTCCTAGGCCATGAAGCATATAATAAGGGATTCACAGGCCCTGAAATGGTGTCCTAGGCGATGAGGATTGTGCCTACGGACTATGACGCCTTTGAATAATGATATGTAGTTTCGGGAGATCCTTAGGCCATGGTATGATGTCTTCGAGCTATGAGGATGATGCCTTCAGACTATGAAACCTTCGGACAATTCGGTGATATTTCAGCTCATGAAATGCACGGATGCATTGATATTGATAGCTTAATAGAGGGAACGGGTGATGCTTATCCATATGTGAGAACGAGACAAGGCAATGCTTAGCCTTGTATGAGATAAGGGCAGAGCTTAGCCCTACGCAGAGGAAGGCAATGCTTGGCCTTAATAATGTAGGAGGCAGTGCTTATCCTTATGCAAGGTAATGACGGTAGTGTTTAGCCCGATGCGAATAATGAGGGAAATGATTAGCCCTATGTAGAGTAAGGTAGTGTGTAGCCTTATGCAGTAATATGGACAGTGCTTAGCCTCTTTCAATGTAAGTGAGACAGTGCTTACACTCATGCAAAGGGAGGCAACGTTTAGCTTTATGAAATAATGGAGGTAGTGCTTAGCCTCATGCAATGTAATGGAGACAATGCTCAGCCTCAATCAATGAAATGGAGACAATGCTTAGACTCATGCAACGGAAGGCAGCATTTAGCCTTATGCAGTAATGGAGGCAGTGCTTAGCTTCATGCAATGTAATGGAGACATTGCTTAGTCTCATGCAAATGAAGGCAGCGTTTAGCCTTATGCAATAATGAAGGTAGTGCTTAGCCTTATGTAATGTAATGGATACATTGCTTAATCTTCGACAAAGTAACACATCATTTAGCCTTATGCAATAATTGAAGTAGTGCTTAGCCTCATGCAATATAATGGAGAGAGTGCTTAGTCTCATGCAAAGGAACGCAACATTTATCCATATGCAATAATGGAGGCAGTGCTTAGACTCGTGCAATGTAATGGAGATAGTGCTTAGTCTCATGTAAAGGAAGGCAGCGTTTAGCCTCATGCAATAATGAAGGCAGAGCTTAGCCTCATGCAATGTAACGAAGATAGTGCTTAGTCTGATGCAAAGGAAGGCAGCGTTTAGCCTTATGCTATAATGGAAGCAGTGCTTAGCCTCATGCAATGTAATGGAGACAATTCTTAGTCTCATGTAAAGGAAGGCAGCGTTTAGCCTTACGCAATAATGGAGGTAGTGCTTAGCCTCATGCAATTTAATGGAGACAATGCTTAGTTTCATGCAGTATAATGAGAGCATTGCTTAGCCCTATGCATGAAATGCAATGATTGAATACGAGAAAGAAAAGTTGTCCTAAGCTTGACGCGTTTGTGCTTGGCGACTTCTTTCGGTGTGAAGATAGTAGTTTTGTTATGTGTGTGTGTGTGTTTGTGTGTGTGTATATATATATATATATATATATATATATATATATATATATATATATATATGCTCTTTATGTCCATTATGGCTGCATCCAAAAAAACTCATGAGTGCTGGGGGAAAGGTCGGTTCGTGCTCTCGATTCCTCACTTTTCCTTGGCTCCTGTCTTGACACTTTGTTCGAGTCGCCCTGGGTAACAACTGACTATTATAAAATGTGATTTTCGAAAATATGCATTTATGGTAAATCATTTGTAAGTATTGTTTTAAAATAATGTTCAAAAGTAAATAGTATGGTCGAATCATAGACCGCGACATGCTTTGAGGCATAGAGACCTTCTTAACTAGGAATTTTGAGGACCCCCTCAAAATTCTGCCCGAGTTTAATGTATACTCCCGGCGATGCATTTCTCGGTGATCCTTGATGTAAGGAGATTGACGAATACTCGAAATCTTGCCTCGGATCAAGAACGTGGAGGGGAATGAAGATTTTACTATGATGTGATTGAACCTACAAGTCTGCCTACGTATCCCCTCTTGAATGGGAATAAGGTCAAGTGTAGTTCATGTTACATCAAAAGAAAGTGTAAAACTACACTCTCAAACATAATATCTCCTGATGGCGTCCAAATTGATAGGTTTTGGCCATAATTCTCCATCCATCTCTACAAGTATGAGTGCTCCTCCAGTCAGTACTTGGTGAACCACGTAAGGGAGCCGACTAGGTGAGAATTTTCCTTTTGCTTCGTCCTGATGTGGAAAGACGCTTCAACACCAATTGCCCCGGTATGAATTTCCTCGGTCTAACCTTCTTGTTGAATGCCCTTGCCATTCTATTCTGGTCGAGTTGACCATGACAAACCACATTCATACTTTTATTGTAAATGAGAGACAATTGCTTATACTGGCTCTGTATCCATTTTGAATCGCTGAGCTTGGCCTCCTGTATGATTTAGGGAAGGAATCTGTACCTTGGTAGGTAGGACAACTTCAGTACCAAAGATTAGTAGATAGGGGGTGGCCCCAGTGTATGTGCGGACCGTGGTGCGGTATCTGAGGAGAGCAAACAGTAGCTTCTCGTGCAATTACTTGTAGTTATCCACAATATTCCTTAATATCTTCCTGATATTGTTGTTGGCGTCTTCCACGACTCCATTCATTTGTGGCCTATATGCTGTAGAGTTCTGGTGTTTAATTTTGAATGTTTCACACATGGCTTTCATCATATCACTGTTGAGATTGGTAGTATTGGCGGTAATAATTTACTCACATCCATGCCCTAGGCAGAGAAAGACCTGGGTGAACTCGTTGCATTGAGTTCGTTGGGTGGCACTCGTATCATATCAGCATGTACCTGGCATTGGTGGTACTTTTGCACATATTTGATGCAATCTCTCTCCATAGTCATCCAAAAATACCCTACCCTTAATATGTTCTTTTCTAGGACAAACCTGTTCATATGAGCTTCGCAGGTTCTGGCGTGTATCTCTTCAAGCAACCTAGATGCCTCCTTGGCATCCACACATTGTAGCAGTCTTAAGTCAGGTGTGCTTCCATATAGAATTTCTTCTCTCTGAAAGAAATAGTTAGCCAATCTTCGAAGTGTACACTTCTGAGTGTGCGTAGTATTTCCTGGGTATTCTCCTTTCTCCAAATACTGTTGATACCCAATTTTCCCCCATATATTTTTAGTACATATATATACTTTCAAAATAGTATGCAGTTATAATCATGCACAAGAATTTTTTATAATTTTTCTATTATTTTAAGAGCTCTAAAATCAATTTATTTCTTCTCTTTTATTTATAAAATATCCAATAATTATTCTTAAAATTACTTTTGTGATGATTTAATCATCTAAATTCTATACTTATGCCAAAATAGTGTTTAAACATTTTCAGTGCATTTATTTATAACTATATTTACATTTTTAGGCTAAATTGCACATATTTGCAATAATAGCCCTACTAATGCATAATTACATTATTGATGCATAAAATGATCTTTTATATTTTTAAAATGTTAAACAATATTTTAAATTATTTTTGTACGCAAAAATATTTTTTGAAATAATTTATTATTTTTTATAAATTGCATAACTATTAAAAGTGGCTATTTAAAATCTAGCCTATTTTTATTTTCAATTTCAACCCCAACCTAACCCAATTACCAGCCCAATTTCAAATATATTACCCAGCCCACACCCCAGCTACCCGATCCGGCCCCTAAAACCTTTTATGTCGGCCGTTGATCATAAAGATCAACGGCCACAGACGACCATTTCTAAAATAAATCTAAAAGACCCCCAAACCCTATCATTTCATACTACCCGCCACCCTGAAAGCCCTCTCTACTCTCAAACACTCTCAAAACCTAACCCTAATAATCTCACTGAACCTCGTCCATGGCAATCTCCGGTGATTTCTTACCACCTCTCAGACCTCCAATAGCCTCCCTCACGTTAATCTTGCCATCTCGAGGGCCCTCAAGGGACCAGGGCTAGTTGGCTTTCATCTATTGTTCCTCTCTCGCCTGTTTCAGGCCATTCCAGTGTGGTTCCGAGTAAGATCGTCCTATATTGGCTACGATCTATGGTTTTCTAAGCAGGTTTCTTCACCTCTGTATGGTTCTTTTCGAAACCCTAATTTCTTTTCTAAACCTCTTAGATCTGTACAGATCTAATATGATATGGGTTTTTTCGTGTGAGTTTTACAATAACCTTAAGATTCTTTACAAGAATCGTATGATTTTCTAGCGATTTTCATTTTTTCCTAAACTAGGGTTTCCGAAAATTCTTTTACCAAATTGTTTGATGACTTTTTGTGTTTAATCTTCTACTTCTCATATATTTTGACTTATTTTGTAAGTTTGCTACAACCTTGGCCTGTTTGTACTGAAAGGCCTAATTCTTTTTGATATTTTTCGTCTTGTTTCTGAGTATTAGTATATCGACTAGTTCATACTTTGGGTTCTTGTGATTTCTCGTCACTTTCTTGCCCTAATATGCTTCTATTGAATTTCTTAGTTTGACCTTTCACTGATTCTATGTGCTTATGTTCGTCCTGTTTATTCATGTTAAGACCTGTAACATTCTCCTTGAATCAGTGTCGTTCTAACTATTTGTTTTGTTAAAGTTATATGGAATCCTGACTATTTATGTTCTACTTTATTTTATATGTTAAACATGTTGACTCTTTCATGACTCTGAATTCCTTATTTCTTGGTTTGATTTGAACACTTTTTCTTAAGCTTTCGATTCTTACCTCTCTACTCGATTTGATTGAATTGCTTTCTTTTATTAATTTTCCTTTGCCTTGTATGTATTTTGCAGATTCTTACTGATTTTTGTTCTTAATTAAAACTTCTGTTCATTTACCCCTAATTACCTACTTTATACTAAACCTTACTTGATTCTCTTGCTTAAATACTTAGCATGTTTTTACCGTTTATTTAAATTGTCCCTTGATTAAGAGAAAGACTTGCTGATTTACATATGACTTGCCTTATTTGCTATTTAATTGATCTCTTACCTTATTTGTTAAGCTTTTGATTACTATATAAACCCCCTCTTATTTTAATTTCTGAACAATGAACACTAGTTCATCTACACTATTATACTCTCAAAAGCTCTCCACTCTCTCCCGTTCCTTGCAATTCTTATTAGTCCAGCCGTCTGTAAACCAAGGCTGGCTACTGGAATCATCTCTACTCTATAGCAACACCTTTGAGAGGGTGGTACTTAGGAAACAAATCTAATTTACTACTTATAAAATATTAAAAAGATATTAGTTAAAAATATTTAGAATAATTTAGGAGCGGAAATAGGCCCATGCGCAAAGGTTCAAAGTGTAATATTTTTTATTTTTATTTTTTTGAAAAATACACTTCATAATTTTATTTTAAATGAAATACAATGTAAAAATATCAACATATGGTGATACAACCCTTCTTGAACAATCAACAGATTAAAGCAACTTACTAACAAATTTATACTTTCATCCAACATCACTGCAAGTTTGTATTGTACATAAATTTCAAAATATCGGGTATGTAAAAAAGAAACTAGTTGTACATATTTATAAGACAAAGTGTAAATTTAGCATATTACAAGACTTGAGTTATTAACACACCCTATAACAGGAAAACTAGTTATCGAATTTAAGTTACAAAATTTTGGTCTTAAAATCCAACAAGCCTCCAAATAACATACATAAATATGATATATATATATATATATCCCAAAACTATGCAAAATCAAGGTGTAAATGCAAATGTAATCTCCATAAGTGCTCCCAAAAGACTATTTCATAATGGCCGTCTTCAGATTTCATCCTGTACATTACCTATGATAGAAAACAACTATCGCTAAGCATAAAGCTTAGTGGCGTATAAACTTAGGGCTTGGAGTCATTAAATTCTCCAACTCCCCTTTTCTGTCATAGTTAGCTCAATTTAACATAATTTAAAATAAGTTAACAAACATATCAAATATATCAAATATCAAACTTTGAAGTGTTTCCAAATATTAATAACAATATTCAAGAGACCAGAAGGCGTATTATCAATCCAAGAGAGTTTACCAAATATCCATTTTTCTCCCAATTTGTACGTCATTCCATCACACTAAGCATAATCAAATACCAAGATAGACCTAAACCCCAAATCAAGTAGGTTCAAAACCCAATAGTCAGGAGAATTAAGAACCATATTAAAAATGGCTTCCTAGTTCGTACTTAACACAGACAAGTTCCATAATTTAAGACGAACTACAAATTCAAAGTCAAGATGGCAAAATATCCAAATCAAGAGGCATTCCAAGAGGAGTGACAAAGTCACTACCATAAGAACGATATAGTCCCAACGAGAATGCAAAATGATCAAACAATCCGTACAAATGGGCGATTTAGCAAATATCTGACAATAGTTGATATACTACGAATATAACAATATAAATAGAAGACAAGAAAAATAAATATTAGGTTATTTCAAAATAATCCAGAAAGAAAAAAGACTACAATGTTTATACACAAAACTTGGTGTTTTACGACAAAACATTTCAATTACAACTTGGGGACGTTCGAATCGTCTACTACGTAAACAAACCAAAACCGTCTACTTCCTCAAAACACTTTCCCTTTGAATTTTCAAGGTTTTATAGACTTTAAATATATAATCAAATATCTAAATAAGTTTGGTGATTTAACATGTCAAACTAACCATGATATTGGTGAAAATTACCCAAAAATGTTTGAAACAGAAATTCTGGACGGTATCGCTATTTCGTGTTGTGACTCAGTTTTGAAGATCTAAACGGACAAACTAGACTATATAGTCTTCATAAAAGTTGTAGATCTGTGTCTTCGCGTTTCAGAACATCTTGAATAACCACCATATCTTTTTCGTTCAGAAATTTATGCTAAAATTACTAACAGTAGTACATGGAGTATTTCTAAAACATAAAATCTAGGCATCACCTGCCCTGTACTTTTTGATCCCTTTTCGGATAAATATCAGCAAAACTAGATTTTTTTTACCTTCATAAGAGTTATAGATCTATGAAATACCATTCTAGAATGTCCTGGATCACTTAAATGGGAGCTTTATACAAAGAGATATGTAGAATACACTGATAGCTATCTAGTGTAAAAACGAGTTTAGAAACTTACCATAAAAGAGACGAGCAACTTAATCTTCACCAAAAAAATGAATTTTTCCGGTTGATTTAGTAGAAATTTATGGTGGTTTCATGAAGTTTTAAGAGGCTAAGAAGGAAAGAGGGTAGGTGGTTTTGTTTCTTTGTCTTGCAAGAATGAAACAAGAGAGATGGATATGGAAAGGTAAGTCTTCCAAAGTAATATCTAAACGTTGGATAAGTATGAAAAATGTGGCTGCCCAGATTACTATTATCTTTAGATAAATAAAAAAGGTTGGAAGCCCAAAAACTTAATCATATAATATATTTAATAACAATTCATCAATATAACATTAAGTGTTACACATAGCAACACCATGGAGCTTCTTTGTCAATATTTATACAACCTAAAGTAAGAAACTTTTAAATATTGTCAATTTCACGTTTAGGAAGTGCAAAGTAAAATATCTCCTCGTTATAAAAAATCTCAATCAAGAATGCAAATGTTTGACTCGAAAGTTAACAAATACTTTGCAAGTAAATACAATCAAAAATAGATCAAAGGTAAATCGTAATCGAAAATAATAAGACCTAGAAACGTGAATTATATATCTTATTGCTTTTGATAGATTGAGCGTTCCAGAGAATAAGAGGTAGAGAGAGAGAGAGAGAGAGAGAGAGAGAGAGAGAGAGAGAGAGAGAGAGCTTGTATTAAAAAAAGATCCCCCTCCTTTACAACATTGGGATCCTCCTTTATATAACAGGAGAACCCCCTTGAAATAATAAAATAATACAGGGGTGCGTCACGTGCCTTCGAGGGGACGACGAGACTTAAGGGCATGTTTTCGCTCCGACATTCTGAGGTCGTACCCACACTGCGAGTATTGCTTAGTCATGGGTCGTTGCTACCGTAATGGGCCGAATTTGACCCTATGCAGTTAGTCCCTCCGTTCGTCGGTGACGTAACGAAGTGCGTCGCCGATGGACGGAACCATGAACCTTGTACTGGAAAATTTTTTACCATGTTTGGAGACGACGTCGTGGAGGGTGACCATTTGAATGTGTTGATATATTGGCGCGCAAGCCCTTCCCTAAAATGACGTCACCGTATGCAGGCGTCATCATTACGCGTGTTCCCGATGAAGTACAAAAGGTGTTCTGATGCTTGGTTTCCCGTGCCTGCTTGGGTCCTGCCTCTTCAATTTCAACGCTACCCAACCCTATAAATGGGGAAAGGGTTCAATTTAACCTAGATTTAGATCGTTTGCAAAAGTTTTCCGACTATTTCAAGAAAACGCTTCCTTTTTACGAAAACCCACCGCTTCAGTGAAAGTATACTTGTGGTTGTGTAGTACATCACTCCTCAATCGGAAATCATGACAAAACCTAAATGTGATAACACTCCGGGGGATCGTAATAATAAATCATCTGACATACCGCCTCCATCCTGCGGCAATAAGGGAGAGAAAGTGGAGGATCTCACCTCTCTTACTGTAAATAACGTACTCCCAAAGCAACTCCTTGTTAGGAGGGACTTTCAATGGGATTCTCCCGAACAACCTTGGGAGAAATCTGAGTTGAAACAAACCGATTTAGACCTTCTTCGTACGTCGTATGATATACCCGCTCACGTGGAGATGGTTCTGGCGGGAGCGGACTACGCGAACACCCACAGACCGGGGTACTGTACGTTCTACAAATATCCCTTTTTGATCGGCTATGGCCTCCCCATTTTTCCATTGGCGGAAGAACATTGCCGTTTCTACAACATGTGTCCGACCCAACTTACTCCGTATACCCTAAAGGTGTGTAGGGTAATGTCTACATATGCGGAGCTGGCTAGGTTGGAGGTCTCTGTCCACCACCTTCTGCAGCTATTCGGCGCCAGCTACCTGAGGGGTACCATGCTGCATCTAAAAAATCCTGGCTTGAAGAGGTTGGTTGTGCAAACCGACGACCGGCCTAACCGGGGCTATTGGTGTAGATACTTTTTTATCGAGACGGAGCACCTGGTGTCTAACCCCGTCGGATTCCCTGAGAGGTGGAATTCGAGACGTAAGTATTCCTATTCGTCGAGTCATTTAGCATACGTGACTTTAGCGGTTCTGATAATATCATCCTTATGATTTTTCTGTTATTTCACAGCAATAGCTCACACTCCCCGGTTCATAACCAATATTAAGCAGTGGGTGTCCGGTTTGCTGCCTTTCGCGGAACAGACCCGTTTGTGGGCTGAATTTATTGAACGTTACGGCCCCGCGAGCCCTTCAGGTATTTCTTCGACTTTAGTTAGTCGCTTTCACAAACTTCATCAACTAAATCACTTTTGTTGCCAGGTCGAAGTGCTCCTAAGAGGAGGACGACGGCATCCACCTCCTCCCGATCAGATGTTGGTCAGAATACGCAGGAGATACTTTATGCATCTGTTATGGAAGGGGTGACCGTAGCCTCTTTACAAGAAGCTGCTCCCGCGGAGGTGGCTACAAGTGAGGCGAGGCCATCGACATCGTCTCCGCAACCTGCGGACGAGCCTTCTAAGGGCGAAGAACCTGAGGAGAGAAAAAGGAGGAGGCTCGTAACGGGTAAGGCAGTGGCGACCGGAGATGAAGAGAGTGACGCGCCTCGCCAAACAACAAGGCCCGTCTTTATGGCCGACGCCATCCATTCGGGGAGGCTGGCCAACTAGATAAGTGTTAATGTTTGTACCAGCTCGGCTCGTGTTGCCGAGGGTGCCTCATCGCCCCTTGTTGGTGGCGATGCTGGGGGACCAACTGCTGAGGCCGCCCAAGGGAACGTGGGTGAGATAGTGGAAAACCCTGCACGTGTGGAGATGACTGCAGACGGATCTGGCCGACACATCGTGATTCCAGGGGCTTACAACTTGTTACAGCACAGCGAGCGGGCTGCGCTGGAGATGGCCCTACTGTGTGCTACCCCTGAGCGCAAGATGCTAAGCGCTGTCAGCGTTCCGGAGCTGTCTCGGAGGGTTGCTGGTATGGCGTTACAGGTAACTTTTATGTTCTTCCGTATGTCGTGAACTTGATTTTGATGCGTACTAACTCACAGGCATCTATATATATATATATATTTTTGTTTAGACCCTGGTCTTGGAAGTGGAGAAGAGGCGCCGTGTGGAGAACAAGGCGACCGTTTTTGATAAGATGGTGAAGAGGTATAAACGGTTTCGCTCCAAGCATCAAGCGGCGGCGGATCTTTTTCGGCAAGATCCAAAATTCCAGGTGTTCCGGGAAGGCCTCGAACAGAGGGAGGCACAATTGAGCCGTAGGGCGGAAGAGCCGGAAAAAACGGATGAGGAGTTGATGAAGGCGGTGGCTCGTAATAGCGAGCTGGAATCACTCCTCAAGCTGAGGGAGGAGGAGTTGGAGCACAGCCGTGGAGTGGCGGCGGAGGTAACTGGTCTTCATCGTACGGTGGCGGCATTGACAGCTGAGCTCGAAGCTAAGGTGGCTGAGATCGATATCCTCAGGTGTACTGCCCCGCCACGGCCCGGGGACGCGGCCCATGATGCGCACGAGATGTGGATATACGCGGAGGCCAAATTGGATGTGTATAAAAAAAACTTCTTGTTGCGGAACGTGCTTTTGAGGGGGAAGTTCAAGAGAAGTGGCGCGAGGCTCGTGCCGCTCGTGTAGCTTGTGGGTACAGCTCCGAATCTCCTGACCGAGAGGGTTACACTTCGGAGGACGTCAACCGGCTCGAGTCCGACCCATGGTTTAATGAGACTTACCGCGTTGGTCGAGAAGGAGGGCGAGCGGAGCGAGGCCCCTTAGGACTTGTATAGGTTTTGCCTTTTTTTTTTGAATGCAATGGGAGTCCATGGGACTAAATGTATATAATCTTTTGTCATAGTGAAAGAGTTATACTTTTGTTGCTATTCTTTTGTGTTGTTCTTTGTTTATACATTGTTTGTCACCATCGAGCTTGGCCGGCGCATCGGTTCTGACAGCATTTGGCCCGTAGGATGTAATTTTAACTTTTGTTGAAGCATTATCTGTCGTCATCGAGCATGGTCGCCGATCATTGGCGATGGCCTTTGGCCCATAGGATGTAACTTCAACTATCGTTGAAGTGTTATCCGTCGTCCTCGAGCGGGGTCGACGATCGCTGGCGATGGCCTTTGGCGCATAGGGTGTAACTTCAACTGTCGTTGGAGTGTTATTCATCGTCGTCTAGCGGGGTTGACACTCACTGGCGATGGCCTTTGGCCCATAGGATGTAACTTCAACTGTCGTTGGAGCGTTATCCGTCGTCGTTGAGCGGGGTCGACGATCATTGGCGATGGCCTTTGGCCAATAGGATGTAACTTCAACTTTTGTTGGAGCGTTATCCGTCGTCGTCGAGCGGGGTCGACGATCATTGGCGATGGCCTTTGGCCCATAGGATGTAACTTCAACTTTTGTTGAAGCGTTATCCGTCGTCGTCGAACGGGTCGACGATCACTGGCGTTGGCCTTTAGCCCATAGGATGTAACTTCAACTATCGTTGGAGCATTTTCTGTCGTCGTCTAGCGGGGTCGATGATCATTGGCGATGGCCTTTGGCCCATAGGATGTAACTTCAACTTTTGTTAAAGCGTTATCCGTCGTCGTCGAGCGGGATCGACCATCACTGGCGATGGCCTTTGGCCCATAGCATGTAACTTCAACTGTCATTGGAGCGTTATCCGTCGTTGTCGATCGGGGTCGACTATCATTGGCGATGGCCTTTGGCCTATAGGATGTAACTTCAACTTTTGTTGAAGCGTTATCCAACATCATCGAGCGGGGTCGACGATCACTGGCGTTGGCCTTTGGCCCATGGTATGTAACTTTAACTTTCATTGGAGCGTTATCCATCGTCGTCGAGCGGGGTCGACGATCATTGGCGATGGTATTTGGCCCATAGGATGTAACTTCGACTTCCGTTGAAGTGTTATCCTCCGTCATCGAGCGGGGTCAACGATCGTTGGCAATGGCCTTTGCCACTTACAAAATGGCGAAGGTGGCCTTAGCCGCTTACATAATGGAGAAGGTGGCCTTAGCCGCTTACATAATGGAGAAGGTGGCCTTAGCCTCTTACATAATAGAGAAGGTAGCCTTAGTGGCTTACATAATGGAGACTCAACTAGGCTAGTCCCTTTATTATATCGGACTGGAGAAACGCGTCGAATGGCCAGTATGATAAACCTGTCTCTATACGCCCCTGGGTGTCCCCTTCGCCGCCTCGTTAAAAACCTCCCCGAGAAAATCCAATTGGGACAAAACTCGGGTAAGGGAAAAAGAGTACGACTCGGGAGACGCCCTTTAAAAATGAAAGTATTTGAGGTGGGCGACGTTCCAGTTGTTCTGGAGTGTTTTTCTTTCCATTGTTTCCAACTGGAATGCTCCTTTGCCTGCATCTGCTCTGATTTTATATGGCCCGCTCCAATTGGTGCCCAGTTTCCCTTCGCTCGGGTCTTTTGACGCCAATGTTTTGGCTTTGAGGACGTAGTCTCCTACTTTGAGTGGTCGTATTTTGGCTTTTTTGTTGTAATACCTTTCAACCTAATGCTTTTGAGCTGTCATTTTTATGTGGGCCATATCCTTTCGTTCTTCGGCCTCGTCGATGTCTTGAAGCCTACCCATGTCGTTGTCTGCTCCGCTGGTGTGTAAATACCTCAGGCTTGGTTCTCCGATTTCGACTGGTATAACCGCGTCGGTTCCGTAGACCAGCGAGTACGGTGTTTCTCCTGTGCTGGAATTGGGCGTTGTCCGGTATGCCCAGAGGACCTCTGGTAGTAATTCGGGCCAGAGCTCTTTGGCCTATTCGAGTTTCTTCTTTAGTATGTTCAATATTGTTTTGTTGGAGGATTCTGCTTGGCCTTTGGCGGCGGGGTGATATGGCGTGGAGAGTATCCGTTTGATGTGCCATTTGTCAAAGAACTCCGTTATCTTTTTACTGATAAATTGGGGGCCATTGTCGCATATGATTTCTTTGTGAATGCCGAAGCGGCATATGATGTTTTTCCATATGAAGGAGATGACTTCCTGTTCGCGTATTTGGGCGTACGCACCTGCTTCTACCCACTTGGAGAAATAGTCAGTCAAAACTAAAAGAAATCGTACCTTTCCTCGCCCTGCTGGGAGGGGGCCGATTATGTCCATTCCCCATTTGATGAAGGGCCAAGGTGATGTTACTGAGTGTAGGGGCTCTCCCGGTTGATGTATCATGGGGGCGTACTTTTGGCATTGTTCGCACCTACAAACATACTCTGCTGCCTTCTTTTTCATTGTGGGCCAGTAGTACCCGCCTCGGATGATTCAACGGACGAGAGCGCGATTGCCGGTATGTGCGCCATAGTGGCCCTCGTGTACCTCTTCGAGTACTTGCCTTGTTTGGTGCGGCCCCAAGCACTTAGCGAGGGGTCCGCCAAACGTTTTTTTGTACTGATCGTGATTTATTAGGCAATATCGGGCGGCCTGTACGCGGAGCTTTTTGGCTGCTTTTTTGTCGAGTGGGAGTGTCCCGTCCTGCAGATAGGAGATAAACTGGTTGCGCCAGTCCCGAGTTAGATTTAAGAAGAGTACCTCAGTGTGATCTATGGCTGAATGGAGTAGGGTGACTATATTTCCCTTGTTGATGTTTTTGGTGGCTGCAGCCAATTTGGCTAGGCCATCTACTTCGACATTCTGCGCCCTCGGGATTTGTTCCCGGCGGCACTCGTCGAACTCGGGCATCAACATGTGAATTTCTGACTGATATTTCTACAATCTCTGTTCCTTGATCTGGTAAGTCCCGGTGACCTGGTTCACCACGAGTTGAGAATCGCAATGGAGGATGAATCGTCGAGCTCCGTACTTGATGGCTAACTTCATACCTGCAATCACAGCCTCGTACTCGGCCTCGTTGTTAGCCATCTCGGGGCATCGTATGGACTGACGAATTATTTCGCCCGTGGGGACCTCGAGTACGAGTCCCAGTCCTGATCCCGAGGCGTTGGAAGCGCCATCAGTGTAGAGGGTCCAGAGGTCGGCACTAGAAGTGGCGTGAATGGCCTCTAGTTCTGCTTCCGCTAGAATCTCTGTACTGAAATCGGCGACAAAATTTGCAAGTACTTGCAACTTGATGGCATTTCACGGGTGATAGGATATGTCGTGCTCGCTGAGCTCTATGGCCCATCTGGCGAGCATGCCCGACAACTCGGGCTTGTGTAGGATGCTTCACAGGCGGGAGGTCGTTACAACTTTTATGGGGTGGCACTGAAAGTAAGGTCTAAGCTTTCGTGAAGCTACGACCAGTGCTAGGGCGAGCTTCTCGAGGTGTAGATACCGTATTTCGGCGTCCACTAGGGTTTTGCTGATATATAAATAGGAGATTGCGTACCTTTTTTTTTCACGGACCAGGACTGCGCTGACAGCGACTTCAGACACTGCCAGGTATACTAGCAAGGGTTCACCAGGGTTCGCTTTAACTAGCAATGGTGGCGAAGACAGGTATTCTTTTAATTTTTTCAAAGCCTCGGCGCATTCCTCGTTTTATTGCAGTCCGTGATCTTTTCTCAATACGTTAAACAATTTATGGCACCTGTCGGAGGATCGCGAGATGAACCTGGATAGGGCGGCTATTCGCCCTGTCAGCTTTTGTACCTATTTTTTGTTGTTCAGGATCTCAGGTATTGCGTCCATTGCCTTGATCTGGTCCGGGTTGACTTTGATACCTCGTTGTGATACGAGGAAACCAAAGAACTTCCCTGATGCTACGCCGAAGGCGCACTTTTCTGGGTTCAATTTCATCCCATACTGTCGTAGTATCTCAAAGGCTTCTTTCTGATGGTCGAGGTGGTCTTCTTTGTTTGCCAATTTATTAGCGTATCGTCGATGTAAACCTCCATGGTCTTGCCAAGCTGTTCCTTGAACATTCTGGTAACCAGTCTCTGATACGCCGCCCCCTGGGTTTTTGAGTCCGAAGGGCATGACCTTGTAGCAATATGTCCCCTGGTGGGTGATGAATGTTGTCTTTTCTTGGTCCTCCTCGGCCATCATGATTTGGTTGTAGCCGGAGTAGGCATCTAAGAAGCTTAGCAGCTCATGTCCCGCAGCGGCGTCGATCAACTGGTCGATGTGAGGTAACGGGAACGAATCCTTCGGGCATGCCTTGTTAAGGTCGGTGAAATCAACGCACATCCTCCATTTCCCGTTTTTCTTTTTAACCATCACGACATTGTAGCTTATCTACCTCCCCACAGACGGCGCCAAATTGTTTGACTCGAAAATTAACAAATACTTTGCAAGTAAATACAATCAAAAATAGATCAAAGGTAAATCGTAATCGAAAATAAAAAGACCTAGAAACGTGAATTATTTGTTGAAGCGTTATCCGTCGTCGTTGAGCGGGGTCGATGATCATTGGTGATGGCCTTTGGCCCATAGGATGTAACTTCAATCAGTCGTTGGAGTGTTATCCGTCGTCATCGAGCTGGGTCGATGATCACTGGCGATGGCCTTTGGCCCATAGGATGTAACTTCAACTGTCGTTGGAGTGTTATCCGTCGTCGTCGAGCGGGGTCGACGATCATTGGCGATGGCCTTTGGCCCATAGGATGTAACTTCAACTTTTGTTGAAGTGTTATCCATCGTCGTCGAGCGGGGTCGACGATCACTGGCGATGGCCTTTGGCCCATAGGATGTAACTTCAACTGTCATTGGAGCGTTATCCGTCATCGTCGAGCGGGGTCGACGATCATTGGCGATGGCCTTTGGCCCACAGGATATAACTTCAACTCTCTTTGGAGTGTTATCCGTCGTCGTCGAGCGGGGTCGACGATCATTGGCGATGGCTTTTGGCCCATAGGATGTAACTTCAACTTTTGTTGAAGTGTGTCGTCGAGCGGGGTCGACGATCACTGGCGATGGCCTTTGGCCCATTGGATGTAACTTCAACAGTCGTTGGAGCGTTATCCGTTGTCGTCGAGCGGGGTCGACGATCATTGGCGATGGCCTTTGGCCCATAGGATGTAATTTCAACTTTTGTTGAAGCGTTATCCGTCGTCGTCGAGCGGGGTCAACGATAACTGGCGATGGCCTTTGGCCCATAAGATGTAACTTCAACTGTCGTTGGAGCGTTATCCGTCGTCGTCGAGTGGGGTCGACGATCATTGGCGATGGCCTTTGGCCCATAGGATGTAACATCAACTGTCGTTGAAGTGTTATCCGTCATCGTCGAGCGGGGTCGACGATCGTTGGCGATGGCCTTTGCCGCTTACAAAATGGAGAAGGTGGACTTAGCCGCTTACATAATGGAGATGGTGGCTTTAGCCGCTTACATAATGGAGAAGGTGGCCTTAGCCGCTTACATAATGGAGACTCAACTAGCAAATATTATTAAAATTTTGAGGTGTTACAACTCTCTCCCCCTTAAATAAATTTCGTCCCGAAATTTACCTTGTACTAGTCTCGAAACAAATGTGGATAGTGAACTCGCATATCCTCTTCTCACTCCCAGGTAGCTTCCTCGCCTGAATGATTTTTCCAAATAACCTTCACTAAGGGGATTCTCTTATTTCTAAGCTCTTTTATCTCATGCGCTACGATTTGGATTGGTTCTTCTTCATATGTCAAATCAGAATTAACCTCAATAGACTCTATAGGAAGAACATGAGATGGATCTGAGCGGTGTCTTCAAAGCATAAAAACATGAAAAAACGTTGTGGATCTTGCCTAATTAAGGTGGCAAAGCTAGCTTATATGCAACTGGACCAATTCTCTCGAGTATTTCATAAGGTCCAATGAATCGAGGACTAAGTTTACCTTTTTGGCCAAATCTCATAATCTTCTTCCATGGGGACACTTTTAAAAATACCTTATCGCCCACCTGATGCTCAATTTACACGACTTTTAAGATCAACATAGGACTTTTGTCTATTTAAAGAAATTTTCAAACGATCCTTGATGATTTTCACCTTATCTTCAGTTTGTTGTACAATCTCTGGACCCACCAATTTTCTTTCACCAACCTCATTCCAACAAAGAGGCATTCTACATTTTCTCCTATATAAAGCTTCATAAGGAGGCATGTCTATACTTGATTAGTAGTTATTATTGTAAGCAAATTCTATCAAGGCTAAGTGTTTGTCCTAACTACCCTCAAACTCGATAATGCAGGCTCGAAGCATATCCTCCAAGATTTGTATTACCCTTTCTGACTAGCCGTCTATTTGTGGATTGAAAGCGGTACAAAAATTCAGCCTGGAACCCAAAGCTTCTTGCAAGCTAGACCAAAATCTGGATGCAAACCTTGGATCTCTGTCAAACGCCATAGAAATAGGGATTCCATGCAGCCTCACAATCTCATTAATGTATAATTCTGCCAAACGTTCCAATGAGTAGTTCATTCAGATTGTCGAGAAATGAGAACTCTTAGTTAGTCTATCTAGAATGACGAAAATTGCATCATGATTTCTTTGAGTGCGTGGAAGTCCAGAAACACAGTCCATCGTATCCTTTCCCATTTCCATTCAGGTATTGACAAGGGTTGCAGTAAACCAATTGGGACATAATGTTCGGCTTTTATTTGTTGACATACCAAGCATTTAGAAATAAACTCTGCAATGTCTTTCTTCATACCACTCCACCAGTAGTGCTCCTTTATGGTCCGATATATTTTAGTACCTACAGGATGCATTGCATAAGGTGAACTATGTGCTTCAATCAAGATCTGCTTCCTCAATTCATCATCATTAGGTACACACAACCTATTCTTATAAAATAAGGTACCATCTCTCTTTAACGAAAAATCTGATTCTCTTCCATTTTGGACTTCTTCAACCCGTTTCACAAGCTTCTCATCTAACTTCTACGCTTCTTGGACCTGCTCAAGTAAGACTGGCTTGACTTGCAAATTAGCAATGATAGCACCATTAGAATTAAATGAAAGGCAAACATTCATGGCTCTTAATTCAAGAAGCAAAGGCAAAGGACAAAGAGCTAAACTTGAGACAATGTAGATGGCTTGAACTCATCAAGCACGATTGATTATCATCCTGGTAAAGCCAATGTGGTTACAATGCGTTGAGTCGAAGTAGTACCCTCCCAAAGGGGTTGCTACATACTTTGTATTCTCTATACTCTCCTTAACTGGTATGTTCTGATTCAATTCACATTCCAAACTATGTGTTTCCTTTGTTGGTGCAGTTCATCAGTTTTTGATTTCCAGTTCAATGTGCTATTCTACTTAATATGCAATAAGCATGCCTAGATTACTGTATCACAATGCATGTTTAAGCTCATAGCTATTATACTCTTTGGCATGCCAATCCTGCTTTAAATAATTGGTTCACTAGCATGTCCCAAGTTGCATTGTGTGCTTATGATTTCACCCAACATGACCAAATCCTGCATGTTTTGTATATGATTAGTATTTTTAAAACCTTGAATGTTTCATGAAGTGTTTGGCTAGTCCAGTTTGTTCTATTTCACTAATGGGATCTTATTTGTGTCTTCAACCTATGTGTTCTCAACTTAACTTTGCAACTACAATCTGTGTATTTGATTTTGCATCACTAAGGTGCATTCTAGGTGCTCCCCCCACCTCCTTCCCTTGTGTGAGGTCTGTTCTGAAATTGTGTGTTCTCTAACTTTCTTTCTGATTGTTTTAAAAATTCTCCTCGTGTTTTCTCAAACTATTCCTACTCCAACTATGTTCTGATTTTCATAAAATTATTTCTATTACTAAGACCTTCTTTCTTTGTTTACCAAACATTTTCAAAGCCATTATGCACTCTCACATTACTCTTAGAATACTAGGTTCTGCCCCTCTGATATGTGTACTGCCTTGAGATCCTTGAGATCTCTCTGAACTCTGGTATGTCAGAGCTAGCCTTTCCACGCTGCACATAAGTCGGTTATTATTTGAGAAAAGGCCTAGGTTTGAGCAGTGCCCGGGATCCTTAAGATCCTTAGGGAACTCTGACACACCTAGACACGAAATTGTCTATGGAACTTTGGCATTTGAGACTATTGGATGCTTGGAAGTCATTTGGGCCTACTGTAGGCTCCCTATTGTCACGACCCCAGTTCACCCTCCGTGAACTGTCGTGACGCCACCTAGTCTCTACGACTAAGTAAGCCTAACAAATACGGCAAATGAACTAACTTACGGAATAAATAATCAAAAGCTGAAAACAACTGAAGGAAAAAATATTTAAACGCCGCTCGGCATATACACATAACTTCTCAAAATCTGATACAATACCCCAAAACTCGGAAACTCACATATCCACAAGCTGAGAAAAAACTCTACATAGCTCTAATCTCCGAATGTCTAGCAAGATCAAAAGTATAGAAGGGCTAAATTCTAAAATTACAGGAATAGAAAGAGACTCCTCAGTCTGCGGACGCGGCAGATATACCTCGAAGTCCCGTAGAATCACTTCGCCTCAAGAATGGTAAGCATGAGTAGAGGTACCTGGATCTGCACATGAAAAACATGCGCATAAAGGGCATGAGTACACCACAGTGGTACTCAGTAAGTGCCAAGCCTAACCTCGGTCAGGTAGTGACGAGGAAGGTAAGGGCCTTACTGAGGTTAATAAATAATAAAATGATAGGATAAGATAAAAAGTATAATTGAGAATCTATAGTAAGAGTCCATAGAGAATAATAAGAGTACAATAACGAAAACAGAATTAAAGGCAACCCACAAGGAAATACCACTCACAACAAGGATAATAACCCGGGATCTCATGGTATCTCGAGGATCTTTTGGTATCCTCAATATATAAACTAGGGATCTCTTACTATCCTCCATATATGCCAGGGATCTCTTGGTATCCCGAGGATGTCTCAATATCCTCAATATACATGCCAGGGATCTCT
Organism: Nicotiana attenuata; assembly: GCF_001879085.1. Classification (NCBI taxonomy): domain Eukaryota; kingdom Viridiplantae; phylum Streptophyta; class Magnoliopsida; order Solanales; family Solanaceae; genus Nicotiana; species Nicotiana attenuata. Next base: position 18,115,452 of record NC_031998.1, read on the forward strand.
TGGTATCCCGCACCTCAGTCCAGATCATAAATACGTACGAGGGATCTCCCGGGATGCCGTCCCGTAGTCCCAAATTAAAACACACAACAGCAGCTCAAGAATATTAAATTAAATGCTAATTTCGTACTAAGTAAACAGTTAATGCTAGCCTAACATGGTTCACGTAATGCAATTAAGGCACTACTGGAAAATAGGCCTATGGCAACAGCAGGTAAACCGTTGCAATTGATAGGACAACCGTTGCAATAGATGTATTGGAACGGTTCAGCAACCGTGACATCCGCTCGCGTGCCAATTGATGTGCAGCAACGGTTTTGGCAATGGTTGACGCCACCGTTGCTATAGAGCCAGCTATTGCAACGGTTTTCCCTCTGTCTGAAGCAACGAGTATTCATTTCAACAACAACGGTTAAAACCCGTTAATGTATAGTTTATGCAACAGTTGTAAACTGTTACCATATTATTTACTATAATGGTTGAAAACTGTTAGAATATAGTTTATTGCAACGGTTATATATGCTATTGCAATGTTTATTTACAACTATTGTAAGGTTTCATTGCGCTATCGTAACGATTTTGTTTCTATTGCATCAGTTTGGCACACTTTATGGAACGGTTTGCAAGACCTATCGGAACGATTCAGAATGTCTATGGCAACAACATTTGTTCTTATTGCAACGGTTCTATTAGGCTATTTTAAACGTTTAATTGACATTACCACCTGGAAATATTTGTAATTATAACCTGGAAATTATATAAATAAAAAAGATAAAACACTTCATAATCTTTCATATCCAATAAGCTAAGAATAACGATAATAGCAAAATATTTTAACCCAATTACATAAGTTTTACAGTTCAACACTTCAAAAGTTAAAGTTTCAAATGTTATAACAAAAGACTCCAAGAATATCGACAACAACTCAAAGTTCTTCTTAAGTAAGGTCTAGATCTTCACTATCTCCATCTTCTCTTTCTTCAGTTGCTCCACCTTCTCCATCTTCCCTTTCTTCAGTTGCTCCACCTACAAAAGAGAATAAATAAAGTCATTAAATAAGAATGGGTATAGTAGAATTTTCTCTAATTGTAACTTTGTAAGTAGAGTATGTGTGTTTACAGTTAGATTATATTACAACTGAGATAATTCCATATAGATATATTCTCCTTTCTTAAATGCAAGGATCAAAAATTTCAGATCCTTTCTTAAGCATGATTCAGACCACTAGAGTGGTTGCAAAACATATAATAGTAGTTCTGACATGTAGGCACACAAACAAGGCTTCTTTTATTAAACACTCATGCCAACAACATCAATCAGAGTTCCCAAACATCACACTAAACATCTAGGTCAGCAGAGATATCAACATGAATAGGAGAGGCTAGATTTTAGTCTTCATTTAGCCTAACGAAGAGGGCATGTGACAATATGTAATCTATCAGATTTTCAAACTACCAGATCCAAACAACTTTAGATTCATAATCAAGTTCTTTTATAAACAGTGATGTCGCCAGAGATGTGATAGCAAACAATGACATTCATTTTAATTCGCAAGGGTAAGGCAAACAAATCACAATAAGTCATCACCTTGGATATGGAACTGATTTACTAGCAAGGTATGCCAATAAAGTTCAACACATGATTTTAATATATGTAGGTTATCATGATAGGCTATTATGAATCATACCAATTGTTTAATAGCTGGGCAGTGTTCTTAGATTTATTTGGTGACTCCCAAGGGCCTAAAACAATTGTTTAATTGCTGGCAGCATCAACTGGAAGTCAATTCCATTATGTATAATCTTGTTTGCAACTTATGTCCCAGTTTAAACCTTTTATACCAACAAAAAATCATACTCCATCCATTTCAACATATATGAGTTCTCAAAATCTCATCACCACTTCAAACGTGAGGAAGACTCATGTGAATCACATAATAGTGGGATTTATTGTTGGGATCTCGGTTATCATAGCAGTTGGGATCATGGTTCTGGCAGGGAGATCAATGGCCTTGGAGGCTAGTAGCATTTCAGAGGCTTAACTTCACAAGTACTGATATTCTTGCTTGTCTAAAGGAGTCAAATGTGATAGGAATTGGTGGCAATGGAATTGTATACAAGGCTGAGATTCAGAAACCACATTCTGTTGTAGCAGTTAAAAAGTTATGGAGAACAAATGGGGACATTGAAGCAGGAGAATAACTCTTTGCAGAGGTTGATCTTTTAGGCAAGCTTCATCACAAGAACATTGTTAGGCTATTAGGCTATCTTCACAATAAAACTAATGTCATGATGTTATCTGAATACATGCCTAATGGAAATCTAGGAGCTGCTTTACATGGGAAACAAGCTGCAAAAATGCTCGTGGATTGGTTGTCGAGATACAATATTGCTCTTGGTGTTTCTCATGGTCTCGCCTACCTTGACCACGATTGCCATCCACCAGTCATACATCGGGATGTCAAGTCAAGCAACATTCTTCTTGATTCAGATTTTGAGGCAAGAATTGCAGATTTTGGCTTGGCAAGAATGATGCTTCATAAGAATGAAACTGTCTCTATAGTAGCAGGATCATATGGCTATATAGCACCAGGTAAAAAAAATTCTTGAACCATAAAATGATTTCATTTCATGTCCATATAATTTATGAAATTCATTTTACTTCCTCTTTTCTTTTGGCAGAATATGGATACACATTGAAGGTTGATGAGAAGAGCGACATATACAGTTACGGAGTGGTGCTTTTGGAGCTTCTGACTGGGAAAATGCCATTAGACTCTTCTTTCAGCGAGTCCATTGACATTGTACGATGGGTTAGAAGGAAAGTGAACAACAAGGCATCAGAGGAAACATTAGATCATGATGTAGCTGGACAATGTAAACATTAGATACAAGTACGTACTGACCTCGATTATTACTCCCAGTAGATAGACGATTGATTAGTTGCACA